>NW_027555847.1:348777232-349102232 GCF_003287225.1 Phascolarctos cinereus | reverse complement strand
CATCATGATTCTTTTGGAATTATCTTAAATCAGTGTATTACTGAGAAGAGTCAAGTCTATCATAGGTGATTATCGCACAATGTGACTGTTACTGTGTACAATGTTCTCCTGATTCTGCTCACTTCACTCAGCGTCATTTCATGTAAGTCTTTCCAGGTTTTTTTGAAATCTGCCAATTCATCATTTCATATAGCACAATAGTATTCCACTACATTTATATACCACAGCTGGTTCAGCTATTCCCTGACTGATGGGCATCCCCTCAATTTCCAGTTCTTTGCCACCACAAAAATATTGTGGTATAAATTACTACTATAAATATTTTGGTACATGTGGGTCCTTTTCCCTTTTTTCTGATCTCTTTGTAGTGGTATTGCTGGATCAAAGAGTAACAACATAAATTGCTTATCCTCTAGTTTCTCTGTTTATCACTTCTATGGACTTCTTGCTCATAGCAGAGCAACATTAACCAGCTCTCTGCCTTGCCTGTTGTTTCATCAATCTGTCTTATGTAGCATCTTTTACAGGAAGTTATTAGCACTATGTTATTAGCACTGTATGAACAAAGAAAATTATGGTTAGGTCAATGAAACAGTGTTTATGCAAGTTTTTTACTCAGCCTGTGACTTCAGGCAACCAACTGCAAATATTAAATGGAAGAATTGAATCAAGATCAGCCATTATGATCTAATATCATATTGATATCAGTAGTAATCCTACCCAACCAATCAACATATAGGACTCAAGACATGCCTAGGAGTATGCATCTGCAGAGTTGGGATGTCAAGGGCCAATTTGGTTTGGGACAAGTAATCAAGAGAAGATCCGCTTTTGGCCTTCACCTGCATCATTGTCTATACTGTCTCATGTTACTCTGTCCTCTACTAGCTTAAAGTTCTTAACTTGAAACTTAGCAATGCATCTGAGTTCTAGGTGTTGTCTCTGCCTCCATAAAAACATTAATATCCCAACTATTATGAGATGTTAGAATCTAAGGAGGTCCTTGGGAGATGGGGGAAGCAATAGTTCATCATCCCACCTGAGGCCCAATAGTTGGCCTTTATGGAGGTGGAGCAGTTCATATGTGTGTGTGTGTGTGTGTGTGTGTATGTATATATGTATATATGTATGTATGTATGTTATGTGTATATATGTGTGTATATGTGTGTATATGTGTGTGTGTGTATGTGTATGTGTGTGTATATATATATACATACACACATATATAAAAATAAAATAAGGTTTCTTAACCTCTAGGGTCTATGGATCCCTTCAATAGATTTCAGAGGATCGAGGGATTTTGATGAGAAAAACTACATCTGTATTTTCATTAACCTTTAATTAAAATTTATCATTTCCTTACATTATTAATTGCCTTAAAAATTGTTCTGAGAAGGAGACCAGAGGCTTCACCAGACTACCAAAGCTGTTCATGATAGAAAAAAGATTGAGAACTCCTATCATAGTACACAGAAAAAAAACCTTGTCTCCTGTGGTTTTTTTTCCCCTTTCCCACTTGAGCACTCTTGAATTTTCATGGTCTTTTCTTTTCCACCCAAATAAACTCATAGAGCAGGGCTTTGATTGCCTTTCTTCTTTGGGGCTCTTAGGGCCGGCAGAGCCCCACTTCAAAGTAAGTTTGTACTCCTCACCTACCAGTCCTTGGTCTGGGCCCCGGGCCTGGGCTCCCTCCTTGTATGCTGGGGTAGCTAGGGTTTGCTGGTAAAAGGGTTCTTTTCCATTGCCAAAAACATATCTAGGGGCCAATAATGTGTAGCCTTAATTGTATCTGGTGAGTTTTCATGAGTGTGTGTGTGTGTGTGTGTGTGTGTGTGTGTGTGTGTGTGTGCTTACACACTATCGCTAGGTTCATGTAGTGGCAAAAATTCTGGCTGGGCTTTGTTGTCTCTGCTGTCTGGATTTGTGAATGAACTTTTTTACTCAGTTGGTTTTAGTTTTGTGCAGTACATTATCATGTGGCTATGGTATATATTGAAAACATTAATTTCCAGTGGGACAACAAGAGAGTTACAGGCTGGCCTGTTAAGAGTTCATAAAGGCTAAGCCCATGTGTCCTGGCAAACACGGTCACAAGTTCAATGAGTGAAAAGTTCTGATAAATGAATGCCTGGACCTCCTTGTCAGGAGTTGCTGAAGGGAAAGAGGATTTTTTGTTTTCATTTTTTCTCTTGCTTGCTTGTCTTTGGGTACTGAGGAAATGAGACCTGGGGACACCATATGCTAGGTGTGTTGATGTTAACTTTTTTTAATTCATTTACAATCATCTGATTAAAGTTTTAAAGCATATGTATCTCTTTAATTAGACTATTAGAATTGAATGAAAGCAAGTTAAGCAGGCAACGTTCAGGATCTTCCTCTATCCCTAGAGAGTAGAAGAAAAGTAAAAAAACCCATAATTATTCTCTCAGTAACTCCCCTCTCTTAGAGAGGAATGATCTAGATGTTCACCAAGGACTTTTTCACTTACTAAACAAAAAGTATTGTCCTCAGCTTCCTGTTAGATAGTGCAGTGCTAGGAATGGTTTCACTTTCAAGGGGTTGAATCTCAGTTTACCCCTTGATAGCAGAGTATGGGCTACCTTGGAAAAGACTGGTTAACTTCTCAATTGATCAACATTTCAGGTGTGTGCCTTTAATTGGAACTCTGTCCTTTTTATACTAGGAAAATCTAGGCAAGGGCTGGGAGTGAAAATTCCCTTTGCAGGGCATAAGCTACCTAGGTATCAAAGTTCTGAGCAGGCAGCCAGGGAGGAAGAATACACAAGTTTCAATAGAAGAATGTCATTCACTCTTCCTGTCATCTCTAAAACTGCAACATCCTGTCTGTGATGAGAAAGTAATAAACTCCTTTCTGCTTTCAAGGTATCTAAGTCTTCTATCTTCTCTCCAAGTGCAGTGGATCTTGGGATACAAACCGCTTAGATGAAACAAAGATAGCACATCAAAGCACTAGCTGGGATCAAAGGTCCTTTTTCCTATCAAAGTTCCCAGATTCCCTGAAATCCATTCACATATCTCTATGGGCTCCAGGTTAAGAGTGCTTCTACTATACATACTCCTCCCCTGGGGCCCCAGGTGGAACAAGGACCCATTGTTCTCCTAAACACCTCCCTAGGTCACCCATTATGTTAGCATAGGGAAATGCAGAGAGCTCAATAAATATCTGCTGGATAGATGAATAAATAAGAGAATAACAACAGCAGTATCAACTTTGTATGAACACATTTCATCATTAATAGAGCCTAAAAAGGGTAAGCATTAATTTCTTAGCTCTCAATTTTGTTGAAAAAGCAACTCAAGAAAGTCAAATAGACAACAGGATTTTTTTTGAGGGGGGTTGTTTTGTTTTGTATGCTTTGTTTTGTTTGCAAATGCAGAAATACCAATAATTTCTTAGCAGCAGAGTTAGCTTTAATGAGGTCAAGCGGACCTTCACCGTGGTGTTATAATGTGAAATTTCCAGGAAGATTTGCCACCAGAAAATAATCTCCCACCATCAGTGGCTGAACACCTATCATTAGAAATGCCTTCCACTCAATTAAACTAGAATTATTTAGTACTTTTTTAGTGCAAGGGCCTGTGTGAAGTGGGACACAAAAATAAAAAGGCATAGTCCCTGCCTTCAAGGAGCTGACATTCAACTAGGGCTAGATATGGCATGAATATACAAGTATTTTGCAAATATCTTATAACAAATGACATAGGGCTTAATAAAGTAAGCACCCTATAGACACCAAGCTAAACTTTAGTCATTATTTCCATTCTTTTGAGTCAGTGTGGGTTTTTGAAAGGACTAGAATCCTTTCTCTATTCATTAATGGAACTAAAACAAATACTATTGATAGTTTTGGTTTTTTATATAACAGTCATGTCAAGATTTCAATATCCTCCTCTCTCACCAACCTCCTCCTTCAGCAAATAAGTACTCCTATGTAATAACAAAAAATTAATTAAGCAAAGTTAATTGGTACAGTGACCACTCCCAAAGGATATGAAAATTCTATATGTAAGCATTCTCCCTCACTTATCCCCTGAATCTACTCCAAAGCCCTCTTAACCCTGAATCAGTCAATCGACAAGCATTTATTAAGTACTTAGTGTGTACCCTGAACTATACTAGATACTAGGGATTTTTTAGAAAGTAACATTGTACTTGCCCTCAAGGAGCATGCATTCTAATGGGGGATGTGAGAAATGATCTCTCAGAAGTGAAGCCTCCTCAAAGGGTTAATAGTTCTTGTTAATAGTTCTCACAAAGGGTAGCAATTAGATCACTGGTCATTTGGAGAGAGCTGTCTCAGTTAAATGATAAGGTCAGAAGCCAGATAGTGAGAGGTTAAGAAGAGAGTGAGAGGAGAGAAATTGGAGGCACCTGTTGTAGATGGCCTCAAGGAATTTAGTTGTATTGTTGAAACACACTCCCTTCTGACCTTGTCAAATCTCCCCCCTCCCTGTTTTTTTAAGCATGAATCACAAAGAATACCCCTACCCCCAACCTAAACTATTTACCCTTGCAAAACTTCCCACCTTTTTGTTGCTTGGGAAGATTTCCATGAATAGATTGTGCCCCCTGAAGCCCAGCCACTGGGATAACTGGAAAGGGGTTAGGGAGGGGGAGCTCGTGTTAGAGTATAAATAAGTCTTGCTTTCTGTAACCAACTTGTACTCCCTGGCTGGTGCCATTAGTTCAAGGAGGGGGGTACCCTTTCTCATGAGAAAGTAATAAACTCCTTTCTGCTTTCAAGGTATCTAAGTCTTCAGCTTGATTTTGAGTAATGGTCTCTGTCCCACACAGGAGACAATGTCCATACAAACATATATACATATACATATATGCATAAATATATGTGTATAGACAGACACATACAAAATATGTAATGTAAACTTGGAAGGGAGAGTGTGTGTGGGTGTATGTGCACACTTGCACATGTGTGCTACTTCCTCATCTTCTCCATAGGGCCAATATCATTCTCTGCACTTACTCAACATGCAGCTTCCTCTCAGTGTTCTTTCCATTTACATTATCATAGACATTAGTAAGGATTCTTTTTTATTCCTAATTCCACACTGACACAAAGGACTAAAGTTTAGCTTGGTGTCAATGGGGTGCTTATTTTATGTCCTATATTGTAATTATGCTTGTGTATGCGTGCCATATTTTGCAATATCTTAGTCATCATACTGTTCTCCTGGTCCTGCTGACCTCCTTCCGCGTCACTTGGTCTGGGGAATGTCTCACACCCTTTCCCCCAAATTAATGAAGATAACAAGGTGTTCTTCCCACTGATACCTTTAGGAGGTGAGGTTGTAAGAATGTTTCATATTCTGATGGCAGCCTGAAAGTATCTGCGGTATTGGCCAGTTTGGGTTGTTTTTCTTTTTCTTTTCTTTTTTTTTTTTACGAATCCTTTGTGTGGGGATTTACTCCCTCCTGTGCTTCGTAAAGGGCTCACCCTGTGGTTGAGCTAGAATCTGACTGACATTGCACAAATACATCTTCTAAGAGGAGAAAATGGCATATATAAGGCTTGTGTTAAAACTAATATTTTTCTTCTTGTGATTGCTAGCTTTTGATACATATTTTAAAGTTGGCCAGATTCAGGAAAAAAAACCTTTTAGCCATCTACTTAAGATATAGTCTCCTACAAAGCATTCCTACTAAAATTTTCATAAAATACATTATATTCTAAGAAGTGCTAAATTTTCTTCTAAGCTAAATGTCACTTAAATTCATAGGCGTAAACTAGGTATGAGCAATTTCTAGATATCATGATTGAATAAATCAGCCAGTCAAAGGGATAAACAAGGTAAAAATTGAATGAAATCATATAGGGAATATGTGGTGATTAGTTTAAGAGAATCAGTGATACTCTGTGGGACTTAGATAAAGCAGCAAGCAAGTTTGGAATCTGGAATTCCAGTAGCAGATCATTCTAATGGCATCAGAACTGCAACAATGCCCCATACCTGAAGAGGACCTTGTGCAATTATTTATTTATTTGTTTGTTTTTAATTTATGGGGAAAAAAAGTATTTCTATAATATAGTATGATAAAAAAAAGTGATTGCACATGAAACTGCAAATCTATTATGTACAACTTGCTATTCCTTTTAAATATATAGTAATTATTGTTTAAATTTATTTTATTTCCTTTTTTCTTCCCTCCTTCCCCACTCTATAGATGACTACCATTAGACACAAATACACACACACACACACATACACGAATGTATGTAAAAGCATTCTATACATATTATATACTACAAGTAAAAACCATGTGCAAAAACCTCAAAATGTTAAATCTAACATAATGCCTTAGATGTGTTTAAGTCTTGTATATTCCTACATAGCTTTCTGATGTATTGTATTTGTATAGTGAATTGTGTACAATTTTGAACTAAGTGCATCATCACTTACCTTTATGTTGTGAAACAGTGATGACACATTTCTTCAAATATTTAACTTTTTTTCCCTTTCTTCATTTGTGCTTTTTATTTGTACATTTCCCCATGAAGTTGAATATGAA
Organism: Phascolarctos cinereus; assembly: GCF_003287225.1. NCBI lineage: Eukaryota > Metazoa > Chordata > Mammalia > Diprotodontia > Phascolarctidae > Phascolarctos > Phascolarctos cinereus. The sequence continues at coordinate 349,095,685 of NW_027555847.1, read as the reverse complement.
ATGTATGTATATGAAAAAAAGATTGTACAAGGGTAAAATTAAGCAATATGTTAGCTATAGTTTTTCAGGAGAAAAATTTTAATGTTTGGGTTGTGATTTACTTTCAAAATGAAGTTGATTCCCAACATCACTTGTTTATTTGCTTTGATGTTTGTATTTCTAGTGTAAGGTTATCCAAATGTAGATATATTCAGGAAAATTTTTACATTCATGCAAGTTAATATTGCTTTTATGATGCTATTTGCTTATTTGATGTTAAATAATGATATTGTAAATAAAGACTTATTTTTGCATCATGTAATAAATTTTAATTCCTTTGGATTTTACATGGCTTTAAAGAAAAAACGTAAACCATGATTCCTTTAGCAGTTTCCCAATTAATGAGTACTTATATTTTCCTTTCTTCCTTCTTTCCTTCCTTCCTCCCTCCCTCCCTTCCTTCCTTCCTTCCTTCCTTTCTTCCTTTCTTTCTTTTTCTTTTTTTGCTGGTATAGAAAATCCTTCTGTAGATACTTTGGTATATATGAGACCTTTCTTTCTGTCTTTAACTTCTTTGGGCTTTAAACCCAATAGTGGAATCATTAGGTCAAAAAGTACCAACAGTTCACTGATTTTTCTCCCATAATTCTAAATTATTTTCCAAAAAGCATAGACCAATTCACAGCTCCACCAATATTATATCATATGTCTATCCTCCCACAGCACTCCCCCAACACTGATTATTTCCATTGTCTGTCATCTTTGCACCTTTGCTTAGTGTGAGATGAAATCTCAGACTTGTTTTAATTTGCAAAAAAGTTTCTAATTATTAGATCTGAAGCAATCTTTCATAGGGCTGTTGATAGCTTGCAATTTTTCTTTTGAAAACAATTTGTCCATATCTTTTGCTTACACTGAAGATATTTCTGGAACAGAATTAATGGATATCGCTCAAATGCCAAAGAGGAAAATTTACCTATTATTTGTCTTGTAGATTGAATCACTTGCTTTCATCTTAGAACTTCCAGAAAATGTTCTCTAACATGGGCTTTTTGAATGACATTTTTCTTTCTTTCTCTTCTGCCAACTCCTTCAAAAAATATGTCATTTCCTGGTCTACATGAAACAATATTCTCTTTACTATCCAATGGAGCCTTTCCCACATTTCACTCCTTGCCTGGTAGACTCCAGGCTCCTCTGAGGTTCTTGCTATACCAGATACATATCTACATATGAATATATACACACACACACAAACACACATATACAAACACATGTACACACATGTTTTCCTTCCCTTTTTGTTCTTTCTTGTCTGTAGTCAAGTGGTGCCAAGTAAATAGAGAGTAATTGATTTGGGGGAGCTTTACCTCAGAGTTACTCTCATATAAAGAAGTTAAGTTGTGAGAAATTGATTTTCTTAAATGATTCTTTGCATTTGGAAATAGACACCTGATGTTTCCACTTTGAAATACAGCCTCATGAGTAGTTTTCCAAAACCAAAATTCTTCTAATTTTGGATTGGCCCCATTGAGTTCTGGAGATTGAATTTGCAATCTGCTTTTTTTAAAAAAAAATTATTGTTTATATATTGTAAATAGTATTTTTATTTTTCCAATTACATGTAAAGATATTTTTATAAGATTTGGAGTTCCAAATTTTTCTCTTCTCCCTCCTTCCCCTCTCTTCTCCCCAAGACAGCAAGCAATCTGATATACGTTATTTGTGTGAAATCATGTTAAACATATTTCCACATTATTCATTCTGTGATGGAAGAAACAGAACAAAAAGGAAAAAACATGGGAGAAAAAGTGAAAATAGCATGCTTAGATCTGTATTCAGACTCCATAGTTCTTTCTCTGATAATGGATAGCATTTTCTATCATGAGTCTTTTGGAATTGTCTTAGATCATTATGTTGTTGAGAAGAGCTAAGTCTATCATAGCTGATCATTGCACAATGTTGTTACTATGAATAATGTTCTCCTGGTTCTGCTCAATTCACTCAGCACCAGTTCATGTAAATCTAGGTTTTTCTGAAATCTGCCTGCTTGTCATTTCTTATGGAACAACACTATTCCATTACATTCATACACCACAACTTGTTCAGCCATTCCCCAATTGATGGGCATCCCCTTAATTTCCAATTCTTTGCCACCACAAATAAGCTGCTATAAATGTAGGTCCTTTTCTCTAAAAAGTCATTATTAGTAGTATTATTGTGCCACTTATTTCTCTCCTCCATGCACTAAATGATCATGAAGGTTTTTTCTGACTCTAAAGTTCTATGTTCCTATGACTAAGACTTGAGAACATATACTTAAGGAACCTATTAAAAAAGTATGGTCAAATATAGTACCAACTAAATACATAAGAGCTGCAACAAAGGGGATTCACAAAGCATATTTAGCTCAGGATATTTAACTAGCTATTGCTATTTTAGTCTCAGTGTCCAGAAGCTGCAAATCATTCTCTATCACTAATTCAACTCTCAAAAGTCAACATGGCTATTTGCTCCTTTTGGTGCCAGGGAAATACCTTTCCTCATTGTCTGTGACCCTGAAAATCTATGCCACTGACCATGAAGAGATTTCAGTTTTTTGTTTGTTTGTTTGGTGAGGCAATTGGGGTTAATTGACTTGCCCAGAGTTACACAGCTAATGAGTGTTATGTGTCTGAGGCTGGATTTGAACTCAGGTCCTCTTGAATCCAGGGCCGGTGCTCTATCCACTGCGCCACCTAGCAGCCACTCCAGTTTTCTTACATATTACTCCCTGATATGTATTTTTTGGTCCAGTGACTGGCCTCCTCCTCTTCCATGAATAAGAAACTCCATCTCTTGGCTACAAGTATTTTCTCTGGCTATCTCCATACCTGGAATACTCTCTCTCCTTCCCTCTGACTATTGCCTTCCTTAGCTTCCTTTAAGTCTCAACTAAAATCTCACCTTCTCCAAAACCTCTTACTTTCAGAGCCTTTCCATTGTTAATTATTTCCTATTTATCTGTATGTAGCTTGCTTTGTATATATTTGTTTGCATGTTGTCTCCCCCATTAGATTGTAAGCTCCTTGAGGGTAAGGACTGATTTTTGCCTCATTTTATAACCCCGATGCTTAGCATGGTGCTTGGCAGGTAGTAGGCACTTAATAGATGTTATTGATTGATTGATTGATGATAATTCTATACATGTGTATGAAACAAAGATTTACAAAGCACTTTCATCTAACATTTCATTTGACCATCATTCTGCAAAGTAAGCTGGGCAGGTTATTATTATCAATACTTTACAGATGAGAAAGATGAACCTCAAAGAGATTAAATACCATGGTCATGCAATTATTAAGTTGTACAGGAAGTATTTGAATCCATAACTTCTGATTTTAAGTCAAAGTATCTTTCTGTCATACCCTGGTATTTGCTAGACTACCTACAGAATTGACAATGAAAAACAATGATCCTTTGAAATGTCCAAACTTGCCGCTGACAGCCGCTGACAAGTTAATAGACAGCAGACTCATAGAATTCTTACTGCGTGTAGTGATAGAGATTTATCCTAGTTTCCTCTGCTCTTAAAGACACCCATTCAATGCTTCTGAATTTCTAATCCCAGTAATTGAACTCCAATCTGTATTCAAATATTCAAATGGATCTGTGATCTTAATGACTTAGGAGGTCTCTCCAGCAATCCAGATTATAAACCACCATGCTGGCCCACTGTGTGTACCTCCTAGCTATGGCTTCTTGAAAGTTTGATACATTCAACACGACGGACTTCCTCGCTTTTTCTTGATATTTTGGGGTACAAATGGAACACTCAGGCAATCTACCTGTCATGCCTCTTTCTCCTAACACGACCAGACCATCTTTTATTTCTGTCACATAATTCCTTGATGATATACTTTACCACTAGTCTTTGGAGTTCCTTAAAGGTTGTGTGTTACAGCCTCGTCATGCTCCCCAACTGCCTTTCCATTTCCCTTGGAGTGATACATATTTTTAGTTCTTCAGAGGCAGTGTTGTTCCAGGTTTTACTTCTAGGTTTTACTACAAAAAGAGTGGCAAAAGATTCCTATTGAATAGATGGAGCTTTGCTTTTATTGAAAGTTTGAGGTCAGTAAAGTGCATTGTAATTTCCTAAAAGCAATCCAGTGTACTTTCCTTTTCAAATTTAGGCCCAGTTCACTACCATTCAACTGTACTGAATGTCCCAGATATGTATATAATTGCATATGCATATAATCCCAGATATGCATATAAAGTATCCATTCAGACGCATGAGTAATAAGCAATCTTCATCCACTTGGTTTTTCCTGTATGAATGAACAGTCTAAACTCCTTTGAATTATTGATCTTCTCTGAGAGGTTCTGTGATGTTTTGGGGCTTGATGCAACTAACACAACATCATCCATAAACAGGAACATGTGGAGGACCTCATTCTCCACAAGGAATCTCTAATTCAAATTGCCTGATTTTCAGTGTACTCTGCATTCCACTATACTCTATACCTTCAGTGACCTTACAGGCTTTGTAGATATTAGAGATTTTTTTCAATCATTTTGTCTTAAAATACACCTTGAACGACAAAAACATCAAAAGACTAAAACTATGGGATTTAGGCATAGAAAACATGTGCGCTATCATATCTGCTCATTTTTAATTGAGAAAATATGCTCCACATGAAAACACCCACCCACCCACACATACACACATACTCAACAGCAACCCAAAGGCGCCCCTTGAGCAAAAGGACATTGTTACAACAAATTAATTGAGCTCAGGGGTAAAAGCATTTCTGATGCCAGCAGCACTTTTCTATTAACAAAGCAAAAACTTGTCTAAGCAGAAGGTCCTTTCAACATGCCCCAAATGGCAACATTTGGATGCTCAGGCAAATAAAAAGGGAGAATCATTTCAGTGCTGGGCATGGAACGCCAGGCTCCATGGCCAGACCTCAGGAGGTACACCTTTACTGACTCAAAGGAGAAGTAGGAAAAATAATCTTATGCCACTTAATCTGTCTAAGCCTCAGTTTCCTCATCCAGAAAAATAAGAAGGTTGGGCTAAATGATCTCTAAGGTCCTTTCCAGAGCTATAACCAACTGATAAATAATCAATCAAGAAGCATTTATTAAGTGTTAGGCACCGTGCCATATGCTATGGCAAAGAAAGGCAAAAACAGAGTCCTGCTTCTAAGGAGTTACAAGTCTTAGGGTTAGATAACACACAAACAACTATGTGGGTGATATGATATTATATATATGTATATATATGTATATATGTGTGTGTATGTGTATATAGAATACATATGTATTATATACATATATGTGTGTATAAGTATATTATAATATGTATGTTTATATATTTACACATATGTACATGTATACTACATCTCTCTGTCCCTATCTAGCTAATATTAATGGGAGGTAATTTCAGAAGGAAGGCCTCAGCAGTAGGGGTCTGGGGGACTGGGAATGACCTCCTGCAAAGGGTAAGATGTGAGCTAAATGTAGAAAGAAGAAAGAAAAATCAGGAGACAAGTGAGAAGAGGATGAGAAGCATTCCAAGCAGGAGAGGCAGCCAGTGGAAAGACACCAGGTTGGGAGGTGCAGTGTCCTGCGTGAAGAACAGTGGGCAGGCCAGTTAGCTGAATCTTGGATTACGTGGAAGGGAGGAAAGTGCCTGAATCCATGTAGGATTGATTCCTGTCCTCCTAAACACCACAAGCACGTGCTCTGGAATATGTGCTCTGGAAAACCCAGTGGGGCCAGTTGTTTACTTTGCCACAAGTACTATTTGGAAATAGGGTTAAGCAAGTCACATGGGGACTCCTGAAGAAATAATTCTGGACAGGAATGTTGGCTCTGGTACTCTGGAACTGGCAGGAATCTCATCAGTTTTTAGTTGGGATCTAGGGGAGTGGAAATCAAAGGAGACCATGTCATTTTGGTTCCAGTGGGGATCTGGGGCACCTAAGACATGTATTCCATTTGTATCATACCCACAAGCTATTAATCTGTGATAATACTGAAGCTAGTACACTCTTCTAACCCACAATATGTGGTGGAGTGTCAGGGGAGGATGCCAAGACTCAACTTTCCCCACCCCCACCCCATCATGAGCCTGCTGGGAAGATCAGCCCCCATTGGCAGAGCTTTTACTAATCTCAGATGCAAAAGGCACAGAAGAATCAACTCACAAGCAAGTAGGTAATGAACACTTTGTTCTTAGAAGCAACAAAGAAAGAAATAAACATAATTTTTAAAAACAGCTACTGAAGGAACTCCATGTTTTGCTTACATTATTATGCCTCTGAAATATCTCTTGAAAGCTGAAGATAATTTTTTCTCTTTGATATCTCTTCCTTAGGCTCCCTGTCAAATTCCATACCTTTCAGCCATTTATCTTACTACAACAGTAATCAGCCAGTAATTGATGTGAACATTAGACAATCATAAATTCAGCCAAACAGGAAATAGTTCTGAAAGTCATCTTCCTCTAGGGGAAAGAGAAATCGTCTAAAGTGGTCTCGAGTTGGACACTGAGTCCTTTTTGCTAGGAAATCACATCCAGCAGAAAATCACATTTATTCAGCAGGATTTCCAAGGCAACCAGGGAGGTGATAATCTTGTCAAGCAAACTGGCAGATTCCTTTAGCCTAACAAAGATTTTTCTTATTAGGCTGTAAGCCTGTAATCAATGAAACATTTATGAAATGCCCTACTATGTGCTAAGCCCTGTGTTAGGCCCTGAGGATAAAAAGATTTTTTTAAAAATCTCTATTCTCAAATAGCTTTTTATTACTGTGAGGAGACAACATGTGCCTATACCAAGATATACAGTATGTGTGTATTTATATATATATATGATATACTGCATAAAAGTCACATATATGTATATGTATATATATGTATTATATATACTGAATAAAAGTCATTTTTCCTTTCCTCTGAGTAAACCCTATCAGTCCTTTATCACTAACTGCCCCTGCTGTTGACAATACTGTTCTCAGCAGAATTTCAAGTATCAGGTATCCCCAAGACCCATCAAACTCACATGAAGAGAAGTTCTCTGAGGCCTCTTTGCCACCAACTCCCTCTCTTCCCTCCCTCCTTCCCCTTAAACGTGACTCCATTAGGAGAGATCAAATCTAGTCATCCCTTGCTACCATGCAGTCCAAATCAATCAATCAATCAATAAGTATTTATAAAGTACCTATTATGTATCACACAGTGCACTAGGCACCGGGGATACAAGACAAAATTCAAAAATTCCTTGCCCTCAAGAAGCTTACTTTCTGTCATGAAAAACAACACACACACATCCACAAATCAAGGATAGAGGCTGGACCTGGTTTTTCACTGATATCAGGAATTCCTCAATGAAGAAACTCCTTCTACCAATGTTGTTGCTTTTCAGTCATTTCGGTCATGTCCAACTCTTCATGACCCCATTTAGGGTTTTCTTGGCAAAGATATTAGAGTGGTTTGCATTTCCTTCTCCAGCTCATTTTATAGATGAGGAAACTGAGGCAAACAGAGTGAAGTGACTTGCCCAGGGTCACACTGCTAGTAAGTGTCTGAGGCCAGATTTGAACTAATGAAGATGAGTCTTCCTGACTCCAGGCCTGGCACTCTATTCACTGCACCAACTCGCTGCCCCTTCTACCAATTCAGGTCAGTAATTTCTCTGCAATTTAGAATCTTAGAGAATTGTCTGGGATTCCTGAAAGATTAAATGATTTGCTCAGGGTCACATGGCCACTAGGTGTCAGAGGCTGGTCTCAAAGCCAAGTTGTTTTTGCTCCAGCTCTCTATCCACAACATCGCACTACCTTTCCTAATGATATAAGTAAATACAAACCATATATAATGTAAAACTAAAATATTAATTAATTGATTAATTAATGTTAATTAATTAATTGGAAGAGAGGAACCAATATATGGGGGAACTAAGAAAAGCCTGCTATAGGAGGGGATGCTTAAGCTGAGCTTTGTAGGAAATCTGGGATTCTATTGGGTAGAGGTGAGGATGGTGTGCATTCCAGGTGTGGGACGACAGACTATATTAAGGGAGAGAGCCAGGAGATGGAATATCATTTATGTGGAACAATAAGTAAGCCAGTTTGACTGGATTATAGTGTAGATGAAGGGAGACAAGGTGAAATAAGCCTGGAAAAGTAGGCAAGAGCCTCAGTTTCCTCATCTGTAAAATGAGCATAATGATAGCATTTCCTTATAGGGTTGTTGGGAAGATCAAATAGGAAAATACATGGAAAGGGCTTTAAAATGCCCTTTCCTTTACCCCTAACTGCCCCTGCTGTTATATTAAATGCTATATAAATGGTAGCTAACCCTGCCCTCCTCCCTATCTAGATGGTCACAAATTCCAAATTAATGTTCAACAATGTGGGTCCCAAATTCATGAGGATGCCACAGATGTTGAAATGCAACATGCACTTACAGATGCTTTCTAACAGTTTTGCTATTTATCTAAAATGCTGTAGAAGAATGACAAGGTGACAGATTTAGAGTTGGAAAAAATGATTGAGGCCATCTAGTGAAGTCCAACTGCTTTATTTTACAGGTATGGAAACTGGGACCTACTAAAGTTAAGTGACTTACCAAAGGTCATGCAGGTAGTGAGCAACAGAGCCAGGATTTGAAATCAGGTCCTTTGACCCTTTCTGTTGTCCTAATATGCTTCAATATGGAATAAAATACTAGTAGCTAATATTGCTACTTTATATTTGAATAATGCTTTACAGTTTACAGAGTACTTACAGATATATTGTCTCATGCATGTTGATCCTCCAAATGCCTTTGTGATATAGGTAGGAAAAGTACATCTGTGCCTCAGTTTACCCATTTATAAGATGGAGTAAATCATATTTATACTACCTAACTCATAAGTTGTTTGTGAGGAACTCAATTTAAATATATTAAAGTGCTATAGAAATGGGATTTATCATTATTACTTTTATTTTTCTTTCTTTCATCTTTTGTTCCATGGAGTTCAGTGAAAAATGTTCCTGCGAACAGTCATCGCATAGCCATTACCCATTTACATCCAATGTTTGGAGGGCTATTGAACAGCTGGAAAAAATCCTTGCCTTTTTGTAATTGAATAATAAAAATGTTGGGATGTGATCGTTCTCAAAAAGCAGCATGCAGTCTGTGTACACAGCAGGTAAGATTTATTTCCAGGTTTGTTTTGATGCAGCTCTGGAGCAGACAAAATGCGTTCCTAACATCCATCTATTTTGCGAGGCTCTTCTGTATGCTTTCGTGGTCAGCACCCACTGTACAGAAGCATCTCTAGCCAGTGGACTACTGGAATTTCTTCTTTGTTCAGGGCTTTTGGCCTTCTCATGGCACCAGAATGTGAGGGAGCACCACCCTCTCACTGCCCCATCCCCCTGTTCCTATCAGGTCTTCCAGACCCAATGCTCTATCCGTTGTGGAACTTAGTGTGACTGTAGGCAAGTCCTCTAACAACTCAGTGCTCTGCTCAATTCTCAACAGATCAATAAACATTGCCTACCAGTTCCAGGCACTGTGCTAAGTGCTGACTATAAGGTGCAGAGAAGGTGTCGATTTGTATTAGTAGAGGGCATATCAAATTCAAATATGACTTCAGACACTTCCTAGCTGTGTGACCCTGGGCAAGTCACTTAACCTTTGTTCGCCTTAGTTTTCTCATCCATAAAATGAGGATAATAATAGTACCTACCTTCTAGGGTTCTTGTGAGAATCAAATGAAATGATAATTGTAAAGCTCTTAGGGGCAGCTAGGTGGAGCAGTGGATAGAGCTCCAGCCTTGGAGTCAGGGGGACCTGAGTTCAAATCCAGCCTCAGACACTTGATGCTTACTAGCTGTGTTATCCTGGGCAAGTCACTTAACCTCAATTGCCTCACCAAAAAGAAAAAAAAAAGCTCTTAGCACAGTGCCTGGCATATAGTAAGTGCCATAGAAATGTTAGCTGTCATCATCATCATCATCATCATCATTCCAGAGCTCCCTATATCAATGAAATCACAGGTCTAGTTCCCATCCCTAAGGGCTAAGAGCTATGCTAAGCCTTGGGAACATAAAGTACAAAAATGAAATTGACCTTCAAAGAGTATACTATTAAGTGAGACAATATTTACATAATCTTACTCTGTCGATTCCAAGACTAACAGCCTTTCCTCCACCATTTTGCTCTATTCTAAGGTGTTAAGGTTAGTTAGTCAGTCAGTCAATAAACATTCATTAAGCACCTACTATGTGCCAGGCAGTGCTAAACACTAGCAATACAAAGAAAGGTAAAAGATACTCCCTGCCCTGGAGGAGCTCAAAATCTAATGGGTTATAACAAGATTCAGCCTAACAGAAATAGCCACAGCTCAGAAATATTAAATATATAGCCCTTTGTTGACAAGAAAATCAGCAAATGAGGACCCAGAAAGGCTTAGTTCTGAATGATTATTGAATTTGCTTTCAATCTCAGGCTGATTCTTAGTTACCCCTGAACAAATCTGTACCTACTTCAGAGGCAGCAGAGCTATGTAAGAAAGATTATATTATTGCCTGGATTATGTTGGGAGAAATCCAGAGTTTAACTCAGAGGATATTGCAAGGAAATACAACTATATACTGATTCAGGTAGCTCCCGGGTGGAACAGGGAAAGCCATAAGCTGAAAGTGGTGCATGATGTTGTTAGTAGGTCTGTTTCTAAAGATGATTAGGGAAAAAGGAAAAGAACCTATGTGTTCTAAAATATTTATGCAGCTCTCTTTGTGGTGGCTGGAACTGGAAATTACAGGGATGCCTATCAATTGGGGAATGGCCGAACAGGTTGTGGTATGTGATTGTGGTGGAATGTGACTGCGCTATAAAAAATGATGAGCTCGACAATCTTAGAAAAACATGGAAAAACTTGCACGAAATAACGAAGAGTAAAATGAGCAGAACCAAGAGAACATCATATTGTATTGTAACAGCAATATTATTTTAAGAACAGCTTTGAGTAACTAAGTCATTTTGACTGTTATAAATACCCAAACTAAACTACAGAGGACATATGAAAGAAGATACTGTCTACATCCAGAGAAAGAAATGATAAATAGAAGTATGTATACAATGGTTTTACATATAAATATATATATTTGTGTCTAGGGTGTGGGGTGAGAAGGACAAAAAAAGAAAATGGCATAACTTTGTTATATATTTAAAAAGAATAGCAAGTTGCACATAATAGATTTGCAGTTTCTTGTCTTCTATTCTACTATGTTATGAAAGTGCTTGTTTTATTTCTTAAATTTAGAATAAAATAAATAATTTTTTAAAAAGTGATGCATGGTCTGAGTCTTGAAGCAATCTAAGAATTCTGAGAGGTAGAGGTGAGGAATGAGAGCATGCCAGGGCTAGCTAGTAGAAAGGCACACAGATGGGAGATCAAGTATTGTGGGTGAGAAATAGTGAGCAGGCCAGCACATCTGGACCATAGAATGTGGGGAGGGGAATAATGCTTCCTAAGACTAGAAAGATCAGATGGGGACCAGGTTGTAAAGAGCTTTATATGCCAGAGTTAAGTCAACAAGCATGTATTAAGTACTTACTTTATGCCAGGCACTGTGCTAAGCTCTGGGGATAAGAAGAAGGGTGAAAACAGTCCTTGTTCTCAAAGAGGTCACATTTTAATGATGGAGACAGACATCATGCGAAACACTAAGTATTTACAAGATTATATACATATTTATATGTATGTGTGTATATATATATATATATAGTGTATGCAAATATACACATATACAGATATGTATATGCATATGTATACACACATGTATGTATGTGTATATACACACACACACACACATATATATATATATATATATAAATACATGCAGAATAAGTGAGAGGTAATCTCAAAGGGAGGGCAAAAGGTGATATTGGAGCTAATTCTTGAAGGAAGATGGGAAAGCCAAGAGATAGAAGTGAGGGAAGGAGGAAGAGAGCCAGGGAAAAGATATCAAGTTGGGCAGTGGAATGGCCTGACCAGTTGAGCTGGATTTTAGATTATATTGAGGGGAGTAAGGAAACTAAATCCTGACAGTATTGATTCCCAGCCTCCTAGATACCATTGGCCTGTGCTCTGAAGAGACACACCATCACACCCAGTTAGATCAGTAGTTACTCACTTTGCCACACATAATATTTAGAAGTAGAATTAAGCAAGCCACTTGGAGACTCCTGAAAAATGGCCACCTCTTTATCAGAGCCTCAATAAAGGAGCAAGTGGGGGGGGTGTGATGTGAAAAGGTTGTGAGATGAGGAGAAGGGAAGGAGTAGGAATTCATGGCAGGAGTTCATTATCTATATAAAGTATGAGAAGTCCTCAGCTGAGGTGATGGGAGGAGGGGAGGTATGGGAAGTTTGAGGAGAGAAGTTTTAGAATAGCTGCTTCGGTAAATGTGATAAAGAATTAATTAGGGAGGAGTAAAAGGATTGCCTTAATGAAGGGCCCAGTTAAGATTAGAGGACATAAATTGGTTATCAAGCAAATCATCTTGATTACCCTTTACTAGCTGGCATGATGTATAGAATACCAGATTTACAGTGTGGAAAACTGGAGTTCAAATCATACCTCAGGTGATTACTACCTGTGTGATGCAAGGAATGTCATTTAGCCTCTCAGCCTCAATTTCCTCATCTGTAAAATGGCAATAATCATAAGTACTTCACAAGTTTGTTGGGAGAATCAAATGAGATTAAGCCTGTAAAGTGCTTTGCAAACCTTTAAAGCACTCTCTAAATATGAACTGTTTTATTAGTCTTTTAGGGGGAAAGGACACTCAACCCTAATAAGACATAATGAAATGATATTTCAACTACCTTAACTGTAAATCCTGTCAAGTTCTTGGGCTTTAAGCATACAGGATTATAACCCTCATTTTACAAATGAGGAAACTGAGGTCTAAAGATCTGAAGTAGGTTGCCCACACTGACCCAGATGTCTAGTGTTGCTACCACCCTAATTCAGTCTCTCCATTTCTTTCCTGGATCATTTCATCAGCCTTCTACCTGGTCTCTCAGCTTATAGTTTCTCTCTTTTCTCATCTGCCCTTGGCACAGCTGCTAAAATAAGTTTCTTAAAGCACTTTTACCATGTCACTCTTCTGCTTAAAGACTGTCAGTGGCTCCTTATTGCTGCTGGCATAACATTTAAAAAAACTGTCTTTTGATTTTTATTTGCATCACCAAAGGCAATGCATGTAGCCTCTCTAAGCCTCAGTTTCCTCATCTGTAAAGTGGAGATAATAATAACACCTACCTCACAAGGTGAGATATACATATGAAATATACCCAAAGCAGTTTATAAAGCTCAATGTGCTATATGAATGTGAGATATTATGACATGAACTAAGATATCAGAATCTTGCCCCTCCCTTCTCTGGTAAATAATTACCAAATATTATTATAATACCAATTTTAATATTATCAATTCCAACTCAACCTTTCCTTAAAAATTCAGCTTGTTCACTTGGCTAAAATAATATATCTAGTAGAATATAAGCTCCTTGAGGGCAAGGGCTATCTCAACTGTATATCTGCCTCCCCAAGATCCAGTACAGTGCCTGCCCTATAGTAGGAAGGTAATAAGTACTTGGTTAATGGATATTTCAAAGCTGAGTTTCACCTCTCCTGAGGTCATAGTGTAGGACACTTTTCAGTGTTTCATGGTACTCAGCATAGTGACCTTGTTTTCTATAGAACTGTTTACATTCCTAACTTTTCACCTCAGGGTGTGTTCTCTCTGTAGAACAGATAAGTAAGTTCCTGTTATTCCAAACCTGTGGTTCTGAGATACTTAAAGATACCTCTGAGCAAAAGTACATGGGTAAATGGGCACAACAAATTGGCTGGGCCTGACCTTTGTCCCAAGTTTGTATGGTTCTCAGATAATTATACAGATTATCTCTTAGCTCCAGAATTAGAGGTGATAGAGACATCATCCATCACAGGGTCCTGATTGTAACAGACACTAAGGACCAGAAGTTACAGGCACAAAACTCAAATACATGATAGCCCTGACATTGATAAAAACATAAAATAACAGGCTTGAGGCCTCCCGCAACCAACAGCTATCTGCTGGCCGAGCTCTAACAGGGTGCTGAATACTACAAAGCAGCTAATATGCCAAGTGCTGTTTGAAGGATTCTTTGGAATGACAACCAAGAAGCCCTGAAATCAAATAAGCCAGAGTGGAAGCTTATTCTTCCCCAGTGGCCATGCCAAAGGGGCTGCCATCGTGATGCCAATCTGGAGGAGAACCAGCATGAAGTTGCAATCCTGGGGTGAAGATGTACTGCTGATTTTAACCCCACATTAGCCAGCATTCATTCCAAGACTGCCTCTGCTTTTTTTATCAGGCATCTCTATGGCTGGGATTGAACTCAGTATGAAAGAAGGTAGGTGTGATGACAAGGGTCTTTTTCCTGCTGCTCTGGGAGAAGTCTTATGTATAAATAGAACAGGCAGCTTCCTATATGAATAGATCTGAGCTAACTAAGTGGGCATAGTGGGCCTGGAGTCAGGAAGAACTGGGTCCAAATCTAGCCACAGACTTTTACTAGTTGTGTGACTCAAAGCAAATCACTTAATCACTATCTATCTACCTTTGTTTCCTCAACTGTAAATGGTTATAATGATGGCACCTACCTCCAAGGCTGTGCTTAGCATTGTGTGTGGCACATAGTAGGTACATAATAAATGATTGTTTTCTTCCTCTTCCTTCCACCTAACTTCTTTCAGAGTCACTTCAATAACCCACATGTCATTATCTCTGAAATTCCTATCATAGAGCCATTCCTTTAATGTAAATGTTGTCTGCTCCCAGTTTCCTCTTTAAAAATGAAAAAATCGTTCAAGGAGAAATAGGAGACAACACGTACATTAGAAAAAGCATTCGATTTAGAGTAAGAAGATCAGGGTTTAAGTCCTAGATCTCTCACTTATCAGTTGTGTGATCCTGAGCAAGTCACAAATTCCTCCTCTCTAAACTGGAGATGATAATAATAATACACCTATTACCTACTTTCCATATTGTTGTGAGGCTCAAGCGAAACAAGGAACATTTAACTACAAAGCATTACTCAAATGTAAGTTGGTGTAATACTTTTGGGTCAGTGCTATCCTTCCTATGCATGAAAGAAAACAGCATGTCACTTTGTTAATTATCCAACCAAAGGATACTAATTAAATGAATGCCATATCCAAATTGACTACCAGGTGACTTTCTGCTTGAGCTAACTCAGAGCTCTTCTGTTAGAGCAAAATCATTTCTCATCCTTTTAGCCCATCATGCTGTTTCTCTACTCCTGCTGAGAAAAGAGATGATCATAACAACCCTGAGTGAAGGAGGGGAAATTCTTTTTCCTGTGCCGAGAGCATCAGAAATTGCTCCACCAATTTCTCTCTCTGTGCATCATGTCCTTGGCCTCAATGGGAAAAAAAAAAATCAGAGATGAAATAGCAAGGAGAATTTTCCCTGGGTTACCATGGTGTTATTATTCTGCAGTAGATTAATTTACCTGATTATTTTCCCCCTGGAGAGGAGGGTTTGAGGACATGAAAACATTTCTAGAGGGTGGTACTAGGAAGAGGAAAGGGGAAAACAGAAAAGAAAAAGGAACAAATTTAAGCCTATATCAATTTCACTTTGGGCCTGCATGGTCAGAGGCTGGTCCCTTACACATATGCCTACCATCAACTTAAAAAAAAAAGTTCTAAAAGAAATTGCAAATTTTGTCCTGGATCACAGAATATTTGCCTTCTGTTTTTTCCCAGATGAATCAGGCTCCATTCTTGCTCCCTTCTCCCTGTTCTTATATCCAGGCCTCTCTTTCAAGTCTTTGCTATAAAAAGTATTATTTATTTTCAAGAGCCTGCCACCCAAAAGCACTACAAGATTGTTAAGAAATATGAAAGAAGACATTCCTACTAGTGATAATACATGAGAACCCTGGTGTTTAGTCTTTGCTGGAGTTCAGTGCCTTTTTTCCAATGAAGGAACTCAATGCAATAAGGATAATATCAGCCCTGAATATTTTTCCGTAATTTGGGACTTCTTCATGGCCTGGAAAAGATTTGGATAACTAATGATGAGGTTATCAATTTGGATAATAGTATCTTTTATCCACCCAGTTTATTTTTTCCTAGTACAAGTGGCATTTTAGTCCATTTAGAATCTCCCTTTCATTCTCACTGAACTCTTTTATTCTGAAAAGCTGCAAGATTGCTGGATTAAGGTGAAGGGAAGTGAGATTTAAGGGAGGAAGATTAGGTGCCACTCTGGCTTTTTTTTACCTAGGCTTCTTAATTTTTCTCTCCTCCTTTTGAGAAGATAAAACCCTCCAGGTTTCTCTTCTCAACTCTCCTTGCCTTTCTCCCCCTTTTCCTTCCCACTCCTCTTTTTTTCTTCCTTTAAAGGGATGCAGAGTTTAATAAGTGAAAATAGCTAGACTTGAGGTCACAAAGGTCTGAATTATAATCTAAGTTTTTCATTTTTTCTATAACCTTGGACAAGTATTTTCCAATCTCTGAAGCTCTGGCTCCTTATCTATAAACTAGAAATAATAAATACTTGGCCTATCTATCTCACAATCAAATGCCATAATGTAAATGAAAGCTCTCCATGAATTGAAAAAGGAGTACAGGGTGTTCCAAAAGTTTTAGTGCTATTTTAAGTCAATAGTTTAAGACCTAGAGGACTTTTGGGACACCCTGCCTAAGCCATTTTAATTACTGGGCTATTCTTCTCTGCTCTCCATGCAGTGGCCCCCAAACAAAAATTGAGTTCATAGATTAAGAGCGAGCAGAGACCTCAGTAGTCATATGGTCTAAATCCTTTAGTTTAAACATGAAGAAACTGAAGACCTCTGAAGAGGTTAAGGGATTTGCTCACGGCAGGACTTGAATGAAAGTCCTCTGACTCTAGGGTTAATGCTCATTTCATTGTATGACTCTGCCTTTTAACAGGATCTCATCTCAAGGAAGAAAATGGAGAATGAGGGAGATTACTTTGGTCCTCATCTTATGGAGAGAACATTGGTCAGTCAAGTTAGTCAATATGCATTTATTAAGTGCCTACTATGTGTCAGGCACTGTGTCTCAAGTCCCTGGTCTCAAGAAGTTCATGGCCTAATGAAAGGTTCAACAAACCAACATTTATTAAGCACCTATTATATGCCAGTCACTGTGTCTGAAAGCTAATATTCTTAGAGACTAGTCCTTGACTTAGCATTAAACCCTGGGCAACTTATGCGTCAAAACTCATTCCATTTTAGATATTAAAATATTTTGGCTCAACCTCTTCTTTTTACAGATGTGGAAACTGAGGCTCAGAGAAGTTGTCATTTATGAAATTAGAACATAGGGCCAGCAGCTGCCCATTCAGTGTTATTGCTGCCACACTATGCTCTTTTGGAGATTTGTGCTCCCTCACTTCAGGTGTTTTTGCTCACAAGTCTCTATTCATTGTGGAACATCTTGACAGTATGAGTGGGTGAACTCATAAACAGTCTTTATAACTTGACCTTAAGCAGCAGTGGCAGTAGCAGCCGCCCCATGCTGACTTCCTGGCAGAGGAATGCAAGCTTTAGATGGGCTGTGAATTTCTTCTGCCAGGGGAAAAAAAAAAAGTGAAGAGATCTCAGCCAGAAGAAGAGGAATCTGGTATTTGGGGCCTTGGGAACTTTATACAAGTATTCACAAAGCTAGTCTTTGCCATCTCCAGAAAGATTGAATGCTTAAATGGAAGCAGAAAGGAACATTTGTTTGAGGGGGATGGTTGGAATCTCTGGTATTACACAAAGCATGTTTTTCAGAGAGTTAGAAAAACTAAGGAAAGGAAAGGGTGATCTATGTCAGTGGTTCTCAAAGTATAGTCCAGGGATGCTTGGGGGTCCCTGACACCCATTCAGGGGGCCCATGAGTTCAAAACTATTTTCATAATAATACTTCATTTTATACCATGTATTATTAAATAATGCTTCAATTTCTATTATAGTAAATATATATGTGCGCATGCACATGTGTGCGCACACACACACACACACACACACACACACACACACACACCCATAGACACACACATATATCCCATTTAAGCAAAAGATCTTTGGAGGATCTTCAATAATTTTTTTGTTGGTTTTTTTTTTAATTTTATTGATTTATTTTGATTTATCAACAATCACTTCCTTATGCTTTTGAGTTGAAAATTTTTCTCCTCCTTCCTCTCCCCCACCCTCCCCAAGAGGGTGCACAATTTGATATAGGCTTTACATTTACATACCCATTAAACATATTTTCACATTAGTGAAGTTGTAAGTAAAAATTAAAACCAATAGGAGGAGCCATCAGAAAGATGAAACAAAACTCAACAGAAGGTAAAAATAAGTGATAGCAATTTGACTTCCATAGTTCTTTCTTTGGATGTGGACAGCATTTTCCATCCCGAGGCCTCTGGAGATGTCTTAGATCTTCGTAATGCTGAGAAGGGTTCAGTTTAACAATATTAGTCATTACATAACATGGCTGTTATTGTGTACAAAGTCCTCTTGGTTCTGCTCACTTCACTCAGCATCAGATCATATAAGTCTTTCCAGGTTTTTCTGAAGTCAGCCTGTTCATCATTTCTTATAGCACAATAGTATTCCATTATATTCATGTACCACAACTTGCTCAGCCATTCCTCAATTGATGGGCATTCTCTCAATTTCAATTCTTTGCCACCACAAAAAGAGCTGCTAGGAATATTTTTGTACATGTGGGTCCTTTTCCCATTTGTTTGATCTCTTTGGGATATAGCCCTAGAAGTGCTATTGCTGGATCAAAGGGTATGCACATTTTTGTAACCCTTTGGGCATAGTTCCAAATTGTTCTCCAAAATGGTTGGATCATTTCACAACTCCACCAACAATGTATTAGTGTTCCAATTTTCCCACATCCTCTCCAATATTAATTATTTTCCTGTTTTGTCATGTTGGCCAATCTGATAGCTGTGATGTGGTAGCTGAGAGTTGTTTTGATTTGCATTTCTCTAATCAATAGTGATTTAGAGCATATTTTCATATGACTATAGATGGCTTTAATTTCTTCATCTGAGAACTGTCTGTTCGTATCCTTTGACCATTTCTCAATTGGGGAATGGCTTGTGTTCTTATAAATTTGTGTTAATTCTCTATATATTTTAGAAATGAGGCCTTTATCAGAGAGACTGGTTTTAAAAATTCTTTCCCAATTTTCTACCTTCCTTCTAATCTTAGCTGCATTGGCTTTGTGCAAAAACTCTTCAATTTAATGTAATCAAAATGATCCATTTTGCATTTCATAATGTTCATTATTTCCCATTTAGTCATGAATTCTTCTGTTCTCCATAGATCTGATAGGTAAACTATTCCTTGTTCTCCCAGTTTACTTATGGTATCAGCCTTTATATCCAAGTCATGAACCCATTTTGACTTTATTTTGGTATATGGTGTGAGATTTGGGTCTATGCCTAGTTTCTGCCATACTCTTTTCCAGTTTTCCCAGCAGTTATTTTCAAAGAGTGGGTTCTTATCCCCGAAGCTGGGGTCTTTGGGTTTAGATCTTCAATAATTTTTTAAAGTATGGTTTTGGTTCTGAGACCAAAGAGCCTGAATCACTGCTCTCTGTGATCCATTTCTTAGGACAACATTCCCCATAAATCAATAGTGGGCAGGGAGGAAAGTTAGCAAGAGGAAGGGACATAAGAGGTTTGAAGGCTATTGTAGAATGAATAACCTAAAGTTAAATTAATCTAATCTGCCTTTCAATAGACTTTACAAAATGGAAATGGAAAAGAAAGTATGGCTGAGAGAAAAAGAATTGACAGGACTTTCTGATCTAGTAGATGTATGTGGAAATTGGGATAAGAGAGGAAAGCAAAAGCAATCAGAGATCACTGAAGTCTGAACCTGAGTAGATAGGATTGCATGGTATCATGGAGGAAAGGAGAAAGGAACATTTAAGAAGTGGTTCTCCAAATTGTGGTTCAAATGCTAATGCGAAAGGGAGTAGAGGAATCCGGTTCTTTCACATATACTCCAGCAATAATCAAAAAAGGGCACCAGATCAAAAACAAAAAGAAATTACCTACGAATCCAAATGAACATTAGCAATCTTTGCATAGCCAAGGACTGCATACAAAGACAGTCAGGATGTGGTACCATTGGAAGAGGAGTCCCACCAGGAAAACTAGTGTTAAGCATGCAAATAACTGCCATGCAATATAAAGACAATGACTGGCTCATGTGAGCTATGGATAAATAGGAGTTGGGGTCTGGCCCACTGCTCTCCAAGGAAGATTGCAACTTCTGCCTTTGAGAGGGCCATGACTAGGTGCTTACTTGTTCCCTTGCTTATCTCTCAGAGGGATATGGGGTTAGAAATATAGCTATCCAGCAGACTTCAAATGATTGTAAGTTTAAAGGTACAGGAACCATGGATACCTGCCATTTTCCTTGATCTCTCTCAAAAGGAGGGTAATTTAATATCCCTACCTTAGTTCCCTTCCACCAAATGCTGGCAACACAAATGACCTTCCCAATCAGTAAATAATGAAGAAATCCATTTCCCCAAGCAAAATAGAAAAAGGAAATCAGAGAGGTCATATAGATTAGAATAGCCCAAAGGATACAGAATGGTAATGGATGTCTTTAGCTGGAAGTGAGACAAAACATCTCAGGTCAGCCAAAAAAGGAATAATCTTATAAATCTTATGAAAAAAGAATAATCTTATAAAAGGAAATCCTCTTTCAGAAATCACTAGGGTTGCAAGCCCTGATAGTAAAGGGACATGATGGAACCAGATTCTCTTACAGGTCTGCAACTCCTTGGGTCCTAGTAGTTAATCGAAAGTTCACACTTGACTCTTGTGACCCATCTCTCCCCAAGTCCTTCGCACAAGCTAGTCCAACAGTCTCCTTGATGCAAGGATTTAGTATTCTCCCAGACAATTAGGAATCACAGCTCTCTCTCAGTATATAGCACAGGGCTGTCCCTAAGGGAAGAGCTGTCACTTCACCTGAGTAAGAGTGGGTGTTACACCAGTACAAACTTAGGTTAACAAGCTGGAATCCTAAAGCAGTTCCTGGACTAGGGAAGCCCCAGAGTGAACAGAATCCCATACATTACTTTGACCAGTGAAACTCTGAAGGGACAAAAAACTCTCATCATAAAAGCCCCAGATGATGCCAAAAATTATTTGATAGAGCTAGAAAAAATAATAACAAAATTTATCTGAAAGAACAAAAGGTCAATAATCTCAAGGGAATTAATGAAAAAAAATGCAAAGGAAGGTGGCTTAGATTACCAGATCTAAAACTATATTATAAAGCAGCAATCATCAAAACTGTTTGGTACAGGCTAAGAAATAGAGTGGTAGACCAGTGGAATAGATTAGGTACACAAGACACAGTATTAATGATTGTAGTAATTTACTGTTTGATAAACCCCAAAACTCTAGCTTCTGGAATAAGAACTCAGTATTTGACAAAAACTGCTGGAAAAATTGGAAAACAGTATTACAGAAGCTAGGCATAGACCAACATGATAAAGGCCTCATTTCTCAAATAAATAGAGAACTGAGTCAAATTTATAAAAATACAAGGCATTCTTCAATTGATAAATGATAAAAGGATATGTATGAACAGGCAGTTTTCAGACAAAGAAATTAAAGCTAACTTTAGTCATATAAAAATGCTCTAAATCACTATTGACTAGAGAAATGGAAATTAAAACAACTCTGAGGTACCGTCTTACACCTATCAGGTTGGCTAACATGACGAAACAGGACGATGATAAATGTTGGAGAAGATGTGGGAAAATTGGAACACTAATGCATTGTTGGTGGAGTTGTGAACTGAGCCAACCATTCTGGAGAGCAATTTGTAACTATGCCCAAAGGGCAACCAAACTGTGCATACCCTTTGATCCAGCTATACCACTGCTAGGTCTGTATCCCAAAGAGATCATAAAAAATGGAAAAGGACCCAGATGTACAAAAATATAACAGCTCTTTTTGTGGTGGCAAAATGTTGGAAATTTGAGGGGATGCCCATCAATTGGGGAATGTCTGAACAAGATGGGGTACATGAATGTAATGGAATACTACTGTACTATAAAAAATGATGAGCAGGCATATTTCAGAAAAACCTAGAAAGACTTACATGAACTGATCCTGAGTGAAATGAGAACTAGGAGAACACTGTATACAGTAATAGCAACAGTCTATCAACTATGATAGACTTAGCTCTTCTCAGCAATACAATGATCCAAGACAATTCCAAAAGACTCATGATGGAAAATGCTATCCACATCCAGAAAAAGAAGTACGGAGTCTGAATGCAGATTGAAGCACACTATTTTCACTTTTTTTTGTTTTTCTTTCTTGTGGTTTTTCCCTTTTGTTCTGATTCTTCTTTCACAACATGACTAATGTGGAAATATGTTTAACATGATTGCATATGTATAGCCTATATCAGATTGCTTGCTGTCTTGGGGAGGGAGAAAAATTTGGAACTCAAAATCTGATAAAAATGAATGTTGAAAACTATCTTTACATGTAATTAAAAAAATAAAATCCTATTAAGTGGTGGGGGGGGGGATTAAAAAAGAAAAGAAAAGCCCCAGAGAGTATAGAAGACCATAGCAGTGCTCCAACCAGAAAGACCAGTGAGAATGTGTTAAGTGCTCACTACATATAAAAAACTAAAATTAGGTTTTGACATAATCTAAATGAGACTTATTTAATATTTTAGGGCTCACAAGTGACACATTGGATGAGCTGCATTGGATGGGAAAAGAGAGTTTTCCTCCCCTGTCTTTCCCTCTGCCTTTCCTCACAAATGAGAGGGCATAATTTGAGTTTTATGCTATACTTTTCATTGAATTACAAGCTGCATCAACAATGGACTATAAATTAGGAAACAT
Organism: Phascolarctos cinereus; assembly: GCF_003287225.1. NCBI lineage: Eukaryota > Metazoa > Chordata > Mammalia > Diprotodontia > Phascolarctidae > Phascolarctos > Phascolarctos cinereus. The sequence goes on along the minus strand of NW_027555847.1, from coordinate 349,072,708 downwards.
AAGATGGACACGTGCATCCAGAATGCATTAATGGGATTATGATAACTCGATGTTTGTCTGTCTGGAGTATAATCATTTATTAGACCAGACCCATGAAGCCATCTGGGCCCCTAGGGAAGTGGAAGCAAGATTAAACATCAATGCCCCAAACTGACCATAGAAACTTGTTTCCCTGCGTTCAAGACAGTGCTGTTGACTTTTGTACCTAGTAGTTCAGAGTGGTACCTTGGAGAGGTGGGTACCACATCTTATCAGTTCACAACACCTAATAGATTTCATTTACCTATGGGGAAGTCACAGGATGATAGGATCTTAGCTTTGCAGTTGAAAGGCTACTTAGAAGTCATCTAATCCAACCCCCTCATTTTTCAAGTGAGAAAACTGAGATCCAAAGGGGTTTAGTGACTTCTTTGATCAAGGTCACATAGATAGTAAATGGTAAATTCAGAATTAAAAACCAGGTTCTCATAATAAACAACTTTAGCAAAGTTCTATATGTTCTATATGTGGGCTATAAAATAAGCCCACATAAATCATTGGCTCTTCTATACATGACCAACAAAGCCCAACAGCAAGAGATAGAAAGAGAAATTCCACATAAAGTTACTGTAGACATTATAAAATATTTAGGAGTCTACCTACCAAAATAAACATAGGAACTATATGAACACAATTATAAAACACTTTCCACACAAATAAAGTCAGATCTAAATAATTGGAAAAACATCAGTTGCTCATGGGTAGAGCAAGCTAATATAATAAAAATGACAATTCTACCTAAACTAATTTACTTACTCAGTGGCATACCAATCAAACTATCCCAAAATTATTTTATAGAGCTAGAAAAAGTAATAAGATTCATTTGGAATAACAAAAAGTACAAAATATCAAGGGAACTAATGAAAAGAAATGCGGGGGAAGGTGACCTCGCTGTTTTAGATCTTAAATTTTATTATAAAGCAGCAATCATCAAAACTACTTGGTACTGGCTAAGAAATAGAGTGGTGGATCAGTAAAATAGGTTAGGTATGCAAGAAACAGTAGTCAATGATATAGTAATCTACTATTTGATAAACCCCAAAGACTACAACTTCTGGGATAAGAACTCACTTTTTGACAAAAATTGCTGGAAAACTGGAAAAGAGTATGGCAGCAACTAGGCATAGACCAAAACATCATACCATATACCAAAATAAAGTCAAAATGGGTTCATGATTTAGATATAAAGACTGATACCATAAGCAAACTGGGAGAGCAAGGAATGGTTCAAGTATAACATTTATGGAGAACAGAAGAATTCATAACCAAACAGGAGATAGAGAACATTAAGAAATGCAGAATGAATAATTTTGATTACATTAAATTGAAAAGTTTTTGCACAAAGAAAGCCAATGCAACCAAGATTAGAAGGAAGTAGAAAATTGGGAAATAATTTTTACAACCAATGTCTCTGATAAGGGCTCTATTTTAAAAATATAGAGAATTAAGTCAAATTTATAAGAATACAAGTCATTCCTCAATTGATAAATGGTCAAAGGATATGAACAGAGAGTCCTCAGATGAAGAAATTAAAGCCATCTATAGTCGTATGAAAAAATGCTCTAAATCACTATTGATTAGAGAAATGCAAATCAAAACAACTCTCAGCTACCACATCACACCTATCAGATTGGCTAAGATGACAAAACAAGAAAATGTAAATGTTGGAGAGGATGTGGGAAAATTGGAACACTAATACATTGTTGGTGGAGTTGTGAAATGATCCAACCATTTTGGAGAGCAATTTGGAACTCTGCTCAAAGGGCTATAAAAATGTGTATACCCTTTGACCCAGTAGCAATAGCACTTCCAGGGCTGTATCCCAAAGAGATCATACAAATGTGAAAAGGACCCACACGTACAAAAATATTTATAGCAGCCCTTTTTGTGGTGGCAAAGAATTGGAAATTGAGAGGATGCCCATCAATTGAGGAATGGCTGAACAAGTTGTGGTATATGAATGTAATGGAATAGTATTTAGCTGTAAGACATGATGAGCAGGCAGACTTCAGAAAAAGCTGGAAAGACTTTATGAAGTGAGCAGAGCCAGGAAAGTGTTGTACGCAGTAACAGCCATGTTGTTCGATGACTAATGTTGATAGACTTAGCCCTTCTCAGCAATGCAAGGATCTAAGACATTTTCAAAAGTCTCATGATGGAAAATGCTATCGATATCCAAAGAAAGAACTATGGAGTTTGAATGCAGATCGAAACATACTATTTGCTTTTTTTTTCTTCTGTTGTGTTTTGTTTTCTCTTTCTTGTGGTTCCTCCTATTGGTTCTAATTCTTTCTTACAACATCACTAATGTGAAAATATGTTTAATAGGAATGTATATGTAGAGCCTATGTCATATTGCACGCCATATAGGGAAGGGAGGTGGGGAGGGAGGAGGAGAAAGTATCTAAAACTCAAAAGCTTATGGAAGTTATTGTTGATAAATCAAAATAAATTAATAAAAAAGAAAAGAAAAGTAATTTAAAAAAACACAGGTTCTATAATTCCAAAGGCAGCACACTTTCTACCATATTATCTTATCTTCCAGTAAGCTACATAAGGGACTGACTCTCATTGGAAGAAAAGAACTTTCAGAGATTTTGAAACTCAGTTGGAAGCTACATGTAACCTAACCCCAACAATCATATGAATAAATTGAACATCTGACCCATGCTCTGAAGGATGTGTTTCACTAAGAATGTGACTCAGTGTTTGAAAATGGGTCAGATTATTTCCATTTTCAGTGATAAAAAATGAAAAGGCAATAAGTAGAAGCAATAGTGTTTCTCCATATATAAACTGATGTGTGGATAGAAGGTAATATGTCCTCAGGGACACTGAGGCACTGAAAGAAAGCATTTAAGAACCCCACTTTAGAATACAGACAAGAAGTGGGAGAGTTCATTCTGGCACTGAAAAGTCTTGGTGACTGGACAACTAGACATGAACAGAACAGGGCCCACACCTGGTTGTATCCCTCAAGTATGTCACAAAAGTACTAGGCATTTACTAATAGACAATTACCTAAATACCAGCACATGTCTTTAGGGAATTAAAAAGCTTCTGAAGGATAGACCCTGCCACCCCTGGTCAATTGCAGAAATGTCAACATCCCTCCTTTTGCCTGTGAATTTTGAAGCATGGAAGGCAGAGACAATGAGTTAGAAACTCCATTTTTGTTTACATATTTATAGCCAAAATGATAGGAAGAAATTTGTCTCTATTAGGAAAGTTCACATAGCTGAACATGAGAGAGAAATATGGAAATAAAAATGTGGCAAGCTTTTTTTTTTTCCAGAAGTCATTGCTCTTTGGAAGATACTTGTGGATTTGGAGCAATAAAAGCAGTCAGTTCCTAACAACCATGATAATAAATAGGGCCATATTCTACTCCCTTGGGTGAAAATTGAAACCATGGATAATGAGAGTACTCTCTTAAGATCTCATTTTCTGCTTATCACTTAAAAAAGTCATCGGTTACCCATTTTAATTTCAAAGGTATATTTCTTTCCCTCACTGTATGAGTTTGAAGCTACTACATCAAGTAAGTCCCATCAACACACCCCAAAGACATCAAGGATACAGGGAGAAGAGATGGGGGGGAAGCCCAGTCTTTCCTAATTTTATAAAGATTGTAACATAATGATCTTAAAGTACAGGAAGAATCTTAGGGTGGTTTTTTAAGTTTACTTCAACTTGACACTGAGTTGGCACCTCATTCACTTGGCCAGAAGTCCACTTGTCCAGTAATAAGGGCAAAAACCAGGAAGTGAACAAAAAAGTCAAAAATTGCAAAACACAGTGCTGCCTTAAGCATATGCTGAATGTCTCCTAGAATGTGGCCTTTATCCAACTTGAGTGTGGCCTATAATCAGTCTTGAAAAGAACACAATGAAAATGATGGAGATGACAAATAAAATAAAACATCTTTATGTGAATTGAAAAATACAATTCTAAAACCTTTAGAGGGGAATATATTTTATACTGAAACAATTCTGTTTGTTCTTTAGGGAGCAGCCATTGTGGGAGTGGCACAATGACATCACCAGACAATGTCAGAGGTGTGAGCAGCCCCTTCTCATGTCATCCCTTGCCACAAGTGGTCCCTACCTGTGCTTCTTCACACGTGCTCCTGATGGGTGTTTATTCTTGCTATTACTAGTGTATATATGTGTGAAAGAGTTTGCCCCAGGTTTAGGTAATCAATGATGCATTTTTACTTTTTTACCTAATTAAACACCTTCGATTTGAACTTACTGCGTCCTCTGACTAGGAAAAAATAAACACATTGGTGAGGGCTAAGGAGCTATGGATGTGAGTGACCAACAGTACCTTGAGTCTAGATACCACATAAGAGTCGGGGAGGGCTTAGATGTTGAGTGCTATACGAAATCATTTAGATACTAAAAATGAAACCATACATGGGCATTTTTCTCCTACCAAAGTCTTCTTTTTTAAACTCCTCTTCAAATTGCAATACAAAAGGAAATCACATTTCCCAGCATCTAATGAAACACAAATACACAATGTCCTATACTATCATTTGGGGCACAGATGTCCTTGGACTTTTTTTTCTGTATTTAACTTTCCTCTCCTCCAGAAATGTACTATTTAACCTGAAAACCTCATTATTTTCAAAATTTCCTCCCATTTGGAGTATATTCGTTGTGAAACTGCCTGTTTACAGTGAATAAGGTCCTGTAATATCTTCTATCAGATAAGAATGATTTCGTTACATTCATTATATGTGTTTAAATGTGCAGGAAAGTGGACAAATATAATTTAGACTAACACAATGACCAAGTCAAACAGGAATTGAGGATTAACCCTCAATTAATGAGAATGGTTATGCCTTTGTATTTATTTGAAGTTAAAGCTGTATTGAAGATTTTGTTTTGTTTTGTTTTGACAATTATTTGTAGATTTGCTCTTCCCATGGTCTACCTACCCTGAGAGTATTTCTGTGCAATATAGAAAAACAATTATGCAGAATCAACTAACATAATGACCGCATCTGACAGTATATTCAACATTCTGTACCATAAATCCTCAGCCTTTCTAAGAAAAATACAGTTACATTTCTTCATCTCTTCTCTGGAAGCTAGATTGGTCCTTATAATTCTGTACGATTTACCTTCCGGTCATTGTTCTCTTCAGCTAAGTGACCCAGCAGATAGCCTAGCTGGGAGTGGAATCAGGAAGACGAGTTCAAATATACTTTCAGACACTTACTAAGCTGTGTGACCCTAGGCAAGTCACTTAATCGCTATCTGCCTCAGTTTCCTCAATTGTGAAATAATTGTGGGTAATAATAGTGCCTATCTCCTAGGACTGTTCTGATCAAATGAGATAATAACTGTGAAATGTTTCACATAGTGCCTGGCACACAGTAAGCACTATATAAATATTAGCTATGATTATTATTATCATTATTTTCATTTCCATTATTGTACTCATTGGGGATATTGTTTTTCCCAATCCTGCTTACTTCACTTCGCATCAAGTTACTTGTCTTCCCATGTTTTTCTGAATTTTTCATATTTGTTGTTTTTTACAGCATAACAATGCTTTATTATGTCCATAAATCACAATTTGTTCAACCATTTCCCAACTTATACATCTTGTTTCTAGTCTCCTCAAGCATTCCTTTTAGTTGAGGTTTTTATTTTGTTTTGCTTTACTTTTTTTGGATCAGAGCTGCGATTTCTCTGGTACACAGTAGTCTCCGTAAGGTTGATTTGAATTAGCACCTGCTCACTAATTATAGTCATAGAAAGTTATCTGAGTAAGTAAATTGGGAGTTTAATCAGCTTTAGTTTAACTTCCAGTGAATAGTCTGAATTAATTTCTTTAAGTATTGACTGACTTGATCAAATGCTGTTCAAGGGACTGCCAAAAGTCTTCTTCAGCATCATAATTCAAAAGAGTTGATTCTCTGGTGCTCAGCTTTCATTATAGTCCAACTCTCACAGACATATACTGCTACTGGAAAAACCACAGCTTTGACTATCTCTGGACCTTTGTCTGCAAGGTGATGTCTCTGCCTTTTAGTATGCTGTTCATATTTGCCATAGCTGTCCTTCCAAGTAGTAAGCATCTTTTAATGTCACATCTACAGTCACCATCTTCAGTGATCTTTGAGCTCAAGAATATAAAATATAACACTGCTCTCATTTCTTCTCCCTATATTTGCCAGGGAGTGATGGGACCTGTTGCTAAGATCTTAGTTTTTTTGTGATGTTAAGTTTCAAGCCAGCTTTTATACCCTCCTCTTTCACTCTCATCAAAAGGATTCTTAATTTTTCTTTACTTTCTGCCATCAGAGTGGTATCCAGCTTTTAATTCAAACAGTTTGGCATCTCACATAATGTACTCTGCATACAAATTAAATAAATAAGATGATAATACACAACCTTGTCATGCTCCTTTTCTAATCTTAAACCAGTCAGTTATTCCATGTTCAGTTCTAACTGTTGTTTCTTGGCCCACATACAGGTTCCTCAGGAGACAAGTAAAATTATCTGGTACTCTCATTTCTTTGAGGACTTGGCCCATTTTGTTGTGATCCACACAGTCAAAAGCTTTAGTATACTAAAGTCAATGAAGCAGAAGTAGACTTTTTTCCTCTAGAACTCCCTTACCTTCTTCATAATCCAGTGAGTGTTGGCAATTTGGTCTCCATTTCCTCTGCCTCTTCAAAAACCAGTCTGCTTTTGTAATAATTCTCAGTTTGCATATTGCATACTGCATAATTGCTCAGTTTGCAGAATCTTAAGCATACCCTTGCTGGTATGTGAAATGAGCACAATTTTTCAGGAATTTGAACATTCTTTTGCATTACCTTTCTTTAGGATTGGGAAAAAATGATCTTTTCCAATACAAAGGACTTTTTTGTTTTCCAAATTTGCCAACATATTGAGTGCAGCATTTTTAACAGCATCATCTTTCAGGATTTTAAATAGTTCAGCTGGAATTCCATCACATGCGCTAATCTTATTGTTAGCAATGCTTCCTAAGGCCCACTTGACTTCATTCTCCAGGATGTCTTGCTGTATATTAATAACCATATCATCATGGTAATAGGTAACGTTAAGATTTTTCCTGTATAGTTCTTCTGTGTATTCTTGCCACCTCTTCCTAATCTCTTCTATTTCTGTTAAGTCCCTACCACTTTTGTCTTTTATCGTGTCCACTTCTGCATGAAATATTCCTCTAACATCTCTAATTTTCTTGAAGAGATCTCATCTTTCCTATTCTCTTGTTTTCTTCTACTTCTTTGCATTGCTCATTTAAGAAAACCTTATCTTTCCTTCCTATTCTCTAGACTTCTGCATTCAGTTGGGCATATCTTTCCTTTCCTTTCCTTTCCTTTCCTTTCCTTTCCTTTCCTTTCCTTTCCTTTCCTTTCCTTTCCTTTCCTTTCCTTTCCTTTCCTTTCCTTTCCTTTTCCTTTCCTTTCCTTTCCTTTCCTTTCCTTTCCTTTCCTTTCCTTTCCTTTCCTTTCCTTTCCTTTCCTTTCCTTTCCTTTCCTTTCCTTTCCTTTCCTTTCCTTTCCTTTTTTCCTCACCTATTTGCAAAGCCTCATCAAATAGCCATTTTGCTTTCTTGCTCTTCTTTTTCTTTGGAATGTTTTTTGTTGCTGCCTTCTGTACAATATTGTGAACCTCTGTCTGTCATTCTTCAAGCACTCTATCTATGAGATCTGATCTCATAAATCTATTCATCACTTCTATCTCATATTCATAAGGGATGTTATTTAGGTCAAACATATATGATTTGATAGTTTTCCCTACTTTCTTCAATTTAAGCCTGAATTTTACAATAAGAAGCTCATGATCTGAGCTGCAGTCAGCTTCATGTTTTAACTGACTATATAGGGCTTCGCCACCTTTGGCTACAGAGTATATAATCAATCCGGTTTCAATATTGACCATCTGGTGATATCTATGTGTACAGTCACCTTTTAAGTTGTTGAAAAAGAGTGCTTGCTACAACCAGTGAGTTATCTTGACAAAACTCTATTAGTCTCTGCCCTGCTTCATTTTACACTCAAAAGCCAAACTTGCCTGTTATCTCAATTATCTTTTGATTCCTACTTTAGCATTCTAACCCCTTATGATGACCGTGACATCTTTTGGGGGGATATTATTTCTAGAAGATGTAGCTACCATGAATGTATTTGTCAATGTATGCATGGCATCAATGTATTTTTTGATGGCACAAACAACCTTTACTACCAATCATGTCACCTAAAAGCTGATTGGTAGCATTTCCCTTAAAAATAGGCCAGCAGCAAATGAATATAATAACTTTGTACTTAACAAGTATAAAGACTTAAGATTTTGGAATAAGAATTCATTATTTGGTAAAAAATTATTGGGAAAACTAGAAAGCAATTTGGCAGAAATTGGGCATAGATGAATATCTTACATCATTTACCAAGACAAGGTCAAAATGGATACATGACCTAGATATAAAGAGAGATATTTTAAGAAAACTTGAAGGACATGGAATATATTACTTATCAGACTCATGGATAGCTGAATAATTTATGAATAAACAAGGGATAGAGAGCAAATGAGATATAAATGGACAATTTTTTATTGTATTAAATTTAAAAGTTTGTGTACAAATAAAACAAATGTCAAGATCTGAAGGAAAGCAGAAAATTGGGTGGAAAATTGTAGAGAGTTTCTCAGATAAAGGTCTCATATCTCAAATATATAAAGAACTTTGTAAAAAATTATAAGAGTAGGAGTCATTCCCCAATTGGTAAGTGGTCAAAAGATATGAACAGGTAGTTTTCTGACAAAGAAATCAGAAAAATTTGTAATTATATGAAAATATTCTCTAAATCATTATTGATTAGAGAAATACAGATTAAAACAAACTTGAGATATTATTTTATACCTATCAGATCATCTAAAATGACTAAAGGGTTCTGACCTTACCACTTTCGATTATAAAAGAATGACCCAGTGCTGAGATCAAGCCTAAGCCCAGACAAAGTAGAATCAAAAATCCTGCAAACCCAAGATTTGATAAGAAACCACAGACTTAAGCTTTGAGTTTCTTGGAGCTCGATAGGGACTAATTGTGCCTCACCCGAGACCTAACAAGGTGTAATTTGGCACCCAGTCATCATGGCTGTGCTGCTGGGCTTCACTACCTAGAAGGTAACCTTCTTTATATTAACCTACCTCTATTGTTTTTACTATTCTGAGATGTTAAGATTACTTGGAGTTAGTTTGAATAGGACGCAGAGTTGGTAATTCCCTGCTGTAGCTTTCATGAAATTTAGGTAATTTCCACTGTGTGATGTGGGGATCAAAATAATGACTTTTCTCCTAACTATTAAGTAACTGAGTGATAAATTAAATTAATTGAAGTAACTGGGAGTGCATCTATTGATTGGAATAAATTCAAGTATAAGAGGAGGTCTGACTGTCCAATGAAAGCCCAGTCTTTAGGAGCTGGTCCAGCATGCTTTGCCTGACGTAGTACTGCATGTGGACGTTGGGTGAGCCTGCTTCCAGGTTGATGTGCTGCACGGTAGTTGAGGTTCTGCAGCTAATTAACAGGCTCCTCATCCCTGCACAGCAGGAAACGATTGTAAAATATCTGCACATGCTCTGAAGTGGAGAGTAGAGCCCTTCATTATGTATGCACTATGTATGTAGGCTCATGTAACTTCACATGCAGAGTAGACCCAAGGATTGTGTTCTTATTGGCCAGACCCTTGTTATAAAAGCAATTTAATTGACTAAATCATTGATTCTCTTGTCTTTCCTTAGAGGGTACTTTCTTAATTTCAGCCACTATTTTTCACATAGCACCTGTATTTTCACATAGTATCTGTACTCAAAAAGTCAATAAAAGAATGCTGGGTAATCTCAGCTGAGAGCTGGCAGAGCTAATTATTAAATTTTCAGCGTGAACATTTATACCTCAGAAATCACTAAACACTAAGTTATCAGTTATTCTTTTGTTGATTGTCTAAACTTAAGAAAGTGATGGAGAAAATGTTAATAACGGAGATTAAACTTGAAAGTGTGTCAAGCATACTTTTTCTTTTTTTTACTACTTGGTAAACATTCACCAGTACACTCACTGACTGAGACACTCCCTTGGGACTTCTAGGATAAAATTCAAATTCTTATTTTAGGCATTTAAAGCCTTTTCAGTCCTCCTTCAACAACAATTAGTCCCTATTTTCTGGCTATGCTCTAGCTGATATACTGTAAGCTCTTTGAGAGTAAGGATTGTTTCTTTTTAAAAAATATCTGTAGCCTTTATGTCTAGCACAAAAGGTAATCCACTGGCGAAAGAAATGGCAAACCATTTTAAGTATCTTTGTCAAGAAAATCCCATGGACAGTACAACATGAGCTTGGACAGACTTTGGGAGATAGTAGAGGACAGAAGGGCCTGGTGAACTATGGTTCACACACACACACACACACACACACACTCACACTCACACTCACACACACACACACACACACACACACACACACACACACACTGGACTTCCTTAGTGACTAAGTGGTAATGTGTCCTCAAAATCCAAGTTAGGAAGGATGGACAGGGAAAGGCAACTGTAGTCCAGGTGCCAGCTTAAGAATCAATTGTTCTGGGTTTGAATCTTCACTCTATCACTTCTTACCCATGTGAGCTTCACCAAGCAAATTTATTCCTCTGGGCTTCAGTTTCTTAACCTGTAACATCAAAACATCAACAAACATTTATGAAACACTTATTCTGTGTCAAGCACTGTGCTAGGCACTGGGGATTCAAAGATGATATAGACCCTTCCCTTCAGCAGTCTACCTTCTATTGGGGAGAAACATCATACATACAGATAAATAAATAAAAAAAAACTTGGTGTCCCCAAAATCTTAGTGCAACTTTAATCTTCAGCAGGTTTAACTGCACTAAGTCTTTTGGGACACTTTACATATACAAAATAAATGAAAAAGAAAACAATTAGAAGGAGGGAGCACTAACAAATATAGGAATTAGGAAAGGTTTCTTGAAGCAGGTAGCACTTAAGCTGAGCCCAGAAGGGAACTCCAAGAGGATTCCAAAAGGTGTTGGTGAGGATGGAGAGCATTTCAGGTATGGGTGAACTTTTATTCTAACCTAAGACTTGATGCCTTTAGGTTTAATAAGAGAATCTTAGCATATCTTGCTCAGTATCCACACCAAAGACTTCTCCAAATGAATAAATTCTCTTTCTTGGGGCCTCATTTTCCTTACCTATAAAACAAGAGGGTTAGATTAATGATTCTTATCCAGCTCTGACATTCTGTGATTTAATCACTGAAGCCCAAAACTATTCCAAAGGAAAAACCACAAGTGTCAGGGTTTATAGACAGAAAAAACAAAAACAAAAGACCAAGAATATTGGGAGGATACGTTACAATTCAGTCTTCTTAAATGTTGACCATCCTGGTGAAGGTATTCCTTGTGATTTGTTAAGCATTTTTGACAAAAATTTGGTTAGATGACAATCTGCCCTCAACAAAAATGCCTATGTTTGATGTGTCCATGATTTCATGGAAAGAAAATTGGATTTGAAATCAAGGGACCTGGGTTGAAATCCCAGTTCTAAAACTAATTAACTTGTCTAACCTAAGATCAAGTCATTTCATCTCTATGGATCTCAGTTTCTTGACCTGTGAAAGGAGGAGATTTTTTAAACTGGAGGAGTTAGAGGTCCCCTCCCCAGCTCTAAATGTTTTGAGTGTGAGATTAACTTGCCTTCATTTTAAGAGGATAATTAGTCATAGGGATGGCACATACCGGCAAAAACAACACATTTTTTTCTATCAGGGACAATTGCAATAAAGTGGCCTTGAAGCAGACTGTTGACATTCTTAATCCACTTGTCCTTTTGTATCCTAGAGAATTGTATTTGCCTGGCAGCCTTTTCCATATTAGCTCTATTAAGGCTCACATGTTCAGTTCAACTGATTGAATCAGGGATATAGCACCATCATCCATCTTCTAATAGACAATGAAAATGAGGAAGATTAAAGAGTGACAGCTTGAAATGGGCTATAAAATGTAGTCAAACTATCAGAAATTAAATTAGCCTGGCTTTACTGGGATTTTTCAAAGTGGTCCTTTTGGCCTAAATTAGGTCTTCGGGCCCAGTTTTCAGGTTGGGTTCTCTAGTGATGTATTTGAAGCAACACAGTGAGCTCCTTGCTTAGCTATATTGGCTAAGAACCCAGAGGTAAGGATACTTTTGGGTGTGGGGGTTGGGGAAAGAGACAAAAAGAAACAAAAAGATGCATTTTACCTACTATTTTAAGGGAATCAGCCTTAAACAAGATGCTGCCCTTGATTGAAAGACCAGAAATTGCACTTGCTCTCTTATTGGCCTTGGAAATACTGGGAAGTAGGCAAAGCCCTCCTACCATCCTGTGACAAAAACTCTTCTCACCATATTATACATGGGTCTATATGTCTTCTAAGCTTTTTGTTTCCTTGTCTTTTTCTTCTCTGACATTCATCCCAAATATGTCTAAAAACTGATCCAGTTTTTCTGGGATGATATATGTTTTTATGTGTTAATTTTATCTCCTTGGAAGTAGAAACACTGTTAATACAGTAAATAACAACTGATATTAGACAGGCTTTGGGGAAGCACAATGGTTTGCCATTTTAACTACCAGGTAAAGAGCTTATTTTGGGGGGGGAGGTGAGAGGGAAGGGTAACTATTTACAAGTTGATTGGAGTTGGCAATGAACATTTGAAATTATTTGTTGGTATTGGAAGCACAATGTAGCACAAAAGTTAGTGTTCAGTGTGACTTTTCCTTGGCTATTTCTCACACATGGCTGGAGACATCAAGAGTCATAGGACCGCGAATTTACAGCTGGAAGATACATCACCGACCAACAAGTCTAATCCCATTATTTTATAATTGATCAACATGACACCCAGAAAGGTTTAACTGCCCAAGGTCAAACCAATAATAAAGAGGAGAATCTGGATTCTAAGTTTCTCTCACTCCAGAGTAACTCTCTTTGGGGTTCTTCCCTATGGCCCATGAACTTTTTAAAAAAATATTTTGATAACTCCATTTCAATGCAATTTATATCCTTTGCATTGCTATCTATTTTGTTTTATGCATTTAAGAATATTCTTCTAATAAGGGGGATCATAGGCTTCACCAGACTTCACCAAAGGAATCCACAACACACACAAAAAGATTTGGAAGCCCACACTGAATCCTATGGTAGTTGTGGTTGTTGTCAATGGATTTACACGATAAAGGCAGGAATGTGGACCAGAAGGATGGAGGGCAATGACCTCATCTTCCTGGGCTAGCTTTGGTTTTTGCTCAACTTCATTTGCATGGCCTTGGGAACAGTGTCAGCTTTGTTAGCCATATCCCTAGTTTGAACAAAGCTCCTTTGATGTTTTGGTTTTTATTGTGTTTGTTTTATTTGGTTTTGTTTTTTGGAGAAGTCCTTGACATTGGTTTGGATGAGATAGCATCCAGTATCACAACTTAACATTGGCTTTACAAGGAATTTTCTGATCTTAAATCAGACATATTCCAGAGGTCACAGGCTTCCTGTCAGCACCAGATACTGTCCATCAAAGGCGAGAACTCAAGCAAGTGTGGTCTGCTCCAACAGACCTTTGTCAGCTGCCCTTAGCTGGGTGTGTTGGCTTCCACCTTCAGCTATGAACTAAAGAACTGCTAGTCTGCTGTTCTCTTAGAGACTTTCCGATCAGCACACCTTTGTGGACCAGAGCCAAGAGCCCAGTAGATGACTCTGAAGAGAAGTTAATGCCAGAGAAAATCTCAATGACTAAGAAACAAGTGATGACAATAGTACATTCATCAGGGACAATGCCTTCAATAGAAAGGAGAGGTGCCACATCAAATGAAGAGTACCATAGAGTTGTATCCTAATATCACAAAGACAATATCTATCAATAGTCAATATACATACACACATATATATACACATACATATATATATATATATATATATACATATATATGTATATATATATATTCATTAAGCACCTACTATGTGCCAGGCACTTTGATAAATACTGGGGATACAAAGAAAGGAAGACAGTCTCTGCTCTTAATGAGCTCACAGTGTAATTGTAGAGACAACATGCAAACAACTACATACAAAGTATATTCCGGATAACTGTGACTATAGTAGTTCTACAAACTGTAGGTATGAATTGTCTTGGTCACGCATGTGCCTCTCTTAAATGTATGCTATAACTACTTGTGTTCCTGGCTTGTGACACTCCATGCATGATCCCTTGACCTACATGTTCCCCATACTCACATGCTCTATACATGTTCCTGCTCATGTGTGTTCTATACAAGGATGCCTTCCTTCAATGTTCAGGGGTCACCTGAAGGAGAGTGTGCCTCACATGAACATGAAGAGATCTTTTTTAGTTATTTTATTTTCAATGCTGTTTAATTAAATGTACTTTGTTTAACTAGTGTGTCCTCTGGCTGGCTGATAAAAGGAAACATATAAGAGAAAGCTTTGGAGCAATGGTTCAGGGGACATACTCAACTACAAAACATTGTATTTTTAACTACTTGAATAGCTTTTCTAGGTGCCTACTTGAGAGGGGAAGTGCCTCAGATGTTACATAAATACAGATACAGGAGACATGCAGCAATATCAACCTATTCTCAATGAATCTAGAATTTATTGAGCAATTGAACAATTGCTCTGGATCCAACGTCTACTGACTGTGAGTCTGCATTACTAAACAGCCATTGATAGTGAAAACAATCAGCAGAATCAGTTAAACTTTGCTTCATCTCAAAATCCTATACTCAATCAACCATTTCACTTCAGTGTTGAATTAACCTGACCAAACGGTTTTCATTCTCTCAGATCATCCCAGATCAGCTTCGACCAGCAGCTAAAGGACAAGAGGGTATCCCGAATATCTGAGTTCCATTATAGCTCATTATCACCCATAAGGCAATGGAGGGAGCAGACCATGAGTGCAAAGTACCAGGAAAGGAGCAGGATACCTTGTTATCAGTTCTAAGCAAGGATATTTTCTTTGCTTGGATTTAGCCTTAATTGAAAAAAAAAAGGAATTTAATGCAAAGGAAGAAGGCTAATTAGTAGATTCCCAATATAAGACCAAGTAACCATGAGACCTAAAATGGAATCAGATGGGAGAGGAATCTACTTAGTGACAAAAGTGAAAAAGATGTTTGCCAAAGGATTAGATTAAATTTTCTTTTGCTTATGCTCCTTTTCAGGCTCCATATTTGACTTAGGCTCACAGTGACCTGGAGGTCCTCATTTTTACCCTAGTCAAAATGAACACTTTTAGGAAAACTTCAATAACTCACAACTTTCCCATGACTCAGACTCATGGAATCACAAAACCTCAGTCAGAAAGAACTTTGAAGCTCATTTAATCTAAACAGCACTGGACCAAAAATCCTGGTAATATTTTCAACAAGTGGTTATTTAAAGTCCCCATGAAGACCTCTAGAGAAGGGGAAATCTATTCATTCCTAAGACCACCTGTTCTACTTTTGTAGAGGTCCAATTCATAAGAAGCTTGGTTGATAGAGATGAGAAAATAAGTAAAAGTGTCAGTAGTTGTTAATATTCTCTTGTTCAATGTTTTGGGTAGTAATACCATTCATGATTTTTTCCCAATCATTCAGTATCTTCCACTGTTTCAGGTGTCATGAGAATTAATCTCTCAATGCCCTTAAATTGCCTCATCCTCAGCTTTGATTCCCTTCATATATTTGTTTCAGCTATTCCTGGTATCTTCATCTTCTTTAGTTACATTTTTACTTTCTCTTCTAGAGTATTGATCTGTTAGAGGCCAAATGAGAGGAGAAAAATAATGTAAAATTTGGATAGTGCCCAGAAGTTCTCAAAAAACATCAGAAGCAAAGACAGAGTCACTATCTATGTTCTTGAGCAGATTGTTACTAAGCTTGCCAATTTTAGTTATTCCTTCATCTTTTTTCCTTCAGGATCAGGTCTTAGCATGTGCATGGTTTTCACCATTTTGCAAGAGGAATCCAAACCACGTGAACCTACATCCTTGAGGTTTCAAAAATGGCAGGAAGGCAGATTTTGACTCTAAAGGCCTTTTTCTACCAAGAAGTTCCTTGTGGAATCAATATGGCAGCAAATATTACATTGTAACACATTAGTATAATCCTCATTAGGTGTCTAGTGTATCATCACAGAGCACACCCCTCTTCCCCCCTCCCCAAAGAGTATCTATATCTACAATACTTCAAGGTCTGTTTTAAAGAAATCATCTTAGAAAGTTGTTGTATTCCTACAATCCTACTCTTAGTCAACACAACTGAGAAAATCACCTTAAAATAATTTTCAAAACTTGTAGCACATTCTTTTGAATATTTCCAGTGATGAGGAAGCATCATTTCTTAAGGATGACTTGATTTTCAAAAGCAGCCAAAAGTCCTTCAGAGACAGAGGTGAAATACACGGATGGACAAGCTTGTAGATTCTGTTTAGGACTGAATAGGAGTAGTAGCTCTAAAGTAAAGAGGCTGGCGTACTTGTATGCCTTGTATACTGGCTTGGAAAGCAATTCCTGAAGGAGGTCTAAACACGTTCTTCCTGAGATCACAAGATGAGGGCTTTTTGGGTTTGTTTCATTTTTAAAGACAACATTATTTAAATACAAAAATTCTGGTATATTTGTTTACAAAACCAGACTCATTGCTTTAGGGTCACATCTTATATCTTGCAGCATTAACTGGTACTAAAATAGTAAATCATCAATAAGACCAGAATTTACATATTTCCATGCCATCACCAGAATGTTGTCAATTCTGTCTGTTCTTTCAACCTAGCATTTCCAGATACTCTAATGAACTCTGTCCCCCACATAACATTATCATGACAATAAATATCCTTGGTCTCTAACGATAATATAACCAACATTAGCAAGTATGTGCTGATTCTCTGCCCCTCTGACCTCTGGCCTCTGTTCACTCTCTGCATCTTCAGTAGAATCTCACAGTCATTCACACAATTTTAATTCTTCCATTTCATTTTTATCTCTGTGCTTACGATTCTCTAATATAGCCCTGTCTCCTCCTCCCCCCATTCCTCCCAGTGTTTCCTAACTGCCCCATCCTATTCCCTTTTTATAGATCATTTTGACTTTTGCCAAGTCTTTTATCACCACTGATGTTGGTGCATGGCTAAAGGTAGGATCTCATGATGCGTCCCAAGCCCTGCTCATAGCAGTGGCAGTCATTGGCAGGTGTAGCCTTGGCTGGGAACAGATAAATGTTCCAGGAATAGTGCAACCACATACACAAGAGGGAAAACCCACGTGACAAATCACAACTCCAGTCGGCAGCCCCTGGTGCTATGCATACCAGCCCAGCAGTATAGTACTTCTCCCCACTATTGAGTTAGTCTTGACTGTTTATTCCCATGTCATCATAAAGTTTTACAGTGGCAGAGTCAGCTATAACAAATAGAAGGGGATTAGGGATAGGAAAGGCAGGGAAGGGAATAGTCATTTATAAAGCATCTACTGTGTGCCAGGCACTGTGCTAAGCACTTTACAAATATTATCTCATTTGAACTCTGAGTCAGTTATCAAGAACCAATTCTTTGAGGATCTGTGAATGACAGAAGATTTTGATTTCTGCCACTTCCTCTTCTTAGTAGCCAAGAGTTTACTTCAAGTTTTCTAGAATACTTGTCTGCTAGGTCAGATCACAGTAAGGCCTCTTTCAAATGTCACAAATCTCTCCACTGTCTTAAAAAGTAGCTGCCTGATGGGCATTAAACAATAAATTAAAACAGCTACATTTTGTCCTGCAGGGTTCGATGTGTTTCTGCCGCAGGAGATCTGGCTTTCTCCACAGTGTAAATTACAACCAGGTGGGTTTGTAATAGCAAACACGGTTCTTATCTCAACGATCTTACAATCTATCTGAGGAGATAGGACAAATGAATGAAAAACGCATGGCAGGACTTACCACGCACACAAATATAGACACATGCCTAGCCAATACGTGAATGTGAAGGAAGACAATTCTTGTGAGTTTCCAGCCGCTGAATTTAGCTCTTTTGAGTAACTATCTTAGATGACCCAGTTGTATATTTCATATCTCTGGAGAGAGTCCTGACAGCCAAATCAATAAGCTCTCCACTGGAATTATTTTGTGTTATTAGTCTGTCCCCACTGAGAAAATTTCCCTCTTTTTTCTTTTTCTTTCCCTG
This sequence comes from Phascolarctos cinereus, assembly GCF_003287225.1. Classification (NCBI taxonomy): domain Eukaryota; kingdom Metazoa; phylum Chordata; class Mammalia; order Diprotodontia; family Phascolarctidae; genus Phascolarctos; species Phascolarctos cinereus. Next base: position 349,054,406 of record NW_027555847.1, on the reverse strand, counting down.
GTACCTGTAACTATTGAATTGAGACACTGTGATAGAACATTAGACTTCACAGTGGAATCACAGAATGTTCTAGTTGGAAGGGGAATTAGGGCTCATTTAGTACACCCATACACCTGATGTAACAATCTCCTCTGTTGCTAGCAACCTCAACAGGTGGTCAGCCAGCCCTGGTTTGAATATTTTTAGTGATGGGGAAATTGTTTCTTTAAGAGGAACCCCATTTCATTTTTGGGGAAACTCTCAATTATTAGGAAAATGTTCCTTTTGTTGCATCAATGAGTAGAAATGGCAGGAAAGTGGATTTGGGCTCTAATTGTGACCTCTGCAAGTGTATAGGATAAATCTAGTTCCTCTGCCATATGAAATCCCTTCCAATGTCTAAAAACAATGGTCACATGACCCTAAGCCCTCTATTCTTCAGGTCAAAAACTATTCCACTCAGTTCCTTCAACTACTTCATAATACACTTTCAAATCAAAGTGATTCATTTGATGTAGAGAGGTTGGTGGAGTATCTTTCTGTACCTTAATTCGTCTTCAAGACTCCAACTAAATCATCCCAGATAAGTGAATGTTTAGTGGTAGTAGTAGTAGAAGTAGTAATGGCAATATATTAATTGCATACAAGAGAATGCCAACTTCAGTCTTTAGCAAGTTAGAAAGTCTTAAGGGACAAAGAGACAATAAGATGTAAGCATGAGGCTCTTTCACATATAAAGTATTCTATACCCTCTAGGTTAGTAGTAAGCAAGCCCACCACCTGTTTTTGTAAGAGAATATATTCTATATTTTTAAATGTTTGAAAAAAATCAAAAGAAGAATGATATTTCATGATGTAAAAATTATGTGAATTTCAAATTTTGGTGTCCATAAATAAAGTTTTGTTAGAATATGATTATACATTTATGTATTGCCTATAACTTCTTTAATACTAGAAATATAAAGCTGAATAGCTATAATGGAGAGCACATGTGGCATTCTCATTACTTTGTACTGCTACTTGGTTCACTGCAAATTAAAGTTACATACTTTTAGCTCCATAGCATTTCTTTTTTTTCCTTTTTAACAGTATTTTACTTTTTCCCAATTACTTGTCAAGACAATTTTTAGCATTCATTTTTAAAAGATTTTGAGTTCCAAATATTTCTCCCTTCCTCCTTCCCCTCCTCTCTTCCAAAAATTATAGGCAATTTGATATGTTTTACACACGCTATCATGTAAAACAAATTTCCATTTTAGTCACAGTTGTGAAAAAAGAAACATAAAAAGGAAAAAAAGAACACAAAAAAGAATAAAGTATGTGAAAAGAGTATACTTCAATCACATTCAGAGTCCATCAGTTCTTTCTCTGGATATGGATAGGATTTTCCTTCATGACTCCTTTGTACTTATCTTGGATCATTACATTGCTGAGAAGAGCTGAATCATTCGTAGTTGATCATCACACAATGTTGCTGATATTATGTACAATATTTTCTTGGTTCTGCTCATTTTGCTTTGCATCAGTTCATACAAGTCTTTCCAGGTTTTTCTGAAATCTGCCTGCTCATCATTTCTTATGGAACAATAGTATTCCAATACATTCATATATTCCCCAGCTTGTTCAGGCATTACCTGACTGATAGGCATCCCCTCAATTTCTAATATTTTGCCACCACTAAAAGGGCTTCTATAAATATTTTTGCATATGTAGGTCCTTTCCCCTTTTTTAAGATCTCTTTGGGATACAGACCTAGTAATGGTATTGCCAGATCAAAGTTTGGTTTGCCTTTTGAGCATAGTTCCAAATTGCCCTCCAGAATGGTTGGATCAGTTCATAACTCCACCAATAGTGCATTAGTGTCCCAATTTTCCCACATTCTCTCCAACATTTATCATTTTCTTTTTTTTGTCACATTAGCCAATTTGATAGGTTGAGGTGGTATCTCAGAGTTGTTTTATTTGCATTTCTCTAATCAAAAGTGATTTAGAGCACTTTTCATATGCCTATAGATAGATTTGATTTCTTCATCTGAAAACTGCCTGTTCATATCCTTTGACCATTTATCAGTTGGGGAATGACTTGTATTCTTATAAATTTGACTTGGTTCTCTATATATTTGAGACATGAGGCCTTTATCAGAAACACTCGCTGTATATATAAAAATTGTTTCCCAGCTTTCCTTCTAATCTTGGTTGCATGGGTTTTGTTTGCACAAAAGCTCTTTAATTTAATGTAATCAAAATTATCTATTTTACATTTTGTAATGCTCTATCTTTTGTTTTTTCATGAACCTGTAACTCACTTAACTTCTCTTTTAAGAATTTGAATGCTATACCACTTGGTGTATATAAGTTTAGTATTGATATTTCTTCGTTGTCTATGTCCTTTAGCCTTATCCCTTTTAATTAGGTCTATTTTTGTTTTTGCTTTGTCTGAGATCTAGATTGCTACTCCTGCTTTTTTTTTCTTTTTACTTCAGCTGAAGCATAATAGATTCTGCTCCAGCCCCTTATCTTTACTCTGTATGTGTCTCTCTTCTTCAAGTGTGTTTCTTCTAAACAATATATTGTAGGATTCAGGTTTTTGATCCACTCTGCTATCTGCTCCTGTTTTATGGGAGAGTTCATCCCATTCACATTCACAGTTACCATTACTAACTGTGTATTTCTCTCCATCCTATTTTTCCTCCTGTTTGTCCTCTGTCTCCTTTCACCCTTTGCCTCCTCACCAGTGTTTTGCTTCTGTCTACCACTTCCCCTGCCTTCTCTTTGTCAGTTACCCCCCACTTTTATCTAATTTCCTCCCTTCCTACTTTCCTGTTAGGTAAGATAGATTTCTATATTCAACTGATTGTGTATATTATTCCCCCTTTAAGTCAATAGTGATAAGCATAAGGTTCAAGTGATACCTATCATCTACCCTCCCATCTCCCCCTAAACTGTAATAGGCTTTTAGAGCCTCTTCATGTGAAATAATTCACTCCATTCTACCTCTCCCTTCCTTCTGCATCTCATGTACTCCTGTTTCTCATCCTTTAATTATTTTTATTTAATTCCCTCAAATTCACCTTATAACCATACTCTGTGTCTGTGTATATTCATTCTAGTTGTACTATAAGTGGTACAATTTTAAAGAATTACAAATATCATCTTCCCATATAGGGATGTGAACATTTCAGCTCCATGGAATCCTTTATGTTTTATTTTCCTCTTTTCCCTTTTTAGGCTTTTCTTGGATCTTAGTATTGGAGATCAATTTTTTTTCAGTTCTGGTTTTCTCCTTATCAAAGCTTGCAATCCTTCTATTTCACCAAATGACCATTTCCCCCCTTGGAGTATTATGCTTAATTTCTCCAGATAAATGATTCTTGGTTGTAGTCCTAGTTCTTTTGCCTTCAGGAATATCATGTTCCACGACCTCTGATCCTTTAATGTTGCAGCTCCTAAGTACTGTGTAATCCTGATTGTGGCTCCCTGATATTTGAATTGTTTCTTTCTAGCCACTTGTAGTATTTTTTTTTGACCTGATAGTTCTGACATTTGGCTACAATGTTCCCTGGAGTTTTTATTTTCAGATCTCTTTTTTGAGGTAGATTCTTTCAATGCCTCTTTGCCCTCTGGTTCCAGGATATCAGGGCAGTTTTCCTTGATAATTTCTTGAAAGATGCTCTCTAGGTCCTTCTTTTGATTATAGCTTTTGGGTAATACAATGATTCTGACATTGTCTCTCCTGGATCTATTCTTCAGGTCAATTGTTCTTTCCATGAGATATTTTACATTTTCTTCTCTTTTTAAACTTTTTGATTTTTTTTTTTTGATGGATTCTTGATGTCTCATAGAGTCATTAGCTTCTACTTTCCTAATTCTAACTTTTAAGGAGTTGTTTTCCTCAGTTAGCTTTTGTACTTCCTTTTCATTTGGCCAATTGTATTTTTTAAGCAGTTGTTTTCTTTTTCCAAGCTGGTGACTATTTATTCATAATTCTCTTGCATCATTCTCATTTCTTTTCTCAAATTTTCTTCTACCTCTCTTATATGATATTTAAGCTCCTTTTTGAGATCTTCCATGAGTTCTTTCTGGGCTTAAGACCACTTCCCATTTTTCTTTAGGGTTTTGCCCATAGATGTTTTGCCATTGTTCTCCTCTTCTAAGTTTGTGTCTTGACCTTTCCTGTTACCATAATGACTTTCTACAGTCAGATTCTTTTTGTTGCTTTTTGCTTATCTTTTTTGGCCTTTTCCCTTTCTTTTAGATTTGATCTGTGCTCCCAGAGAAGGGGCACTGTCTCGGGCTTCTTGCACCAGGGTCACTGACTGTCTACCTGGTGCTGCGCTGATGTTGTCCTGAGGCCCATATTGGGGGGGGGGGTCCTCCTGTCTGATGCTGCCCTGAGAGGGTGTATTGGGGGTGCCTGGTGCTGCTGGAGGATGTAGGTGTCTGGCAACTGAGGTCCTACTGCTGGTTCTGGCATGTGCTAGTGCTGGTGGGCTATACTGAAGCATATGGTGGTTTTCAGAACTAGAGTCTGCTGGTTCCCTTGCCTATGCGGAAGCAAGTGAGGGGTCCTGGTGTGGGTATCCACCACACTAAAGCTCAGGATCTACCTCTGGTTTGCTGAGGTAGGGTTTGCTGGGATGCTTCTTGTCCTGGACCCTTTTACCTGAGTGAAATACATCTTTCTTGCCAATCTTCCAAGTTCCTTAGGCTCAAAGATTGTTTTACCCCATTTTTTGCTGGTTCTGTTTTCCAGAATTTGTTTTGGGGGTTTTCAGAACTAGAGTCTGCTGGTTCCCTTGCCTATGCGGAAGCAAGTGAGGGGTCCTGGTGTGGGTATCCACCACACTAAAGCTCAGGATCTACCTCTGGTTTGCTGAGGTAGGGTTTGCTGGGATGCTTCTTGTCCTGGACCCTTTTACCTGAGTGAAATACATCTTTCTTGCCAATCTTCCAAGTTCCTTAGGCTCAAAGATTGTTTTACCCCATTTTTTGCTGGTTCTGTTTTCCAGAATTTGTTTTGGGGTGCTATTTTGTAGTGGTTTGGAGGTAAATACGGGAGATTCGCGGTGATTTACTGTTTGCTCCCACTCCATAGCATTTGGAGTGCCATGAGTATTGCTCTGCCATGACATTTTATTTTATTTTTATTTCCATTAATACATATCACTTGTCAAATAACAAAAGAAGAGGAAAAACAATCTATTACGATTTTTTGAGCTGAGATTTAAATTTGTCTGAACTAGGAGAACTGCCTTCAACCACTATTATCAAACACTGATAATGTTTCTTAATGAATTCAATCTAAATGAAAAGGGCAAAACAACATTTATATGTGAAACCTATGCTATGGTAAAGCCAATTTGACAACATGAAATGTTGTTTGAATTACAATTAATGGCAAAATGCTTTAACATTTTCCAGGCTGTCAGAAATTAGAAGAAGAAAGGAGACTTCTATGCCCACATAGATTTTCAGGGGATATACCTTCATAGCTCAAACTACAGTTCCAGCAGCATTTTTTGGACCTTGACTCAAGAATAAAAGAAATTTTTGTATTTAAAAATCCATTTTAGCTGTGCAATGGAAGAGCTTTCACCTAAACTTCAAATGTAAGTGCTGAATCTGCAATGTAATGACATGCTAAAAGGAAAATATGGAGAGATGAGTCTAAGAGAATTCTATAAATGCCTTCTGTATGATGGATATGCTCAATTAAAATTATATGCTCATGGATTGGTATCATTATTTTGCAGTACATATTTGTGTGAAAAGGCATTTTCAAAATATGTAAAATCTCATTACAGATTAGTATTAACAGATGACCATTTGTCATCGATTTGCTGGGGAAAAATAACTTTGAACTTCACTTAAGCAAAATGTTCTCCTCCAAAAAAAGAATTTTACTCCTTTCATTAGTAGATCTATATTTTTAAAAAATTATACTCAATTATTTTTGTTTTTAATTTCATCAATAAAAAGTATGGAAATTTATTTACTCTTTTATTACTTACCTACCTTATACCTCTCTTGGTACCCATATAATATTTTTGATTTTGCCTCTTGGCCTGCAAAGTCTAACATATTTTCTAGCTGGTCCTTTACATAAAACATTTGTTGATCCTTATTATAGGTGATCCAAGGCTTTGAATAGGTCAATAGTATATGAAAAGGCCAACAGAAGCAAGTGGTATAGCTCACTTAACTTCTCCTGCCTAGAAGGTGACAAATCTGAGCCAAGGCCCCAAGTGAGCAGAACTAGAGGGACTTCCATCAGTCCTAAGCTGAGGGACTCTGCCTTTTTTGAAAGACCATGCAGCATTCCAGTTGAAAGAATGCAGTAATATTAAACCAATCTGAGGCTGCAGTTGGAATAGACTATAGCTGACCTTTGAAGAGTTAGTCATGAGACACCATGACCTATGAAAAGCCAGTCTAGTAGCCAAATGACCTGCCAGATGTGGCCAGTAATGGATTGATCTATTCAGAAGAGATGTTGTTACACCGGTGAAGTGAAAACCCAACTGAACTGCATTATGGGGACTCAGTTTAAATAAGCATACCTTATCTAACTTTCAACCAAGCAACAAAAGGCTTTCCTGAATAAAGGCATAGGAATAAGAGCAATTACTACATTAAATAACTCTGGACAATGTTGTCTCTGGGTAGAGTCATCTGTTTACAGGTATGTGTAATCCAATTGTCTTAGTAATTAAAATAACAGGACTCCACACAGTTGTTTTGGCTATTTAATTATCTGGATTCCAACTATCTATTCATCAGCATTCAACCAAAATGAATTTCCTCTATACTGTTCTCAAATACTTGACCCTGCCCTCTGTACTTGTGGTAAATTCCTGCTCCAGCAGTGAACAAGAGAATTCATCCCCTACAAGTCTATGAAATAGGACCCAGTGACTTGGACTTAACACGGCATCCTCAAGTGCATATTTCATTGTTAGGAGATAGATAATCTCCATGCTATATTTGGACAACCAGGTTTAAAGACAGTTTCAATCCCACAGCAATTCATATATTTGCTATTATTAAAGAAATAGTCACATTATGCCTTTGAAAATAATAACAATAAGCTCCTTGGGGCCTTGGACTTTAGTCTTTGTACCTTCCATACCTAGCACTACATTTTTGTGGATAATGGGTACTTAATAAATGTTTGTTGAATTTCTTTAGATAATTAAAATAAAGCTGACACCTAGGAGAGTGATATTATGGAGATTAATCCTTCCTTGATCTGAAGAGAAAGAAACCTTGTTCTTCCTCTTTTTCTTCTAACACAGTTTTATAGAGACCATGCCAATCTTAATTTTTCACTATAAGTTAATTTTTGTGTCTTATTAGCACACCCTGATAGCCAGGGTAATGTTCAACATCTAATCGAATAGAAAATTACTTCTTTAGATTTTCACACAGTAAGAATTAATCACTGTCAATCAGGCAATCACTAAATAGTCATTGAGTCTCTGTAATGTTCTCAGCACCATCCTAGGCACCATGGGGACATAGAAGAAAAAAGAACAAGAATAAAGAATACAACCTTTTGTCATCATAGTCTTCTGTATCTATGAGGTCATCTTTCTCAATTGTCATGTAATTTGGAACCTAGTTTGGGAAAGAAAATTAACATAAGTGAAAAAAACTCAATATATCGGAGGTAAGTAGTAATAATGGCTTACCCTACCCAGTTTATTGGAACCTCTAAGTGACATTTTTATTACTTAGTTTATATGTAACCAAAGGATATTAAAGTCAGTCTGAAATCAATGCTATTTGGCCCAGTTTGGTATTTTTTTTCTAATTACTTTTGCTAAGCTAGTCAAGAAAATAAACTACAGCCAATGCACCCCCTTGTCTTGAAGGTAATCAAGACTACACAGTATCAAAATGCATCTTCTCCCCCTCCCTTCACCAAGGAGGGCATAAATGTGAATTGTGAGGGCTACCCCCAAGAATGAGAGTGGAGTTGAGGAGGGATGGAATGAGATGCATATGAAGAATCACAAGCTCACATTTACATAATGTTTCATAGTTTACAAAGGCCAATCCTCATAAAAACCCAGTGAAGAATGTAATGAAAGTATTATTGTCCCTATTTAACAGATAAGGAAACTGAAAAGTTAAATGACATACCTGTAATAATTTATAATTCACTTCTTTAAGGATGCATGATTTCATTTCTTCACCCCAATCCCTATACTTGCAATATCTCTATGACTTCATTAGACAGGCTTCAATAAGCCAAAAAAGGAATCAAGTTTTGGGACAAAACTATTGACAAATGTCTTTGAATTTAACTAGGTGTCAGATATTGTTACCGAGACCATACTCGAAGCTTTCTGAGCTTGGTAGACTATCTGAAGCTTGTGGCTTCAAGAATAATAGCTTACATTTCCATGGCTCTTTACACATATTCTCTCATTTGACTCAGAATAACTCTGTGGTGTATTTTGCCTTTCTTCATATCCTCAGTTCTTAGCAAAGTGCCTGGCACAGAATTGCTGTTGTTTAGTCGTTCAGTTATGTCCAACTCTTCAGGACTCCATGGACCATACTATCCGTGGAGTTTTCTTGGCAAAGATACTGGAGAGGTTTGTCATTTCTTTCTCCAGAGATTTAAGGCAAACAGAGGTTAAGTGACTTGCCCAGGATCACATGGCTAGTAAGTGTGTGAAGCCAGATTTGAAACTCAGGTCTTCTTGACTCCAGGCCCACCACACCATCTACTGAGCCATCTAGCTGCCTCTGGCACATAGTAGACACTAAATAAATGCTTATCAACTGACCAATGCAAGTACTATTATCTCCCTTTTACAAATGAGGATACTGTGTCTCTGAGAGGCTAATTGATTTGCATATGGTTATACAGCCATAAGCGTCAGTGATAAGAATCAAACCCAGGTCATTTTGATTGTGAGTTCAGGTCTCTACCCATGACAGTAAGCTGCCCTCCAGAGCACAATGAGATATTGCCATAGCATTTTAGTGGATGCTGGTGATCACATAGCTTGTAAGCATTGAAGCTGGTACTTAAAGCCAAGATTTTGTTTCTATGTTTATTGTTCTTTCCATGATATCATGTTGAAGCCAGGTCTCCATTTAGGAACACTTGGCAGCTTTTAGATGCTGTGAAGAAGTTTACAGTCTAGTTGAGGAAATGAGGGGTACAAAAATGAGGCAAAGTAGAGTGTGGAAGTGCAAAGAAGCAGTACAAAGAAGGTCTTTTGAGGGTTCAAGGGAAGAAGAGATTACTTGTGGATGAGGTTACAGCCAACAGGAACATGATGGATGGGGAGGGTCAAGTTGGATAGGGTTCAAAGGTACTTATTATAAAGGTAAAAAACACCAGGGCGGGGACATGAGGCTCAGAATAGCAGAGGGACATCCCTCAGAGCACCAATGGCAACGGCCCACACAGAGCAGGACAAGAGGAGCCAAGGCATCTCAGGCAGCAGCTAAAAGGAGGACAGATAAGACTGAAGCAAGAAAGGCCTTGGAACAATGACTACAACAATGCAAATGAAAAGCTTGATATAAGGAAGTGGACATTTGAATGAATGAAAAAATCCTGTGTAGTTTCTAGAGAACAGATAAGGAAACACACTTCTTCCTCACTGTAGATGTAGGAGACTACAGAGACAGGATGTTATATTCTATAGCAGATAAAAATAGCTAATTAAGATTTTGTTGTTGTTCGTTTTCAGTTATGTCTGACTCTTTCTTGGCAAAGATACTGGAATGGTTTGCCATTTCCTTCTCTGGTTCATTTTACAGATGAAGAAACTGAGGCAAACAGTTTAAGTGACTTGTCCAGGGTGACACAGCTAGTAAGTGTCTGAGGCCAGATTTGAACTCAGGAAGATGAGTCTTCCTGACTCCAGGCCCAGCACTTGATCCACTGTGCCAACTAGTTGCCCACTATTTGAGATATTTTTGCTTGTTATCCTTTTTTCCCATAAGACAGGATTCAAACTGGAAGCAGGGGACAGGGAGTTTTTCCCCAGAAATGATTGTGAAGGAAAGAAAAATGCATAAATAACACGTAAAACAAACAAACATAATGGAGAGGAGAGAGAATATAATCCCCACCCCAGATCAGCTAATGTAATCACAGTATGCAGCCATATTTGACGAAATTTTAAATGTCAGTAAGATGAATTTAGGCTCTGTGATCCCTTTATGGGGTATCATCTTGTTTGATTGAATCAAGCAAGGAATAGCAGGATGGGCTAACAAAACAAACTAATCGTGTCACCCAAGGTTCTAAATAACTGAAGAGATTTCAGCTGGTAGCCAACCTAACTGTGCAGGATCATGAGTTCACAAGTTTGTCACTTGAGAAATGACAGAGGCAGACCCTTCCACCTGTGTCAGAGAGTAGTGGGGGTGAGGGGGAAGCAGGCGTGGCAGGGAGAGAGGTTGAGCCCAGGAGAGCTACTTTCCTCCCCACTTCTACCATGGACATGGCATCAAGTAGGATGGTAGACCAGTAGGAGACAATACATCCATTCAGAAGGAAGACATATTGAGGGGAGACAGATATGGTGGAACTGATACCTGAGGAAGGAAGCAGCTTCTAGGAGTATAACCACATGCGTCAGAGAATAATGTCAGCTGTGGGCTTAAGAAAAGATGTCCAAGCAATAAAACCCTACCAGTTATAAATTAACCTTTGCCTCACATGTTTTCTACATGTAAGGAACATGTGACCAGAAAACATTCATATTGAATATGCTTGATGTAGGACTGGAGCAAGTCACAACTCCAATGCTACAGGTATGCTAATGTCCTCCAGTGATATCATCATGCTATTCTCCAATAGGTGTACCTGCTAAATTCTGCTGCTGTCTCCTCCTATCTCATGTTCTTTAATTGCAATACAATTCTCAGAAACTGTTGCTTTCTGTTGCCACCAGCTGATCACTGATTCTGATGAAACTTAGTCCTAGAGCAATAGTTTTCCCTTTTGTGAGGCAAACCCCAGACAGCCCCATACAGTCATCTAGCTAGTTAGAGAAGCACTCACGGATTTTAAAGCCTGTCTTAAGATTTCCTTTTTTCCTATGATTCTTTAGGTTGACATCTTATCTGAGTTGCCTAAAATTTCTTTAAACTCCTAAAATATCCTTAGATCACTAGCCTGAGTCCTTTTCAAATCATCCTGTGAATTCTATTTAGCAAAGCTACATAAAGTATCTAGGTGGTGATGTGGTGAAGGGATTCCTTTTATCTCCCATAATGGCTGCTATCCAAATCAACTCAGGAGTAATCCAGGAATATCTGAAAAGGGCCAGATGTAGCTAATGAACCTGGTAACCTTTGACATACTTACCATAAGCAGCCAAAATCACTTTATTATGTATATATTATTAGGGGGAGGAAGCAGAATGAAATAGCAAAGAAATCATAAACCTCAGACTCAGGGCTTAGTAGAATGGCCTTCATTTCAACGTGAAGCCACAGGGATTGCATGGAAGAAATTGCTTAGTGTTTTAAAATCTGTTCCAAGAGAGTTGCTTATAGTGCTTTAAATGAAGCTCAACTGTATATAATATTTTCTCCAAGATTTCTCTACAGTTTAGTCAACTTAGATTGTGCCTTCAATGCCAGTGTGTACCAATTACCCGGGTGGACTACTGTGGTCAGTAAGAAAGGGAAATTGCTGGAGAAGACAATGAGGAAAGTAGGCCCCAGGGCCGCAGTGTTTGGTAGCCAAGTCTTTCAACGTATTACCTTGGGTTGGTAGCAATGAAGGGTAAACTCAGGACTTACTAGAAGATGAAATGAGGATGCCAGACCCCATTTCATTATAGAGACTAAAAAGAACCAAGAAATCTACTTTTCTTTACTCTTCTCTTATGGTTTAATTCTTATCAGAATGTGTATTGGATTTCTGTGAGAACTCTGCTGCCTTGGTCTAGCAGGAGGAACAGATGGGGAGGCAATAGCAAAGACGGGTGAGCCAATGCAGACTGTGAAAGCCAAATAGAAGTTTTGTGGCCTAATGATTTTTTGAAAACTATTTGCAAGATTGAGCTCCAGCGATAAATGCTCCAGCCAGGTTTAATGAGTACTGGCAACTAAAAATGAGTCCTCCATTTAAAAAAAAAAAAAAGATCTAAGGACAACACAAACTAAGATTTTTTTTTTCCATCTTAGATACTGGCTGGTTTAAAACTTTCCTTTAGATAAAATTACAGAAAAAATAGCAGCCTTTCTGGGTGGATTTCAGGGAGCTTTAACTTGTGTTTGCTCTTGGCCTGGGAAAATTTTGAACTAACAGTGAGTCTCAAAGGTACTGAATTGTGGGAAAATACTTGCCCTTCTTTTAACAGGAACTACTGGAAATAAGTACATAGGGGTCTTGTTCCCTCAGTGCTACTGGCTGACTACATGACCTTGGATGGGTCCCTTTACCTCTTTCTCTCCTTCATTTTTCCCAGCAGTCTGCTCCACCTACATTAAGGAATGTTATGAGTAAAAATAATATCTCTGACAGCATAAGGGCCCTTAGAAGGGGGCATTATATAAATATAAAGTGTTATTGTTCTTCCATTTCCATTGTTCAGATTAATCTGGTTTTAATCTGCAAGAACAATGAGGCTATTAGCCAAGAATATTCCACTTGGCTGGATGTAACAGTATACCACAAACACATTGCTGAGATAAAAATCTCTAGTTTAGGACAGGCATCCAGAAATACTGCCATAATGAAAGATGTCAGCTTCTTATAAGGGATGCCAAACCACCTTCCTCACTGAAACAATAGCTGACTTGAATGTGGAAGGACCTAAGTGCATAGCACCAGAACTGATGTGATCTAAAGTTTGTCAGTCAAATGTGTGTGATGTGTGTAGACTGTCATGTGGGCAGTAAGAGCTAGGACCTACCTTCCACTCATCCCACAGTGAAGATTTAGGGCAATAAATGGAAACCAGGGAACTCTTCCCCATTATAATGTTTTTGCTATATTCTTTGGGTCCATACACTAAGACAGATTAATTCATTACAGAAAACACATTTACATTGATTCAATAAACCCACTTCCTGCCTATCACATCTGGCGTGGTTCTGCCATTTCACATCCAAGCATTCATGAGGCCCAACCCTATTTGGTTCATCAAGAAATTATTTCTTCAGAAAAATAATGCTGCCTTTAAGAGAGAAAAGAGAAATGTAACCTGGCTACAAGACCTCACTTATTGAAGCTCAAGTTGTTTTATGTTAGCTTATCCTTGGCTTACATGCCAAGTTTTTGCCATTTTTGAGAAAAAGAGGAGCCATCTTGGAAACTCTGGAAAGAGGACAGAAATTCTCCAAGGAATGGCAAAGCTATGAAGACAGGGATGACTGGGAGGAGGGAGGTGTGAATCATTATTTGGCTTTTTATCACACCCACAACAATTTGCTTTGATTGAAAGCAGCCACAAGGCTTCTCTAACAGCCACAAGACTTCATAATTAACAAAGAACTCCTCTGGGAAAGCATGTTCTTATTCAAACCCTCTCCTGGACAATTCACTTCGGCTTCTAAAACTAAAGGGCTCTTAGTCTAGTAGTTACATTTTAGAACCATCTAGATTGTCACAATATTATAATTTTCTTTAAGTATTCCAAAGTTGAGTTATAAAACAACTTCTGCTAATTCTATTGACAAATTTGCTAATTCCTGTGACAAATGTCCCTGTATCACACATTCTGAAAGATTGTAGGATAATAGAATTAGAGTCAAATGGGACCTTAGAGGTCATCTAGTCCAATCTCCTCATTTTACAAATGAGGAAGCTGAGGCCTAGAGACCTGAAGAAACCTTGCCCAAGGTCATACGAACAGTAAGTGACAGAGCCAGGTTCCAAACCTAGCTCCTCCAATACCAGAGCCATCTCTATTTCTACCATACTGTGCTACATCCCAGCCCCTTTGCTCTTTCAATAGCATTTGATACTATTGACTAAACTTTCTTTCTTCCTTTTTTTTTTTGGCTATTCTTTTCTTCCTGGGTTACCTGGACACTTTTTTTTCCCTCTAGGCTCTCCTAACTGCCTGATGATCCCTTTTTGGCCACCTTCACTGGTTCGTTGTCTTACTCCTGCCTCTTAATTATGGATGTCCATCAAGATTCTGGTCTCAGCCTTCTCTTCTATTTCTACACTTTCTCCCTTGGTGATCTCCTACATACCTATTGGTTTAATTATTATAATCATGTGAATTACCCTGAAATCTATACAGTATCTCCCCCTGAGTTCTAGTTTCATATTTCCAACTGCCTGATAGATATCTTCACCATTGCCCTCTAAAAATCAACATGTTCAATACTGAACTCATCATCATCTCCCTAAAATCTGACCTTCTTCCCAACTTTGTTCTAGGTGGCATTATCATCTTCCCATTTGTTCAGGTTCAAAAGCTCAGAATCATGTTTGATTCCAACTCTCCCAAGGCCAACTGCCTATGTGATCTTAGACAAATCATTCAACCTCTCTACACCTCAGTTTATGTAAAAATGAAGAGTTTAGACTACACAATTTTTGAGGTCCCTTCCAATTTTAAATCTATTATCTAAGATCTTACGACTCTTACTTCCTCTTCAACACCCCCTCTACCATGTTCAATCTATCACAAGTTTTTAATGATTCTAACCCCATCATATTTCTTTATTCTGTCATCTTCTCTGCCCTCATATTGCTCTCTTCCCTTAGTTCAGGCCCTCATCACCTCTTGCTTGGACTATACTCATATCCTCCTAACAAGAAATTCTTCCTTCAACCTCTGCACTTTCCACTATATCATTCATACAGATTCCAGAGGTATGAGTAAATAGGAATAAATGTGGTATTGCATGTGGTGTGTTCAGAAGACCAGTCTGATTTAAGAATGATTCTAAATTGTGTAAGGAGTAGTTGTCTAGAAATGTTGCCAGATTGTGGAGGGCCTTGAATGTTAGGCTAAGGAGTTGGGATTTTGCAGACATTTCCTGAAGAAGTTGTTAATTTGTTTCATGAAAATATCCCCCAGTCCCCAACTTCACTCCTTCTGGTGAGGGCACCAACATCCTCCAAGTTGCTGAGATTAAAACTCTAAGGGTCATCTTCCCTCTTGCTTTTCCTGCCCCTACCCCAAAGAAAAAGTACTTCATATTCAATTAGTTGCCAAACTCTATGTGTTCTACCTCTGGAAAATTATTTCCTTCTTAATTCCAACTACCTTAGTTCACATTTTTATCACTAGCTGCCTAGTCTATTATCATAGCCTCCAAACTATTCCTCCTGCCTCCATTCTCTCTCTCCTCCAGGCTATCCTTCATGCTGCTGCCTGAATAATGTTCTTAATGAATAACTTCAATCATATCACTCAGGACTCCTCTGATTAAAAACAAAACAAAACAAAAACAAACAAAACACAAACAAAAACCTTTCAGTGCTTTCTTAATACCTACAAAATAAATGATAAACTTCTCGTGTTGGACAAATGTGCTTCCTGGTGGTAGAGAGTACTCTGCTCTTGGCAGATGGAATGGATTTAATCTTGGAGCTTTCCTAATAATTTGTAATTTATGTGGGTTCATGTTGGCCTGACCAGGTTTGATTCTCAAGCCCTGTATATATCTGAATTTGGCTTATTTTGAGCTCTTCTCTAGGTATATTCAACTCCTACATAAGCATGAGGCTTTCAAATCATAGAACATGGATTTTCATTACATACAACAAAGTACAGCACCAGATATAGACTATCATAGGGACAAGAGAGATTAACCATTTCCCTTTTCATTGCAAGAAAAATTCTACAAACCTAGAAAAATAGCACTAATTTAGGTCACACGTAAGCTCAGGAAAATAACTTGGAGTTTCAAAGGAGTCAAACATCTACCCCTCTGGAAGCAGCATCACCCTTTCCAGGGACACATACAAGTGTTACAGACCTAAAACATATCTAGGTTTGAGTCCTGTTCCTTGCCCCTCTCCCAGTGCTCTCCTCCTCAACCCCTCTCTCCCCACACACACCCAGAGTAAGGAAATAACTCTGAAATTTTAGGGAGTAAAACACCCATTATTCTGGTGAGCCTGACCTTGCCCAGGCTTCCCCTCTATAGGAAATGAGCTGTCTTTTATCAAACTATTCAGAATACATTGTCTGGGTTTCTTTGTATTTATTACATCGTACATTAAATTTTAGTCCCTAAAGTAGATGTCTAATATCCCGTATTAGAGTGTAAGTGAGCTTACATTCTAATATCCCCTATTAGAGTGTAAGTGAGCTTACATTCTAATAGGCAGAGCAGGGGCTGTGTCCTAAGTATCCTCTGTACCTAGCATAATGCCTTATGCAACTCAGGCTCTTTATGCTTGTTGAATTGAATGGGTGAAGCCATGGTACCACAGTGAGAAAAACAAATGCAATTTGGTTTCAGACTTATTGAGCTTTGTTCAAAATCCCCAGTGTGGTCTACTGGATAAAGAGCAGCTTCAAGTCCAGGGGAGACCTGAATTCAAGTTCCATCTTTGAAATAATGGGCTGCGGGACCCTGTGTGAGCAAGTCAATTAACCTCTCCATGTTCTAGACAGACTGCTGAGGTCAAACTCAAATAGAAATGGGGCCACTAATCCATACATAAGGACCCTTACAGATTGTATATTGGCTCAGAAAACCACATATTAACATTATCTATGTTTGGTTATATTTTTGTTCACTAAATATTTCCCAATTATATTTTAATCTGGTTTGGGCAACAATGAGGTATATTATAGCACCTAGATCAGATCCTGCCAGGTTTGACACCTTTGCTCTAAAATTTTATGTCTCAAAGAAGTGCTGACCTTTTGTGTGTATAAGAGTTTCCTCATTTGGGAGTCGTACTGACTAATGCCCACAGCTTCAATTCTATCTCTAACCCCAGGGGGAATAGCTAGTGAATCTTCAAAAAACTAAAAATGAATTTGCCAACAATTCAATAAACCCTGGGCATGAATGTGGTGTAACAGAGAAATATTGCAACAGCCAGAGAAGAAATTGGAAAGGAAGAGAGAACATGAGGTTTGAATTTTCCCATTCTCGAGTTTTTAGAACTTTCTCTTCAGAAGCCACATCAAGTCTATTTGCTGACGATTTGCTGGGTTTGGGGGTGGGAGGTGGTGAACTAGTATGTTTATTCCTCATCACTGTCCAGCTCAGACTGAATCTTCAGAGAGTAAATGTACTTCTTTTTTTCCAACAAAAAGGAAAAACAACTAAATGAAAATGTATCCAAGAAAAATAAAACTCTTTTTTCCTTATCCTTTTTCTGAGGTTATCTTCACTGGTTAGGAGAATTTGGTTTTATTCTTCTCTTTGCCCTGCTACTATTTTATGGTATGATGTTAAGTAATTAAATTCACCTTAAAAGGCCTCCAGTTCCCCAGCTGTAGAAGAGGATTGTGGGGTTGTTGTTATTGTTGCTGTTGGTTTTGAGTTGTAAGCTATGAACATAAAACATTTTAAGCTCTTTATGATCAGAATGTTAAGTAAGAGTATGAAGATTCCCTGAAGTTTGAATTATTCATTGCAAAATGGTAAGAGCAGATTGGCATCTCCTCTACCTTTTGATATGTTCCTGACAATCCTTCATAACCCGTAGCCCATTATAAACTGGTTATCTTACTGACCTACTGACACAGATATTCAGCTAACTTGATTGGGATGCTCTTATTTTAGTCATCAAAAATTGTCAAATCAAATCAGATCAATCATTCATAATTAGATTTTTCTAGGTAGTCAACCTCTTAATGGTTGATCTAAGCAATGGCACCAACCATACTTTCCCTTAGGTCCAATTTGCCCGAATTCCACTACAGAGAGAGGCAGCATAGCCTACTGGATAGAGGATTGGACTTGGAGTTGGAATCCTGCTTTATCCTTTGCTGGCTCTTCATTAATATCATGTGCATGAACCATGGGTGTTCCTCAAGCCTGTATCATGGGCCTTCTCTCCACTCTCTCTACTATCTTCCTTGATGATTTCATCATCTCTCATGCTTTAATTATCACCCCTATGCATCCCAGATTTATATATCCAGCCCTAGTTTCTTTATCCTACCCCCAAACTCATATCACCAACTGCCTAGTGGAAATGCATGTCCCACACGCATCTCACTCATACTCAACATGTACAAAATGGAACTTACTATCTTTCCCTTTAAACCCTGCATTCTCCCCAATTTTCTAATCACTGCAGAGGGCACTACCATCCTCCCAGTCACCGGGGCTCACAACCTCAGTGCCATCCTCAACTACCCACTCACACTCACCCCACATATCCAATCTGCTGTCAAATCTTCCTATGTCTACCTTCACATCTTTCAGGTCTGTCTCCTCTCTCCATTTATCTTAGAACGACATCTAAGTATAGGCCCTTATTCCCTCTCATCTAGACTATTGCATCAATTTTCTATTTTGTCTCCCTGCTTCATGTTTCTTACCTTTCCAATCCATCCATCCACCCATTCTGCAGCCAAAGTGGTTTTTTGTAAAGCGTGTATTTGTGTCACCTCTCTACTCAATAAACCACAGTGCTGTATTTCAGTCATTTCAGTCATGTCCAACTTTTCACGACCCCATTTGGGACATTATGATCTAGATATACTGGCCTTCTTGCTGTTCCTTTCACATAACTCTCTATTTCCTGATTCTGTGTCTTACTATTGGCTCTCCCTCCTCACCAAAGTCTCTTGACTTCCTTCAAGACCCAGCTCACATCCTACTTTCTTTCCTGGTCATCTAATCTGGATATACTGTGTATGTATATGTTTTACATTTGTCTATCTCATTCAAAGTTGAGCTCTCTGAGAGCAGAGACCATGTTTTTGTCCAGTCCCTAGCACAATACCTGGCACATACTATGCACTTAATAAAATGCTTTTTGACTCACTCACTCACAAGCAAGTCACACAGTTTCTGAATTTCATCATGTGTAAAATGGGGATAATAATAGCACCTATCGCACAGGGTTATTGTGAGGCTCAGACGAGATAGTATATGTAAAGTGTTTTGCAAAGCTTAAAAGCTACATAAATGTTAGCTATTATTATTGCTATTGGTGAAATGAATATAATAGCAATTATTGGATAGGTTTTGTTGTGATTATCAGTTGAAGTTATTATATATAAAGTACTTTGCAAGCCTTAAAGCACTATATACATGTGAATTATCATCTTTACTAATATTATTGTTAATGACGATAACTCAGCTCTGCATTCTGTGGGACCATGCATCCTCATCTTCAAACCAATTATTTTTCACTCTAACATTATATGGCTTCCATACTGCTTCTCTCTACCTACCCACCTCCCATTCAGTTTTCTACTTCTGATCCAAAGAATTGTTATGTAATCAATACCATTATTGCCTCTGAAGAGGACTTGCCAATGGACAAGCTTGTGCCATTCACCATCTCCATGACATCCAGATCATGACTCTCTTCCCTAGCCACTACTTCCCTATATATGTTGTCCCCTCATTTAGAATCTAATCTTCCTGAGAACATGGATTGTCTTTTTTACATTTGCATCCCCAGTGCTGAACATAATGATTGGCATATAATAAGAGCTTAATAAATTCTTTTCATTCTTTCATTCACAACAAAGGCAGGGGCACTGGGAGCCTCCTTCTCAAACACAAACTTTTCTGGCCCTTGAATCATTTTATAATCTGACTCCAGCTACATTTTCCTCCTTGTTTTGCATTTCACCTTTCTGATGAGCTCCACACTTTAACCAAATTGGCGGTCTAGCTGGTTCTCACAGACAGGACACTAATTCCCATCTCTGCGCCTTTGCATGGGTCATTCTTGATGACTAGAATGCACTCACTCACTCCATAAACATTTATTAAGCACCTATTATGTGCCAGGAATTATGCTAAGTGCTGGGGACAAAAAAAAGAGGCAGAAGAGAGGTTCTGCCTCAAGTAGCTTACAATCTAATGGACTGTCCCCTCCCTACTGTCTCTTAGAACCCATACTGTGCTACAAATCTTGTTTCAACCACCACCTCTTAAGTGAGGCTTGTCCTGATTCACCTAGTGACTAGTGCATCCTTCCCACCAAATTAACTTGCACTTCATAATAGAACGTAAGCTCCTAGGGGGCAGAGATGATTTCATTTTTGTCTTTATGTCCCCAGGGCCTAGTATGGTGACTGACACACACTGTAGGTGTTTAATAAATGCTTGCTAATTAATCGATTCCCATAAACTATGAGTGGTAATTATTGTACTCTGACACCTTGGACTCCTATGTGAATTGCTTAAACATCTGTTCTAATGTTGTTTCTGAGATCACTACACAATTCTGGCCCTGATTAGATAGAGAAACCAGAGTTTTCAGCATAGCTTTTAACAATAGTCCACTGTTTAAAAGCTTATCTAATAGATATGAGGTATGTATTGGCCAAATCACTTTGATGACAGAGCATGGCACTCTCACTCACCCAGTACATACCATTAGGTTCCTTTTCTCATTAAGACCCTCATGGGATTGCATCAGGAAGTGAAGGATCCAAGATGGAGTGCTTCAGTTCTGTGCTGGGTGAATGCATCCCAGACACTCAAGCATTTGGACTCATTTCATACATGGATAGGAAAAAAAAGAAAGAAAAGAAAACATTGATCATCTCTCCAAGTACATTAGGAAAACATGTTGGGTAATTTTAAAAGCAATTTTTCCCTCTTTCCCACCCTTCACTCTAGTCCCAAATGAAAGCATATGACAGAGTCACAGTCGAACTTACTCTGAACTATGGGTTAGGCTCATGTTAGCTTTCTCTATGTTTCTCTGCCCTCAGTACCATCCACTCTGTCTCTCTTTGTCCCTAGTAAACAAGTCCTCAGCTGCATACAATGAAGAATAGAAATGCATACTTGAAAACTCAGGCATGTCGATGAAAATGTCAACAATCCCTTTGGTGGATATGGAGTAATTTGGCATGGAGTTGAGGGCATGCTATATAGAAAATGGAAACCAATGGAGATAAATGGCCTATTGTGCTCGCCCATCATCCATCAGATTTCCCACAAGTTTATGCATTTTCAGGGGAAAGGCAGAAAGAGGATGGGATCCCATTGATATAAATCTGGGGGCATGCATGTATGTAGTCTTTTTTCAGGTAATCTTTGAGGCTAGATGTTCTAATGTTCTCTGATCTACCTCAAAGGACATGTAGATGGTAGAATATATGTCACTTTTCCATTGCATAATAAATATTCCAACATTTCTATGTTTCTTCAATGTGCTGTTATGTTGTGGTTTTGCCACAAAGCATACCCGAAGGAGATGTTTTCTGCAATCATTCCATGGGTTCAAACATGAGCAACCCAGAATAGATGCTTTTCCTCTTGGAGGTTAGTCTGTGAGAATAAGAGCTTCCTAGAAAGGACAAGAAGAACTAAATGGTTTCAGTAGGCAAGGTCTTTATTCTCCTGCCCTTATCACCTCTCACCTGTACTATTAGGGACTTCTCCCCTCTCCAATCCATCCTCCACTCAGTTGCCAAGAAGATTTTTTAAAACAATGAAGTGTAGTCTGGCCATGCCAAGTTCCTGCTCAATAAACTCCATTGTCTCCCTATTACCTCCAGGATCAAATACATGGCATCCCAAAAGTCTTAGTATAGTTTTGAGCTTTAATAGAGTAAAATGTTTCAATCTTCCTTACATTTTCCTCTTCTGTATTCACTCTGGGATCTAATGACACTGGCCTGCTTTTAGGTCCTTGAATATGTCATTCTGTCTCCTATCTATCTACCTTTTTACTGGCTGTCCCCCATAACTGATATATTCTTTCCTCTCACTTCTGCCTCTCATTTACCCCGACTTCCTTCAAGACCCAGCTCCAATCTAGGAGGCCTTTGCAGGTTCCCCAAGCTGCTAATGACTTCCCTCTGAGGCTACCCTCCCTCTACTTTGTACATATCTTGCATGTATCTAGTCATTCACATGTTGTCACCCCTAATAGAATGTGAGATACTGGAGAGAAGGAACTGGTTTTTACCTTTTTCTTCCCTTTGGTATCCTCCGTGCTTAGTACAGTGCCTGGAACATAGCGAGCATTTAATATATGCCTTTTGACTTGACTCTACATGTCTCAAAAGAACAAGATAGCTCAAAATGTTTGAGAGGAGGCCTACTGGAAGGAAGTAAGGCAAATTAAGAGGCTAGGGCTACACATTCATGTCTGGATTAAAAGACCAAAACATTAAATACCTCCATTGGCCACAGTTCATCTATATCTGGTTGATCCTTACAGTGGGCATCACATCACCTGATGGAAATGGCTAAATAGTCTCTAATACCAATCTTTCTGAATTCTCCTCATGGTCATCAATACCGACTTTATTGTCGTCTGATTATTCTGGGAGGAATAAGGAGCATAGATGGTACTAGTATGCTAACCAGTGACTTCAGAGAGAGAGCAGCTTTGTAGCAGGCACAGCGGCTGTTGAAATGAGATCTGAAGCTCAGCTTGCATGCCATAATTATCAATAACCACAGCTACTGAGGGCAGGGTGAGCCTGGAGGACTGATGGAGGGGGGAGGTGCCCCCTTTGTGGATAAGTGGTAACCCGGCATTAAATGCCTATTGGAGACCCTTAGGCTAAGAAGCAACAAGAAAACTGCACAAGAAAGATAATTGAAGCAGGTATTTAATTAGAGATGAAAACTAATTCAAGAAGTTCTAATCAAATATAATTTTACATTTTAATTACTGCTAGTGCTGGAATGTTTTCACCTGAAGACACTGCCTACATAGATTTTTATCTTGCTGGTGAAGAAATTATTACAGGTCCAGTCAACAAATTAACTAGGATGCCAAGAAAGTTGAATCTCTTTAGTCAATTATATTTCAGCTTTCACCCAAATTAAAATATGCCCTCCATATGAACATGCATATACATACATATACACTTACTTATGTATGTTTATACATATATATTATTTATATATATATATATATATATGCATATGTGTATATACTGGAGGCAGCTAGGTGACTAAGTGGATAGAGCACTGGGTCTGGAGTCAGGAAGACTTGAGTTCAAATCCAGCCTCAGATACTTCCTAACCATATGACCCTGGGCAAATCACTTTATCCCCATTTGTTTTAACTCACTGGAGAAAGAAATGGCAAACCACTCCAGTATCTTTGCCAAGAAAACGCTATGGATAGTATTGGCATGTAATGGTCCACAGGGTCACAAAGAGTAGGACACGACTAAACGACTGAACAACAACAATGTATGTATGTATGTATGTATGTGTGTGTGTGTGTGTACGTATGTGTGTATCCCCTCACCAAGAAACAAACAAAAACCACCAAACCGAGCCAACAAATAACAAAATGATGTCACTCTAGGTATATCCAACAACAAAGGATCTAAGATACATCAAATAGATATTTCTATTAAAGTCCTTGATACTTCTTCCTCTCCAACAATTCTAAAGTCTGTTGTGGGCATGAAATTGGAATCTGGAGCTGTTACTATATTTTGAGAGCTCAAATGTCTTCATGATCATCAGGAATGACTTATTATGACAGAGAACTTTTCATCAGCAACAACCCAGACATTCTTCTGTAGCTGCAAGAAGCCAGGAGGATGCCCATTTTTCAACTTTGCACAATAAGGGAGAATTATGCTTCCTTTTCTAATCCTACCACCCCTGCTTTAGAACAATCCCAGACCAGTGGAGCCTCCGCATACTGAGGAATGTCAGAGACACTGAGGCTCTGAAATCGTCACAGAATGAAACTGCTTAATGTTGCAATGGACTTCATTGCCTTTGGGACAGCTCAAGGAATGTTAAATAATACCCTCCCTTAAAAAAATATCATTTATAATAATGAAGCAGGTAGGTGACTAGCATTCAGCGCCATGATGGAACGTGAAAACGGGAAGAGATCTTGGGAGCATTTAATTCAAATCCTTCGTATTACAATTGAAGACCTTGGAGGTTGAAATCCAATCCAGTCTGATCCACATTTACTAAATGCCTACTATGGGCCAGGCACTGTACTAAGCACTGGAGATACAATTAATAATAACAAAAAAGAAAGATGCTTTCTTTCCCTGCTTTCAAGGATCTTATAGTCTAACTGGGGGGTCAGAGAAGACAACACACAAAAGAAGGCAGAAAAGCAGGGAAGGGTTGGGGGGAGAAATCAAGGGGTTCTCAGGGGCATCTTATTCTGTGAGTTGAAATCAGCCAGTAGATGTAGAGTGGAATGCAATGAGTAAAGGAGTAAAATGACCTACCCAAGGTCTCCCATAGCTAGACAGTATCAGAACAGGATCTACATAGAGTCCAGGTTGGTTCAATCTATTCATTCTACTATACCACATGTGTGGTGGAAATTATCCCATTCAGTGAAGGGTCTTCCCAGTACATAAAAAAGAAAACTGCTGACCTCCTCACCTGAAACTAAAAGAAACTCTTTAAGCATCAACTTGCTAGGTGACACAATGGATAAAGGGCTAGACCTGGAATCAAGAAGACTGATCTTCCTGAGTTCAAACCCAGGCTCAGACACTTATTACCTATTTGACCCTGGGCAAGTCCCTTAACCCTGTTTGCCTCATTTTACTCATCTGTAAAATGAGCTGGAAAAAGAAATACAAACCATTTCAGTATCTCTGCCAAGAAAATCCCCAAGGGGTTCATGAAGAGTTGGACATGACTGAACAACAGCAGCAACAAAGCAGCAACTTGAAAAAAGGAATCTTGGTAATTATTGAGAAGAGCTCTTGGAAAGGCGAACCATGATCCAGGAAAGCTGCCCATCCATAGGAACCTAGGATGTAGAGCTGGGAGGTGTCTTTGAGATCATTTAGTTCAACCTCACAACGGAGGAAACTGCAGCTCAGAGACAGGAAACGTCTCTTCCAAAGTCACATAGATGGGTAGGAAGCAGGGACAGAATCGCTTAGCCTGGCACATGACTTCCATTTCTTCTATTAGTCTATTTGTAATAATACCAAAAAAGTACTAGGGTCATGTTGGTGTTAATTTCCTCAAACATTTCATCCATGTAGGAGACAACATGGTACAGTAGAAAGAATATTGGTTCTGATGTCAGAGGAACAGAATACAAATCCCACCTTTGATGACTGTGTACTTACTATAGTAAGTTATTTAACTTCATTAGGATTCAGTTTCCTCCAATGTAAAATAAGAGGGTTAAACTAAGTTATCTCAAAGGTCCCTTCTGGCTCTGGATCTGTGATTCTGTGAACCCATTTGAAAAGAAAAAAATGGATACTGAAACATGAAAATGCCTACTCAGGTTCGCACTAGACTATGTGAGCATTCTAAAGTTATCTGATCCTTCCTCAACCATTTGGGTAGGGAAATCTCCATGTTCTGGGTCATCCTCAACCTCATTAATAACAAAAGAGAGACAACTTTAAATAAATAACATTGGGTACTAACTTCCCACCCATTAAATAGGCAAAAAGATTTAAAAACAATGAAACTTAGTACAGCTGGGGTTGTGGATAAAAAGGTATATTCTTTTATACTTGTAGAATTCCTTTGGAGAAAAATCTGACAGTGTACAGTAAAAGTTACTAAACACACACAGCACACACCACACACACGTGGAGAGAAGGAGGGAGAGACTGAGATTCTTTTAACCAATAATTTCATTGTGGGGGAATATACTCTAATAATGTTGTTTTCTTTATAAAGAGTAAAGAACTGTCTAGTCAGAGATTTTCATTATAGCATTATAGGTAATTATTAAAAAAAAATTCTGGAAACAGCCTACATATTCAATAATAGGGGAATGGTAGAACATTAATGTCATGGAATATTATGAAGCAATTAAAATGGAAAATCATGGGGAATACAAAGAAATACAGAAAGACCTTTATGATATAAAGTCAAGTTTAAAGAAAAAAAACAGAGCCAGAAGAACATATTAACTACAATCATATGAAGAAAAGTGAATAAAAAAGAATAGGTAAAGAATCCCAATAAGGATCTTAGAAGGTAGTGTTGAAAAAGTGTTAAAATTTTTTGTGTTGAGATTAATTTAAATGTAAACAGTTAAGCAAGTAGAGCTGCCTGTGATAATGTTTAATATTGTTTCTAATAAAACATTTAATTTTTTTTAAATTCTGGATTAACAACTTGATATCAATGATGGACCCCGTATACATACATATATATATATACCTGCTGATAAACAGAAGCCAGGAGGAAGGGCTCCCAATTTGGCTCATAGTATCATATTTAAAGTGCTTTGTGGAGTGGTGTTTTGTGGCCTCACTCCAGGTCTCATTTTCATCCTACTGCCACATTATTAAAGACTACACAGGAACCCGGGCCAGGGCTGGGCCTATGCATAGTCAGGAAGACCTGAGTTCATATCTGGCGTCTTGGACTTTTTAACTATATGACCCTGGACAAGTCACTTAACCTCAGCCTGCCTGTTTTCTTAACAGTAAAAGGAGACTTATAATAGCACTGCCTCCCAGGGTTAGTGGGCAAATCAGATAATACAACTTTTGTAAAGTCCTTAGCATGGGGTCCGGTACATAGTAAACACTTAATACATGCTTGTTTCCTTCCTTTGAGCTGGTCCCTGGCCCCCACTTCCCTATATATGGGTGTCTCCTCCTATTAGAATGTAAGTTTCTTAAGGTGAGGGACTACGTCTCTTTTCTACTTGTATCCTCAGAGCTTAGCGTAGTTCTTGGCATATAATTTATTGTTATTCAGTTATTTGGTCACATCTAACTCTTTGTGACCCTGTGTACTTGTCCATAGTTTTCTTGGTAAAGATACTGGAGTGGTCTGCTATTTCCTTCTCTGGTGTGCCCCCACTTTACAGATGAGTAACTGAGGCAAATAGGGGTTTAGTGATTTGCCCAGGGTCACATAGTTTGTAAGTGTCTAAGTCTGGATTTGAACTCAGATCTTCCTGACTCCAGGCCTAGTGTTCTATCCACTGTACTACCTAGCTGCCCTTCTGGCATACAATTAGGGCTTCATAAAGGATTTCTCTTTCATTCATTTATTTTTCTTTCACTCATTCATTCCTGGCTCTAAGGTTTTGAGCCCCTCAGTTCACCTTTCCTCTCCTGCTATATGTTATTATTAATAAAATGATCATGCCACCCTGGGGCCATGAGCTTCTGATTGGTGAGCCTTCTCCATTTCTAGACCCTCCCTGTTGCTACTCCCTGGAGGTCTTCGTGTCATTCTGCTACACATATAATCCATCTCTTGGTGTCTGTTTCCAAAAACAGACTTCAGTTTCATAAATGGATCCCTGTGCAGGTTGTCTAAATTACTCACTACAAAGATTTCATGGTTATTGCACCTGCTAGGTCAGACTTCAAGTGGATTACTTGTCCCTTTCCATCCCATCTCTTTTTTGCAGGGGAATGAGAAAAGCCTGCTGTATAGTTGTGAGAGGCCATAAAGTAATGTTCCTGCCAAAATTGAAAAAGGGTCACTCATGGGGAAACAGCTGGGAGTTTTCCTACCCACCCACCTACCCACCAGCTGGCTACTGAGGAGTCCTTGGTTTTGGCCCTCTGCTTGGTGAAACCCCTGGGAAAGATGTTTTTCCCACCCACATGATGAAAGAATAATGGACATGAGAAGTAGAGAGATGAACCACAGACTAGCTTGGAGATAGAATGAGTAGAGGCCAAACAGGGAGAAAATGATTATGGAGGTGACACATAAGAGACACCGGCATTCCTAGAAGAAACTCAGCCCTTCACTGAAGTCTTCCAGAGCTACCCACAAACATCCTCCAGGTACAGAGACAAGATGGAACCCGTGTTTCATTTACCAGGTTAGTAAGTTTGGAGGACCTTGAACCCTAAATTTTTCAGATATGGGAAGGGATTGGGAGTTATTCATTCAGACATGTGTTTGATACTTTATTTATTATTTATTACTTTAAAATCCACTTCTGTTCCTGATAAATGTTTCGATACTGTTTCTTGCCTAGATCTGTTAACTCCATTGAATAACTAAAAACCTAGGTCTGAGATGCCTTCAGAAATCCCTAGTTTTTAGACTGAGTAAAGGCCACACTAGGTAAATTGCCATCAATAATGCCAATTTATTTGAGCCCAAGTCCATGTGGGGAGATCACCCCATTAGAGCAAGGTAGGGAGAACCTATGGGCTACATACCTATGCTAGGCAGTGCCACAGAGCAAAAGTGGGCTATTATTCCCTTTGAGGTGAAATACAGTTGAAAGTACATGGGATTTGGAGTGAGTCAGAGGATTCAAAATCCCAACTCTGCTACTTACTACCAGTGTGACGTTGGAGAAGTCACTTGATTTCTCTGGGCCTCATGAGTTTCCTCTTCTGTAAAATAAAGTGTTTGGACTAGAAGATCTCTCCCAGATCAGTATCAATAATCATATGACTTCTTCAGCATCTCTTTTGACTATCCATAGTTGATTCTACAGAGATTTCTAGAGGCATGCTATAATGTCGAGTTTAGTCATGTTAAAAGCCTGAACATCTTCACCTGTTATAGATGACTCAATTATTCCTTTATAGAAAATAAATAGCAACCTCACAGTCTGTATCAAATGTTCTCATTGTTGCTGAGTTCTGTTGTAAAAACCAAATTTCACTGGAATAGGGTACCTGTGTTAGTAGGGCAACTAGGTGGCACCATGGATAAAGTGCCAGGCCTAAAGTCAGGAAGATTCATCTTCCTGAGTTCAAATCTGGCCTCAGACACTTACTAGCTGGGTGACTCCGGGCAAGTCACTTAACCCTGTTTGCTTCGGTTTCCTCATCTGTAAAATGAGCTGGAGAAGGAAACAAAAAACCACTGCAGTAACTTTACCAAGAAAACCCAAACAGGGTCATGAAGAGTCAGGACTGAAACAATTAAACAACAACAGTGACACCAGCAACCTGTATTACTAGAGTCATAACAGGTTTGGAAAACAATGAAACAAAGTTGAGTCTGTTCTACCACAGCTAAACCAAGGAAGGACCAGGGAATGAATCTTTGAATGTTAGAGCTTTAAAGAACTTTGGAGATTTTGTTCTCCAATTCCCTCCTTTTAAAGGTGAGGAAACGAAGCCCAAATAAGTAACGTCCTACTGGTGACTGGTCTTTTGACCCCAAATGCAGCCCTATACAGCACATCATTTTTAATTATTAAGGTTTCCTTAAACTTTTTGAAAACATCATCCTTTACAAACATAGGTGGTTGTGGTTTGTCCTTTGTTCTCGAGGAGGACCATGACATCAGGAAGGTGATGCCATGACTTGCAAGTGAATTGCATTTAAGTGAGGGAGGGCTGGGCAAAGTCACCAGCCTCACTTTCTCCTCTGGAGCCATCTAGGTCCAGCGGCAAGATACAGATCAGGACAACTGGACAAAGATATGAACACATGGAACAATAACCATAGCCAACATTTATGTAGCACTATGTTTCGAAAATCTCTTTATAAATGTTATCTCATTTGAACTTCCCAACCCTGGGAGGCAGCTGCTATTATTAGCCCCATTTCACAAGTGATATGAGGAAACTGAGCAGACCAAGGTTAAGTAATCTGCTCAAGTTTGTAGTGTAAGGAAGGGATCTGTAGCCAGATTTAAATTCTGGTCACTGCAGGTCCAGGTCTTCAGCCATTGCTTCTAAAGAACAAAATATGAAGAATTTTCACAGCATTCTATATGTGAATAGAATAATAGATACTAGAAGAAAATGAAAGGTTGGTCCTTTTATAGTGTGGGAGAAAAAGCCCTGGAGGACTGGGATTCCTAATTTAGATTGTAAACTCCTTGAGGGCAGGGATTGTCTCCTGCCTATTTTGTATCCTGAATGATTAGGTTCATGCCTGGCACATAATAAGCACTTAATAAATGTTGATTGATTGATTGGTTGATTAAAGAGACCAGAGCTCTGTCCTGAGCCAGTCACACCTTGAGCCAGTCACATCATACTCTAGGCTTCTATTTCCTCATCAATAAAATTAGGGTAATATGATAAGTGAAGGAGTTGGATTGGATTATCTTTAAGGTCCCTTTCAACTCTAACATTCTATAAGTAATTACTGTATGTGGTGTTCAGGAAGACTAGCACCTCTCCTGAGGTGCTGAGCCCTTTTCAGGGCTCCTCATTCACCTTTGGTGTCCACCTGTAGCCCAGCTCTCACTTGTGGCTCCAGGAAGCCATAGCATGCACAGTGGCCACACCCTGGTAAACTGACTTGGTAGACATTCTAAACTAGGTTGAGGGTAACTGACAGGCTTCAAACCTGTTGGTGAGTTAGGGCGGTGTTTACTACTGACATGTGAAGGCTTTTCCTTAGCAGAATGGGCAGATGAGAACAATTTGTTCCAATGGCCATGAAGGTGGCTGAAGCAGGTGTGATGTGAGTGCTTAGAGCTTGTCCACATCAAAGACACCAAAGCCATCCACTTTATCTCAGGCCATCATCAGTTGTCCTGATTTTTTTTCTCGCCACTGGACTTTGATGACTCTGGAAGAGAAAATGAGGCTGACAACATTGTGTAATTCTGCCTCACTTAAATCTAATTCACACACTAGTCAAGACATAACCCACGATGTCATTGGTCCTTTTTGAAAATAAAGAATGAACATTATTGCCCCAAATGCACAATGCTGTTAAAATACCCACACATACCGTTTTTCCTCCTCTTTGCCAACCAATGAATAGACAACCACAACTTCTTAGTGCTTAACCAAATGTAGCCACCACCAAACCCTATCACCTATGTGGATCAAGAGAAGAACCCCATACTCTAAGTTGATGTGTACCGTATTTTATCAAATGCCATCTTTTTTAATTTATCCTGGCTTCCTCTTCTTGGAATTTTTTGTTTGTTTGTTTCATGACAAGTCATTTCTGATTTGGTGTCCTTTCTCTCGTGGCAGCCTTGGCACCTAAAGCTCCTCTTGGGGAGATGAAGTAGGAGAAGACAGCAACAACCTTGGCTAAGTTATTTCCCCTTGTCAGACCTCACTTTTGTAACTGATGAAATGAGGGGCTTAAACTAAACTGTCTCTAAGGCATCTTTTAGCTTGAAATCCTATGATCTTGTGTAAAAAAAAATCACAAACACACACACACTCACACACACACTGGATTTGGAGTCAGAAAATCTGGGTTCACATCCCAGCTCTGCTACTTAATGTACAACTATAGGCAAGTCATTGAATTTCTCTGGAGCTAAGTTTAATTATCTGTAAAATGAGATAGTTGGATTAGATCATACCTTAGGTCCCTTCTAATTCCAAAATTTTATGATGCTATGAGAGTTTCCTGGCATAAAAAGTGCAAGAATCTTTCTGGGAATTTTCTCACTTCTTTTGGCTCATCTACACCCACTGAGAAACTTGAAATTATCTCTGCATGGCAATACTCACACTCACAAACATGAAGAACCCTCTGACTGAGCCCCCAACAAGTCTGTGCCACTCACATAAGGGATGACTCCCTCTCCTGCCTCCTGCCTTTACAGATATTGTCCTCCCCAGATCTGCATAAGGACTACATATTGCATCCAGCTTTTCAGGCAAATTGGTGGTGGGGGGGGGGACATCCTCTAGGATCTTCCATCTACCTATTTAACACTTAGAAAAATTTTTTCACAATTGTCTTTGTTTGAAAGGAGCCACAGGGGCAGCTAGGTGACACAGTAGATAGAGCATAGGCCCTGGAGTCAGGAGGACCTGAGTTCAAATCTGACCTCAGACACATAACACACTAGCTGTGTGACTGTGGGCAAGTCACTTAACCCCATTGCCTAGTAAGAAAGAAAGAAAGAAAGAAAGAAAAGAAAGAAAGAAAGAAAGAAAGAAAGAAAGAAAGAAAGAGAGAGAGAGAGAGAAACAAAGAAAGAAAGGATCCACAGATCACTCTCTAATCTCTGAATTTAACAAGCCCTACTCTGGCATCTAATTCACTATCATCCTCTTTAAGGACATTGTTATTTATCTTGTCTTTGCATCATCTAGACTTAGCACAGTACATAGGTGCTTAATAAATGCTTATTGAATGAGTGAATACACTTCCTCAGGATGTCAACATTTTCCTAAGTCTGCAGTGGGGAAGCAGTGAGGGAAAGATATACCATCTGGGGACATACATATTTAGTTATAACCAAGTATACAGGTATCTGTGATGTCATCAGTGTAAGGAACTCCCGTGTGTGAACTCTTTCAACCATCACAGATCTCAACCCAGCCATGACATAGTAGCCAAATCTAGGGAACTGCTTGAGACATATACAGGTTAAATGACTTGCTTTCTCTATCTCACAGCTAGTAACTGTCAGAAATGGATGTGAACCCAGATCTTTTTGACTCCAGACCCATTCTCTTTTCACCATATTATATTTCACTGCCACAGAACTTTGTCCACCTGATCATAGACTTAGAGTTCCAAAGAAATTCAGAGGTGTTCTTATAGATCATTGATCAAGACATTGTGGATAGTTTCTAAAATAGTGCTCATCCTAACTCCTCTACACCATGTCCTGTCTGTCTCTTTCCCATGTCTTCGCTTCCATCTTCCAGACCTACCGAGTATGCTGTGTGCCTTCCCCACTGACTGTTAAAGAAATCTTGATTGAGTTTTCCATTTTATGTTTGTTTTCTGTCCTAATTTCATTTTTAAATCCTCTTGGGATAACCTGATTTAATTAGTGTCTCACTAAACTTTCCACATACAACTTTTTTTTTTCCCATTCACTACTTCTCCCTATTTGGTGAGGCAGTACTGCTAATGAGTTCCCACAACCACCTTCATAAAATTTTACAAAGAAATTTACATTTTAAACTGCTGTTTCCCTTGGTAGCTATCTTGTCTCTGCTTGGGAAGACATCTAGTGTTTACTGGTTGAGATGATTCCTAGGATTTTTTGGTGGAAGAGGAAGGTGTATCATGGAATACAGTGTTATACAATGGAAAAGCAGTGTTTGGGAGACAATATGCCGGAGTTCAACACATATACATATACAAATACACTGTTATACTTACTAGTAGTACAATCTTGGGTAAATCAATCAATCCTTGTGAACCCAAGTTTCCTCCTCAGACTAGATGATCTCTGAGGTCCTTTCTAGCTTTACAGCTTAGAATCTCATAGTGGTGATTGATTTACATCAATTAATCCTCCTTAGGAAATAATAATAGTTTATGTTTGTTCTTTTATCCATTTTTCATATGTCAGCACCAACAACTCATTTAATAGGTTAGGTTAGAATCGCCTCAATTGTATACCACATCTTCTCATTTTTATTCTTTCTTCTGATTGATTTTTATATTTATGGTGAAAGATTCCTCTTCATTTCTCTTCATTCACAGAGCAATATTTTGTTCATTTTCAAAAATCAGCCTTGTTCTCTTTATCTTTATCACTTGTATGGTCATTTTTTCCCCTGATCATTCCCTCGATAAATCCCTGTTACTACTAGTAGCAAGAGTATGTTAGAGGCAACACTGAAATATTGTTTAAGACAGATCCAGTGAGAAACCATAGCCTATATTTGGACCCATTTAGAATTATCTTCTGGGAAATTCTACCTAATTTCAATTTAAATCAATAAAAATTATTTTTCAGGAATCTTATTTCTTGATTTTCAGCATACATTTCATATCCGATTTCTATTCAACCTTTGTGTTGTTATTCCCAGTTATGTTCTCTTGGATTCTAAATAATTTCCTTCTCTTGGGCATTTTATAATTTTCAAGTGCCAGATGATGAAGAAATCCTGTTGTGGCCAAGACCTCTGCCTTCTTCAACTCCAGTTGCGATTTCTCCTTAATCTTGAGACCTGGTCCCCAATGACATCACACAGAACACCAATTCTTGGAAGCGACTGTTACCACAAGGAGGTACAGCAGTGGAGCTGAATGGGGCATAAAGGCTATGTCTATTGCCAATCACCTTAATAAGGGAAGCAGCCTCTCTTCCAGGCTGCCTAAAGACCACAGGCTAAAGTATGAAGTTCTAGAGTCTCTGGGCTAAGTGTCAGTTATAGGCTGGCCTACTATAACGATAGATTGGATTGGGGAAAGTAGTATGACATAGCGGAAGTATTACTGGATTTCAAGTCAGAAACCGTGAGTTCAAATTCTGGCTTTGGTTACTCATTACTTGCTTAACTGTTAGCAAATCACTTCCCTTTTTTAGAAATGTTCCCCCCATTTATCAAATGAAGGGATGGAACTGGAAGACCTCTTATGCCTTCTAGTTCTCCATCCATGATCCCAAGAAAGGGAAGTAAGAGAAGGTGAGACATTTCTTCATGGCAGGATGGGAGGCCCCAGGTGTTCCAGGTGACCCTGGGTGAATCATTTAAACTCTCTGGGGCTGTTTCCTCAACTGTAAAATGAGGGGGTTGATTCATTGACCCCTAAGCATCCTCCAGAACTTAGTATGGTTCTTAGCACATAGTAGATGCTTAATAAATACTTATTGATTGTTTGATTTTAGCCTTAAATCTATGATTCTCACCCAAATTTGACAAGACCACAAGACTACTTTAATTGGGTTCACTGCTAGGTTTTAAATTTTAGATTAAATTGTCCTAGGAAGGCCACTGTCTGCTTCCACTATTCCTGGACCAGAAATAGGAAAGAAATGACAGTGTCAGTCAATAACAACATTGCCATAGCTAGGGGGGGTACACAAACCAAGCAACCAGCTATCCTTGACCTTGTGACACCAAGTCGTTAGCACCTAAAAGCTTTGGCATCCCCTGTGTCCAGTACCTCAGGGGCTAATAGCAGAGTGCAGAATCTTAGATTTCCTCATGGGCACGCACAACAAAGGGAGAACAAAAAGATGGGGTGGGGGTGGCACTAGGGGTGGAGAAGCTACTCAGGAACACCTGAACCTTCCAGATTAACTGCTCTGATGAGAAGAGATCCCAGCTGGATCTTCTCTCCTTTGTAGATAACTAGCTCTACAAAGCAGTAATAAATGGGCCAGCCTGAAACAAACCTCCTCAGAAGTTCTGACCATTTCTGTTTCCCTCCTGAACAAAGTCTCAGGGCAAAGGAGAGGGTCAGGATGGGCTCAGGGCTATTGCTCACAAGGGCTACTTGTCAGCCCCAAAGCTCAGAGCCCTGGTCTCCTTAATGTGATCACAATGACCCTGTGGTCACAAAGCTCAACGCTTTGGGTGAGGAGATGGAAAAGTAGAGGCATTGGGGAGCCTCTGGGGTTACATGCAGACCACAAAACAGCAAGTCAGTTCTGTCAATTAAGTGAAAGGTATTAGACTAGTCATTTGGCAGTCCAGCTCAGAATTAATGGTTTAAGAAAATTCAAAGATCTTCCTCAGCACCTATGTCGTTACTGAGGAGTTATTTAGACCGTGGGGAAAATGAGGACCCATAATTTATTACTCTCCCCATTAGGACCAAATATACAGCAGGAAAACAGTGGGTGTTTTGGAGGAGGAGGAGGACGAAATGATAACACTTATTTAAGGATACCCTTAAGCCATTCTGCAGAGCACTCCCCTCTTCCTTTAATCTCCCAGAATACATCAATCTCTGTCAATGAGTTTCATGTGGCACAGGGCTCACTCTTGGCACTGTGGGAGTACCTAGTAATTATCTGCCTGCCTTCGCCTTCCATCTCTCCCTCTCTCCCTCCTACCCTTCATCATTGCTCCTCCTTGAACTCCTGCCAAACAGATCTACCTCTACCTGGCCCTGAGCAGCCCCAATGTGAACAGGACATTCCATGTATGGCCTCATTTAGATATATTTGCCTTGCAAGGCCCCAGGGTCCCAAGGTCTTAGGGTCAAAGAAAAAGAGGAGCTATTCCTTTCCCAGGCTGTGACATGATGCCTCTTGTAAACCAAAATAACCCTGGCCTTTCTTGCTCTGGGATCACATTGCAAAATCCACATTGCCCCTTCACCCAGAGGCTTCTTTTCACAATATTGCTTTTGAGGTGGTATCTGCCCACCATAAAGCCTATGGTTTGGATGTTTTCTCCCCACCCCCTCCAGATGCATTAGCTTATACTTTGCCAAGTGAATCTCATTTCATTCTTTTCTGCCCCATATGCTTTTATGATTGCTCGGTGCTGGCTGGAGCTTGTACCACCTCCCTTTTTAATGCCATCTGCAGATTGCATCTCAGTGTTCATTCTCTCTTCCAGCACACTAATGAAGGTATTAAAAATGATTGCCCCTAATACTGAAGTTTATGCCACCTCACTAGTTTCAAGATATATACTTTGCCTTTGGGGTCTCCCTTAATTTGCAGTCATTCACCCCACCCCCTTTTAATCCCCTTGAGTGATTTTTTAGGCAAATGAATGCCTTCATTAAATCAGATTTTGATGCATTTAAAAAAATTAAATACAAGTATTCTCTAAGTGGCCAGGCCTCAGCAAAAGTATGAAGCAAGTTTGTCTTTGTGTCCCATTTTCCCTTTCCAAATCCTTTTTAATAATCTTCATTTGTACATTGTTCTCACCACTTTCACCACCCCCAAGTTCCCACTTTTGACTATTACTACCCAGGAACTGTATAATAACGTTACTCATCTAAAACATTATGATCTCACTGTATTTATTTCTATATATATTCTCACTGCATTTGCTTCTCCAAGAATATTTGCATTTTAAAAGATGTCTTGAGGAACAGGGACAGTGTAGGAGTGTACTGGAAACACCTTCTTCAGCTTACAGGAGCTGATTGATACCTTTTCAACATGATCATCTATACCTTGGAAATAAGTAAGCACTTCAGATCAGTACTTGGTTTATCGTTTTGTTGATTTCTATACTTAAGAAAGTTAATAATGCAGATTAAATTTAAAAGTATGTGTGCATACTTTTATTTTGTGCAGAGCTCAGTTATTAAACATTTACCAGGCCACCCCTGTATTGCTCTTTAAACATTGCTTGAGCTCAATAGGAGTGCAATAGAAGGCTCAAGGTATGAAGTCATCACCAAACTGGAGGCCTGGTAACTGCAGGATGATGATGATGATGATGATGATGATGATGATGATGATGATGATGATGATGATGATGACAACTGGTATTTTTATAGTGCTTTATGTCCATTTTCTCATTCAAGCCTGACAATACCCCTGGGTAATGGTAGGATTTAAGACCCCAGTGGGAAGATATATACAGAGAAAGTCTTTCTAAGCATTACCACTGAATCCATGGCCTTAACTATCAAGAAGAATATTGCTATAGCTATTTATGATAACAAAGAACTTTCATATTCTTTTATTTGATCATTATCACTTCATAAACTAAAAAAAAAAAAAGTGAGGAAACTGAAACCCAGCAAGGTTAATTAATTTACCTAAAGTCAAAAAGCTACTAAGACACAGGATCAGGATTTGAACTCTGGTCCAATGCCTGCAAGTTCAACACTTTTCCCACCATACCATGATTCCTCCCTAATTAATGTGCAGCAGAGCTGGTATTAGAAATCAGGATTATTGTTATTTCTATTGAGCCTGATGCCTGATGCCTTCCTATTGTCTGTCTAATTGCTATTGTCTGAATAATTACACAAAATAAAGCCAAAAGTCTTCCTAAAATCTCCTTTATTAAGCATCTTCAACATTGAAGTTCATCTCTGATACTTTAGAGCCCCAAGGCTGACCTTTTAGTTTGTAAGAGCAATCTATATCTACCCTGAACATTTCTAGTTCTTCATACCCTGGAGACTTCAAGTCCCAACAGCTAAGAATAAGAGATCATTTGGAAATACCTCAAGGTTACTCAAACTTCTTGCTTACTCTCTGAGTTTAAGATTCATGGTTCCCATGCCAAAAATATTTTAAAATGCTTTTAGACTTACTATGTGATGCGGTAGAGAGAACATGAGATTTAGTTCCAATATTTACAAACTGAGGCTCTGTACAAGTCATTTGACTTCCAACAATCTCAATTTCACTGTCTGGAAAATAGGATTCATGCAGAGGTATTGTGAGAAAGAGCTCTATGAATGTTAAAGTCTTGTATAAATGTGAGATACTTGTATTATGTCTGTGTTAAATGAAGTTTTGCTTTAATGATGTTTTAGAAGCATTTAATATTCACCCTGGCCTTGCCTCCTGATCCATCTTACAGTTGCAAAATATTGCAGTATATGAAGAAGTAAACAAAAAGCCTTAAGTGAAGGTTAAACTGCTTGGTACTCCTAAGTAGCATGCTTTAAAGTTTGGACACTGATTTGGAAGTTAACAGTCAAAAGTCAAAAGTTAAGAAATTCAGGCTGTGAATCAACTTAATGGTATCTTTGGGTTTGGGGCGGGAAGGAGCAGGGTTTGGTTACTATTTCCTACCCTTTCCTTTGGGAATGTACAGATAAAATACTTCAAAGACTCTATTCCAAAGTCATGAGAACAAGTCCTTGTCTCTATGTAATAAATAACAATTTTCAAGGCTAGTTATGGAGTAGACCAGGCTGTCCTTCATTCCTCTCCTTCACCCCTCCTTACCCAATTATATTGCTCAAAGATATCAAAGCATTTTAGGAATGGAAGCAACAGATTATTTGTCTCCCCATCACTCATTGCTCTAAAATGCCTGAGAAGTAAAGAAATCAGTAACACGTGACAAGCCTTTATCTTTGCATCTAAGGGGAAAGCTGGGAATCTGCTTCACTGTTTTCTTCCTAGGAATTGTGTACATACATTGTCTTCACTTGCTAGTACTGGGTGTGAGTAATGTCACAATTCAAATAAGCATACCTCTCACACAAGGAAGCACTGGGAGAACCAGCAACAATGCTCTTAACTTCACTTTCCATTGCCAAGTCATCTGTGACTCCAAATAGCCTTCAGTATATCACTTCTGCTTGGGTTGCCATTCATTCTCTAGGGTAGGTACTGCTTTACCAAAAACTCATTTATTGGGGGCAGAGCCAAGATGGCGGAGTGAAAGCAGTGACTTGCTTGAGCTCTCCCCCAAAGCCCTCCAAATACCTGTAAAAGATGGCTCTAAACAAGTTCTAGAGCAGCAGAACCCACAAAAAGAGTGAAACAAATTTCCAGCCCAAGACAACCTGGATGGTTGATCGGAAAGGTCAACTGAGCAGGGCTGGGAGAAGAGCACAATTCAGTATGAGCGCATGCACAGGCAAAGACCGGACCTCAGCGAATCTGGAGCAGGCCTCAGGGGGCTGAATCACAGGCAGCTGTGGTGGTTTCCAGACTTCTCAACCCACAAACACCAAAGGCAACTTAGAAGGTCAGTAAGAAAGGTCTGTTGGACCTGAGTGAGAGAGAAATTCGGTCCCACTCCCATTCCTAGCACAATCCCAGGCTGATGGCTGCTTCCAGAGCTTCCGGCCCATAGACTGAAGGAGAATTGAGTGGCTGATCAGGGGGATTGCAGGGATCTCTTTGCTGTTGTTAAGGCTGGATTCTCTTGATTTACCCTTGCTTGGGTCACAGTTCTGGGTGGCGGTCCTGGGGCGAGGGAGCACCAGAGTGGTGAAGCTTGCAGTGGCGGTATGGAGGAAATCGTCTTCACAGTTCCAAGGCAGAAAGAGTGCTTATGGTCACTCATAGACCAGAGCACAGGCCAGGAATGGAGTAAACACCTCACCCCTTATCATACCAAGGGTCTGCTTCCCTTAACAAAGAGTTTATAACTCAAGTAATTAGCTGGGATCATGAGCAAACCGCAAAAAAAGTCAGACCATAGAATCTTTCTTTGGTGACAAAGAAGATCAAAACATACAACCAGAAGAAGACAACAAAGTCAAAACTCCTACTTCCAAAGCCTCCAAGAAAAATATGAATCAGTCCCAGGTCATGGAAGAACTCAAAAAGGATTTTGAGAAGCAAATAAGAGAAGTAGAGGAAAAACTGGGAAGAGAAATGAGAGTGATGCAAGGAAATCATGAAAAACAAGTCAACAGGTTGCTAAAGGAGACCCAAAAAAATACTGAAGAAAAAAAACTCATTTATTCAGAGAATATTTACTGCTCAGTGGTAGAGAAAGTAGAAAAAAGAGTATGATCACTTCTCAAATGAGATATTTATAAAGTGCTTAGAACACTGCCTGGCACATAGTAGGTGCTTAATAAATGCTTGTTCTCTTCCATTCTTACCTGCAGTGAGCTTCTTTGAATCTCTAAACTAAGCTATACAATTCACCCTGGGGAAAGTAAAGTGTATATAAACTGAATATTCCTCCGATATGGAGCTTGGTAAGTAACATGTTGAGTTAGTCAATCAGCATTTATGTCTTAGACAGGACCTGTGACAGACAATGATCTGGACCTGGAATTGAATAGGAAGAGAAGTTTGGGCTGAAATATAGTTGGTAAACTGCAATGTTTTCAACTATCCTAACTGATTGCTGCCATAAAAGCTCATCTCTTTAACATCAATATTCTGCTGATTCTATGTGACTGAAACTATGTTTTTAGAAAAATTAAAATGACAATCCAAAGGGCAATTGAAAGATGCATGCTGAGGGTTAATAGCCAGCAAGAGATGACCAGCAATGCTTTGCCTCAAGAGGAGACGAAACAGACATTTTGATTAGGAAATGAGGTGGCCCAGTTGTGTGACTTTGTTTATTATACTGATCACAAAGACAAGTGGCATCATGCTTACATCATAGCCAATAGTCCTCTTTCAAAAGAAAAAGTGTTGACTAATGGTTTGAGGTAACTTTTCTGCTTTCCCTCACATCAATAGTGTGGAATTTAGCAATAGGAATTCCTGGATCCACTGGGGAGCAGAGCATACTGCCTACACTCATCAATAGAGAGGGAGTGATAATCACACATTGTTAGCAGAGGAGAAGAGAGCTGACTTTGAACTCAATAGAGGAGTAGACTCAGAGAGTCCAACTAAGGGACC
The DNA here is from genome assembly GCF_003287225.1 of Phascolarctos cinereus. NCBI lineage: Eukaryota > Metazoa > Chordata > Mammalia > Diprotodontia > Phascolarctidae > Phascolarctos > Phascolarctos cinereus. Next base: position 349,013,555 of record NW_027555847.1, on the reverse strand, counting down.
CACTTAATAGCGATACTGCCCTCAAGGGGAAACTTTGAGAGGCTCCCCCAAGGAGAGAGAACTTCACAGCCCGTGCAGTAGCAAGAGCTGTGAATTGTCCATGTCATATGTATATCCTGCACCTGCACCTCTCTGACCTTGTTCTTGAGGCCTGCACCCATTCTTCCCATGGATGTGTTTGTGGAAGGTGGCAATATTTTGTCCCTACTGTTCTTGCTACACCATTTGAGGAAATGGTCTTTGCTAAGAGCATGGGAAACATGCATGTAGGATGAGCTATGGTGTCAGGAGTGTTGCCTCACGAGGTTAGTGCTAGAATCTGAAGGGGAAGCTATTAGTGTGAAAGCAAATTCAGGAGAGTTTCATAAAGTGAGTGTTATATTCTGTATTTCATTTAGTTTCATTTCATTCACTGAGAGGTACACTGTACAATGTTCAATGTAAATCCAACTTTCATAATATTTTCTTAGAATACTACAGTGAAGGGATATACACACACAGACACAGACACACACACATACATACATCCATATATATACGCAAATATATATATGCAAATATATACATATATATGTGTGTGTAACACACACACACAGACAGACACATACACACATATCCATATATATACACATATATATGCAAATATATACATATATGTGTGTGTAACACACACACACAGACAGACACACACAGACAGACACACACATACACACATATCTATATATATCCACAAATATATAGATATATATATATGCAAATATCTACATCCATGTGTGTGTAACACACACACACACACACACACACACAAGCAGCCAAACTACTTGGATCAGCATGTGCATATGACTTAATTAATGACTAAACAAAACAATTGGCAAGAAGGAACTAATTACCATATTTATTTGCCTTTCACACCACATGTGTTTCCCATCAGTCTGAAGCTGGTATTTCTGACTAGCCTGAAAGCTATAAATAAGTTTACAAATATAAGCTTATTTTAAATAGGCCATCTAGAAAAAAAAATCTTCTAGTTGGAGCTGGTCCAAGTGTTTGCAAACATTCTTACGTGTCATGTAATTCTATGGCAAAATTATGTTTTTCAGAAATGGGAGAGGGAGTTAATGTATTTCAGCAACTACCGCAGTGTGCAAAAAATTTTTTTTTAAAAAATCTGTGGTGATAAAGAAACCAGGGTTTCCCCCATGATTATCAGCCAGTCACAAGTAGGCTGCTAGAGCCAGATACCATGATCATTCATGTAACCACAGCTATCCAGGGTCTCTTTCATCTTCCAGATGAAGAAAAGGATTTTGAAAGGAATTATCAGCTCACAGGACACAAGGTTTAAGGTTGGAAAGGACCACAGAGGTCATTTAGTCCCGTCTCCCCATTTTATAGTTCGGGAAACTAAGGACCAGAGATGCTAGTTAAGTGACATTCCCAAATTCATGCCAAAGTCAAGTCAATGTCAGAGGCAATAAAGCTTCTTCCTCCTGCCACCCGGACTGGGTTGGTTTGTAAAGAGGAAAACCTACCCACATTATTAGCCTATGTTGGGCTTAGTGGTGCTTTAAGAGTTAGACTAAACTTGAAATGGAATGAACTTGACTTTCAACAATTAAATATTTATTCATTCTCTCCTGAAAATCAAATCCAGTGTCTCATCATGGTGTGGGACTAAGCCAGGGAGAGAACATGCCAGGGTAGAATCGGCTGTGCCAAGCCCCGCCTTCCAAGTGAGTAGGATTTTCAGTGTGGCCTAACACCTGCACAAGTCTGGGGTCTGAGCAGCAGCCCCCCTAAGTTAGGAGAGGGTCACCAGGGGATGAATCTTTTTGGTCACAAAAACTCACAAAGGTATTAACTAGAAAGTGTAACATAAGAGAATATGGAAGCACAGATCTTCGCAAATATTTGTTGAGCACTGACCTGATCCAGGTTTCTGATAGGCTGCCTTTTTTAATGAGGAAAAATAAGACATTAAAGAGTCTGATCTCTCCAAACTCCCAATGGATCATTCCATATTTTCCACCCTCTGCTTTGATGGGTGCCTCTGGCTGATGTCCCTCTCTCAGATTTTTTTAAAATTTCGTTTTCACTTTATTTCTCCCAAGACCATGTGGTCTCTCCTCCTTCTCCTTCTGACACATGGCTTGTTCACCTGCTTAGAGACCAGCCCTACCTTCCTCCCTCCATTTTCAGGCATGACTAGGGATATAGGATAACCTTTCACTTGTTCTACCCCAGCGGCTGAATGTGACTTCCCCATGCGACACACTATACACTATATACTAGAAGAGACCTAAAGAAATAGAAGACCCAGGTCTTTCCTTCAGGAAGCTTCCCTTTCGTTCATTCTAACAAGTGTTTTTTGAATACCAACTTTGTGTACCTAGAGTGTTCCTAGGTAGTATGGCAAAATAGAGAATGGCAGAGCCCCAGCTCTTAAGAAATTTGCAGTTGTATATTTTGGAGATAAGATAGAAGCCAATGAAAAAGTTAAAGGACAACATAGGGCAAATAGAATTAAATGCCATGATGTTTGATACAGCCAATAAAGGATCAGAAAGGTTGAGAAAGGAAACAATCAATTTTGGCAGAAGTTATGAAGGCACAAATTATTGGATCACTTTTCATGAGAACAAGAAGTCTTCTTTAAAAATATTTTTAATGCCACGTTTCAGTTTTTTTTACCAGGCAGTTGACTCATCATCATCATCATTATTAATGTCATTTTTAATCGGTTCACTTATTATTATTCTGTGTTTTTTGTTTAACTTTGAAGGATTCCTGGGAGTTGAGATCCTCAAAATACCAACAGAATAGAACATGACAATTGAAAGCACTTTTGTTGTTGTTCAGTCGTTTTTCAGCCACATCTGACTCTCAGTGACCCCATTTGGAGTTTTCTTTGCAAAGGTCCTAGAGCGATTTATCATTTTCTGCTATCACATAAAAATAATAGCTAACACTGATATCATGCTAACTATTTGCCAGGCACTGTGCTAAATGTTTTACGATTATTATCTCATCTAATCCTTACAACAACCCTTGGAAGTAGGTACTATTATCATCCCTATTTTACTGATGAGGAAACTGGGGCAAATAATGATTAAGGGACTTGCTCAGGGTCATACAGCTAAGTAAGCGTCTGAGGTGTCAGGCCTTCCTGGCCACTGCATCACCTACCTGCCCAGCACATCGAGAAAAATGGCTTCCTGATCGCCCTTTGAGCAAAAGATCAGGACCATGACCATAGTAATATGAAACTACTAAACTGGCATCGTCAAAAAACCATCTAGCCCTCCATGTCAGGCTCTGAGAACAAAGGGGCCCCACATTGGCTTGGAAGAGGACTCAGAAGAGTAGTGTCTGGCTTGCTACTTCTAGAACAGTGTCAAACCTCATGAGTAGATGGAGGACAGAGTATGCTACTTGATGAAACGTAATAAAGACTAGAGAAAACCTCTCTCCTTTTACTCCTGAAACAGAGCCATACATGGAAGGGACCTTAGAAGACGTCGAGTCCAATACTCTTATTTTATTCATGAAGAAACTGAGGCTCAAAACCTTATTGGACTGGCCTATAGTCTCACAGGTTGTTGTTTGTTGTTGCTGTTTCGTTCAGTTGTTCAGTCACGTCACACTCTTTCTGACCTCATAGACTATATAGTCTATCCTCCATTATCTCTCGAAGTTCATGTTCATCATTATTTCCATGATGGTATCTATCCATCTCATCCTCTGCTGTCCTCTTTGTCTTCAATCTTTCCCAACATCAGGGCCTTTTCCAATGAGTTCCATTTTTTCATTTTGTGGCCAAAGTATTTAAGTTTCAGCTTCAGTATTTGACCTTCCAGTGAAGAGCCTAAATTAATTTCTTGAAGTATTGACTGATTTCATCTCCTTGCTGTCCAAGGGACTCTCAAAAGTCTTCTCTAGCACCACAGTACAAAAGTGTAGATTCTGTGGTGCTCAGCTTTCCTTAAAGTCCAATTCTCCTGGCCATACATTGGCATACTTTGCTAGTGGAAAAACCATAGCTTTGACTATACAGATCTTTTTTTTTTAAATTCACGTAGGCAGTGAGTAAAAAAAGAAAGAATTCAAATGTAGATCCTTTCCTCATCCCAGTGTAATAATAATGAAAATAATTAATAATAATTATGATTTTAGGTCTACAAATGGATTTATATTTGTTACCTCATTTGATCCTTACAACAACCCTAGAAGGTAGGTGCTATTATTGTCCCCACTTTTGTAGATGAGGAAACTGAGATACAGAGAGGGGTAGACAACTAGCCTAGGGTCACCTAGCTAGTATCTGAGGCAAGATTTGAACTCATGTCTTGCTGACTCCAAAGCTACTATCCTATGTATTATATCACCTAGCTACCTTATTAATCACGATGAAATAGGACTTAGGCAAGTAACAGTAGGGTGGTTCATGCTAGGACATGCTCAAGGCTGGCTCTTCCCCAGGCTCCATTGAAGGGATCTCTTGTGGCTCTTCCTCCCCTTTCCAGATCTCACAAGGCCCTCAAAACACATAAACAGGAGGGAGCCTCATTCCCAGATCCTAAACTTGACTCAGGCAAGCCTAGCAAGTCATGGGCTTCTAGGCCAGACCAGCAGGTACAAAGTCACCTTCCTCCTCTCCCCCTACCTGTCTTCAAAGAGTCGTCATTCTATCTGTGGCTAGCAAGAAGGTAAAAGCGATCGAGTTCCTCTGTTGGAGATTTTGGTATACATATTCAGTTTTGGCTCAGCAGCCATCTAAAAGACTTTGATTCACCACACAATCAGTAGACAGGAAACAGCTACAGCATATTGTGTATATATGCTCTGACTTGGAATTAGGATGTCTTCGTTACATGTAGTCACTCAGAAAACAGGCTTATAATGCCCTATTCCTTCTTCCTCCTCAGCAGTCAAAGGAAACTACACATACACTAAGAATTGGGCCCCCACTGGTCAGTCTCCCATTACACATGTAACTGCCGAAAAACTACAATCAACTTATATGTCTAACACTAGAGGAATGTTTGAAATGAGATACTTTAATGGAACAGATTACAATAAAGAGCAGCAGACATGAGGGATATGACTAAATCTGGAAAAGTTTTTACCAAGAAGTCCCAACTAAAATCCCATCTTCTACAGGAATCCTACCCTAACCCCTCTTAATTCCAGCATTTTCCTTTTTTAAAAATTTTTTCCTATTTATCCTGTTTATAGCTTGCCTTGTATATTTGTGTTTGCATGTTGTCTCCCTCATTAGACTATAAACTCCTTGAAGGCAGGAAGTGTCTTTTGCCTCTTTTTGTATTCCCACTGCTTAATATAGTGCCGGTACATAGTAGGCACCAAATAGATATCTATTGAATTGAATTTAATTGAATTAATGCAAACCGGGGGGGAAAAAAAGAACCAGAAGAATGTATTTAGATATTAATACTGACCATCAAAGTGGAAAACTTAACGAAATGGACTGTACAAATAAAAACCAAAAACCTAAAAACTTAGAGGTTGTGTCTGAAGATAAAGTCTTATGACTGTTACATGGTGAAATTAATTCATTTAAAAGTAAATCACTTCTTAGTAGGTTTAACTGGGTACATTAATATTCATTTTTAAGTTTTTAATGCTACATTTAATTTTTTTAAGTCGGCTAATATAACTTGTTGAAAATCAATGAAGAAAAATATCAGGCATTCTGGCGATATAAATGAAATAGAAAACATGGCTCTTGCCTTTTAAGAATATTATGGTTTAGTCTAGTATATGAGAAAGAACACGTACATAAAATCACTATTGAGCGACATATCAATAAATAAGTGAATTCAGTAGAAATTAAGTTTTTATGTGTATAGGGGAAAAAGTTAATGAGATTGGTTGGCAACAGTGGGAAGTAGAGATTACAGCTGGAGATATTTGTGGTCATCTTTAGCATATAAACAGGTAAAATCATGAAAGTGGACTAGATAATTACAAGAATGGTATGTGTGTATATTACAGCCAGTCTGTGGAAAACCTGCTTATTTAAAGATAGGTGCTGAGTTCCATGGATTGTTTAGGGACTTTCTAAACTAAACTGAAATGTCAACAGGCTTGGAAGGAGGGCTTATGGGAATGCAAATGTCAGATTGTTTACTCTATTTAGTTCATCAGAGCTAATAGCAGTAGTTTTGAATGGCTTTGAATGGTTTTTCAGACTTGGTCCAGAGCCATCTGGCCAACTGTCAGGAGGGATAGCTATTTACAGAGAGAAAAATGTAGGAGGACTAGAATAGGGTCTTGGGAGAAGTTTATTTATCCAGTGTGAGAGGAGGGAGAGAGAGAGAGAGAGAGAGAGAGAGAGAGAGAGAGAGAGAGAGAGAGAGAGAGAGAGAGAGAGAGAGAGTGGGGACACAAACAGCGCTGAAGGATTGAGCAGTCCATGTCCAACCAAGACAAAATAAAAATGATTTGAAAGAGAATCTCACAGTATCTGATCCCTTCTTCATATGGACCTTCAGATGACATTCAGTTTTATACAGAGTCTATGATTTAATTGATATAATGAACTCCCTGGGAGAAAACTCCCTCTACTTAATGCATTTAGCATCAGTTCTTCCACTTAGTCTTAAAGTGTACTAGGGCTCTGAGGGGTTAAAAGGTTGAGCGACTTTCCGGGGTCACATGGGCAGTATGTCAGAAGCCAACCCTAAATTCAAGTCTTCTCTTTCTTCTACTCTGTCTTTCTTTTAGTTGATACAAGAAAAGGGATATTCTGCATATTCTTCTTCACCATGAAGATTCCTAGTGCAGACCTCTTTACCCAGGCTACTTATAACATGAACAATGCAGCCTAGACAGAAACTGACCACTATAATAAAGATTTTGTGGTTTTGCCTCTTCAAGAGCCATCTTTTCACATCACTCTGGTAAATTCTGGGCTCTGGGTCAAAGGACTTTATAACCTAGAGAACCCCATTCTTCCATTTCCCCCTCCCTCCTTAAACCCTCAACCTCATACGTTATACATGTGACAGTGGGTACTCAATGTATTTTTTGTTAAATATTGAATGAATGATATTTATCTTTGTGTCCTCAAGGAAAGGTTAAGTATTTGTTATTATAGTAATTTAAGAAGGCAGGGAAGTAGGTAGGATATTTGAGAATAATTTTCATTCATTAGTTAAAATAATGGAAAACCAGCACCATGGAAAAATAAAGATTATAAATAATCTAAAGAATACTATGAAGACCCATAGTGTGTATAAGCAGGCTATATAATTTGTTACTGAAAGTGTATATGAAAGCCAACCTCTCCCCCACTCCCCACCTAGATCCTATAAAAAGCAGAGGAGGGACCACTAGAATCTTAGGTGGAACTTCTATGGAGGTTTTATGTAAAAATATGTTAAAGAATCATTCAGAAAGAAAAGATTCAAGAAATACACAATAGAGTAGCTGCAATCTGAATTGATGGAGAGACTACCCACACTCATGAAATCACATGCCTAGCCAAGTCCCAAAGGAAGTAATCAGAAGGGAAGATGTCAGCTGTCTGGAAAATGCTCTTCAACAGAACTATTCATTCTCTGAAGCGCAGAATGAGTAACTATATTACGCTTTGGTGGGAGTCAGTTGAGGTCTCTAGGCTGAGAATTTGGCAGTTTTGCTAAGCAATCATTTGCTATTTGCTTTAACCTTAAAAAAAAAAAGCAATATTCACACATAAGCAGGTAATTCTACAATGAGAGATATTTGAGAGCCATCACCATCCTGTATGCCAGGCAAAAAAAAAAAAAAGTCATTTCTTCCCTGAGGGCTTCTAGGCACTGTAGCACACATGTAGCGCAAGAAAAGATGATTCAAAAGTACAAAAGAAATCAAATGATCAGTTTTTTCATGTCATAAAATGAACTGCACTACAGCAGAGATATCAAATTCATCTTGAACACTCTTCTTAAATTTACATCAATCTGTTTGAAATACATACTATGATCTAAAATCTTTGTTTTTACTTGTAAAGTTTTGTTAACCCGTTTCTATATTTGCCAGTGACTCTGGCCTCTTTGTTGTTTCTCAAACATCCATTTTGCAGACCTCGCATTTTTCCTAGCTATCCCTCATGCTTGGAATGCCCCACGTGGTTTCCACCTCCTGAGTTCCTGGGTTCCCTGGTTTCCTTCAAGTCTCAATTAAAATCTAACTTCCTCCAAAAAAGCCTTTCCTACCTGCCTATAAAGCTTGTGCCTTCTCTCTGAGATTATCTCCAATTTATCCTAGATATGTCTTGTATGTACATAATTGTGTATTGTCTCCCCCATCAGATTATGTTTTCCTTGTTTCCACAAAGCTTAGCACAGTGCCTGGCACACAGTAGGCATTTAATAAATGTTTATTGACTTGACTAAAAAAATTGAGAGGTTAATCAGTTGACCATATTAGGTACCCTACATATAGAAGCAAAGGAACACAGTAGCCGGTATTTGAAAAACCCAAAGACCCCAGCTACTGGGGGGTGAGAACTCAATAGTCAACAAAAACTGCTGGGGGGAAAAAAACCTGAAAAGCAGTCTGGCAAAAACTAGATAAAGATCTTAATGTCTTATATTGTATGGCAAGATAAGTTACAAATGAATACATGACTCAGTCATAAAGTGACATAAATAAATTAGAGGAGTGAGGAAGAAATCACCTTTCATATCTACGGAGAGGGGAATAATCATGACCAAACAAGAGACTGAGAAAATCATAGAAGATAAAATGGAAAATTTTGAATACACAAAATTAAAAGGTTCTTGCACAAACAAAAACAATACAGTTATAATTAGAAAGGAAGCAGGTAACTAGGGGAGGGGATTTTCAACAAGTTTTTCTAATTAGAGTCTCATTGCATATCTTTGTGTGTGTGTATACATATGTATGCATATATACATATATATGTATATATATGAAGAGTTGATTCAAATAAAATGTATTCCCCAATTGATAAATGGACAAATCATAAGAAAAGCCAGTTTTTTAAAGAAGAAAGCCAAACTATCACTAGCCATATAAAAATGCTTCAAATAATTAATAATTAGAAAAATGCGAATTAAAGCAACTCTGACGTCCTACCTGGAACCTATTAGACTGGTGAAGATGCTAAAGAAAGCAGGTGATAAATGTTGGAGGGGCTGTGGGAAAATAAGCACATTAACATACTATAGTTGGTTCAGCCATTCTGGAAAGCAGTTTGGAAGTGTGGCCCAAATTTTACTGAAGTGTGAGTACTGTTTGACTAAGCAATGCCATTTACAAGTCCTATACTCCAAAGAAATAAAATGTTTATAGCAACTCTTTATATAGTGGCAAAGAACTGAAAGCTAAGGGGATGTCATCGACTAGTAAATGGCTGAACAAACAAATATGTGAACGAAATAGGACACTATTGTGCAGTTACAAGTGATGAAAGCAATAGTTTCAGAGAAATCTACTAAGTCTTGAATGAACAAATACAGAGTGAAGTGTATAGAACCAGGAGAACAATTTATACAACAACAATGTTATATAAATAGCTTCCAAAGACTTAAGAACACTGATCATTAACACAGTAATTAACCACAATTCCAGAGAACCAATTATGAATAATACAACCTATCTCCTGATGCAAAGGTGATAGACTCAGTGTGCATAATAAGACATATTTTTTTTGGATATGGCCAATGCAATATTTTATTTTGCTTGACTGATTATATGTGTTACAATGGTCTTATTTTTCTTTTCCCTAGTTGGGGAGGGGAGCACTCTGGGAGGAGAGAAATAGATTTTTATTCATTGAAAATATAAAATTAAATAAAGAATACAATTTGCCTTTGAGGTCTCAATGCTTTAAGGGAAATTTTATAGTAATTAATACGTTTGTTAATTTCAGTAAAAAAAAATATCAGTGATAGCATAAATGCAGTGCTGATCAACACCCATTGATCACATCCAGAAATGAGTTCATCCACAGGACAAATCTGGAGAGGGGCCAACAAGAAGTGCAGAGGTGACTCGGTTGAAAAAGGAGTGGTCACAGCACTGAGAACTTATAACTGTGCAATGATATGTTTGTTTCTCCTTAAGAATAATTTTCAGGAAACCCTGTTAAGGGTATGGAATTACCTAATAAGTGAGATGCCAAAAGAGTCCCATCTCTATAGAAACGGTAGAAAAAACAATAGAAAAAAAAGTATCCATACATAAGGATTCCTGCAGGCTGCCTATTAATTTAGCTTTGAAATGTGATATTTCTATGTTTTATTACATTTTTGTTTATTTTGTTAAATATTTCCCAGTTATTTTTTTATCTACTTGGGAAGTGTTGTTGGCTTCCTGTAGGGGAATAGTTTCTACAGCTCTGACTTACTTTATCCCTGCTTTACGTTTCAACCTTGTTTGTTCAAAGGTGATTGGCTAATTGGTCAAGTTCCTAGGCTGATGCTAGTGAAGCCAAAGTCAGAGGCTCAATCTCAACCTAAAGAAGCCTGTAATAAGCACCTACTAAGTGTTAGGGGTATCAAAGAAGCAAAAGACAGTCCCTGTGCTCAACAAGTTTAAATTCTAATGGGGGAAACATGCAAACAAATGTATACAAAACAAACTATATGTAGAGTAAATAGGAAATAATTAACAGAGGGAAGGTGCAAGAATTAGTCAGGAACATGTAAGTTCAAATCTGGTCTCAGACATTTAGAAGAGGTACAACCTTGGGCAAGTCACTTAACCATTGTCTGCCTCATTTTCCTCATCTATAAAATGGGTATTGTAATAATAGCACCTACCTCCCAGTTTGTTATGAGGATAATATTTGCAAAGCATTTTGCAAACTTTGAAGCACTTGCTATTATCATTATTTTTATTATTTTCATGGAGAAAACATGAACAAATATAAGTGTATATAAAACATATACACAAGGTAACTGGGAGATGGGACAGCTAGGTGGTGCAGTGGATAGAGCATTGGGCCCAGGGTCAGTAAGATCTGAGCTCAAGTCCAACCACAGACACTTACTAATCGTGTGACCTTGGGCAAGTCATTCAACCTCCGTTTGCTGTAATCCATTGGAAAAGGAAATGGAGAACCACTCCAGTATCTTTGCCAAGAAAACCCCATGGATGACATAGTCCATGGAGTCATGAAGAGCCAGCCACAACTGAATAATACAACAACGTGGGGGGTAGAGGGAGGAGGCACTAGCTACTAGGAGGACTAGACATGGCTTTCTTTAGTTATACAAATTCTTATTCCCCTCCCAACTACTATGCTGATGTTGAATCAGTCATGTCATGTCTATAAAAAACAAACCAAAACATTATGATGATTTTGAAGATAAAAGGACTGAACTAAGATAGGTACATAGTTTCTTCTCAAAGCTGATGACATTTAAAAAAAGATACAAAAGGATCAAGTTTGGCCTTTGTCATCTTTATTTGCTAGAATTTCAATTCATTAATATTTATTTAGGCTATACCTTTTCTCTGAATATATCTCAGGTACTGGGTAAGTAGCTTCAAAAATGAAATGCAAACTTAAAAGCAAACACAAAAAGGTCCTGGAAGGGCAAACACTGGGAGCAGAAACGAAAGAGAAAGGAGTGAAATAAGTATGGCATAGAAAATCTAGATGGTGGCTTAGACTGAAGTATCACCTGCAAAATAATATCCACCAGTATTTCATTTGGCCCAATCAATCATTCAACAGCTTTTATTAAGTACGTTTTGGGCCAGGCAATAATCTAGGCACTAGAATACAAAGACAAGCTTGAAATAATCCAGAAAGCCACATTCACAATGCATTGTTGAATGAAGGTATAGCATAATTCTGGCTAGCTCCATCATTGCTAATTAAAGGGGACTTCTCTCTGTGACCTAAATTGTCATACCCCATAGTCAGGGGCAATGACACTTATGACTAAGACAACAAGTTTTGAGAATATTATATTCTAGTACTTATCAAAAGAGATCCCTTAAACCAATCCAGGGCTTTGATCAAGATAGGAAAACCTCTCCCCACCTGCCATAGCCAACCTGTCATTTCCCCTACCACCACCACCACCACCACCACCACCACCACAAAAAGACAATCCCTTGGAAATCTAGAATTTTCCATTAAAATTCTTTACATATTTACACTGAAGTTATTGACTTATAAAATTTCTAATTGTAATAAACAATTTAAAATATAGTACACTTTAAAATATTGATCTTTTGCTTTTACATCACCTTATTTTTTTAATATATCCCTCCCTCTTTCTGTACCCAGTGAGCCATACTTTGTAATGTAGAAGTTTTTAAAAATAGAGAGAGAAAAAGAATAATTTAACAAAACCTTATCAGCTAAGTCTGACAATGTATGAAGTATTCCATACACATACTTACCCCATCTCCACAAAGAAGGGGGAAGTACATTTTAACATGTTTTCCAGAGTCAACCTTGTTCATTAGAATTACATTCTAATACATGTGTTTTATTTCTATTTTTTGTTTGTTTGTTCTTGCCATTTATGTTGGTGTGTTCATGGTACATGTTGTTTTCTTGGTTCTGCTTTCTTCACTCTGCAGAAGTTCATTTGTCTTCCCATGGTTCTCTGAATTCTTCAAAAATATAACACATCCTTAATGGAATGTTATTTTTAACGGCATCAATAGGAAATCCTAGGCCTCACTTTAAGAGATTTTAGAAGTCTCTGTTTCTTTTCCTATTGTGCATATGTACCCATCAATAGTGAAAGAAAACTAGCTAACATTTGTATAACATGTTAAGTCTTGTAAAATATTTTACACATATTTTCATTTGATCCTAGTAGGAACCCTGGAGGTATATATTATATACCATTATATACCCATTATAATATAAACTCCTTAAGAACAGAGACATGTTTTGCCTTTTCATTATATCCCAGTACTTATCACAATGCCTGGCATATAGTAAGAGCTAAATAAATGTTTGATTGTTTGATTGAATATAATTGTTTATTAAAATCATAAACATTTAACTAATGTCTAATTACTACCATTATTTCATCAATTTGAAACAAGATACTGAATTAGTAAATTTTAATATGATAGCAGTAGAGTTGGAATCAAGATGTGAGTGAGAGGAAACAATTTAGCCTGGCTCGCCACTGTCCTTTCTCCATAATGATTTAGAAAATGCATTAGTCCAGATTCTAAATGGGAAAGTCAAGAAAAAGTCACAATGAGTCAGGTACAGTCTGGCCAGGAGTACTCCAAGGAGTAGGGAGCATTCCAGGACCCAGGGATGGAAAGAGGGCCAGAGGAAAGGATCCCAGAGAATCCAGTGACTTGTATTGGATGCAGGAAATGGTGCCACATGGCAGCTCTGTCACCCACCACCCAGCTCTGGGTCACAACCCCATGGTGGAGAATTGTGATCTCTAGTGTAGGCCCTAGCTGAACCAAGAACAATGTCTGGAAATGTAGTTGTGTGGTGCTGATTCTAGGAGAAGGGTGGTGACTCCATTCTAGCCTTTAGTCCCACATCTAATCCTGCAATGGAATAACCAGGGAAGGGATCCCGGACCTAAAACACAGCCAACAGCTCAGTCGCTCTAAAGCTATAGAGCCTTCCAGTAGCCTTCCAGTAGAGTAATTGAGTCCAGCAGCAATCTGCTAAAGCTCTCAACCATGCATAAGCCAACAGATCCAAAACTGGGTCAGGAATTTTCAGAGCTTAGACCACGAGAACAGTGAACCCCCCAGATCATGCAACTTTGGAAACTTGAAGGGCCCCAAACCAAGCAGCAGAGGATATAAAGGAGATAAAAGCTCAGATCACAATCCTTCCTGAAGTGTGCAGAGCCCAACACTAACATAAAGCCCGAAGTCAGTAAGTAGGCTAGAAGAAAAAAAGAACTCTACCATAAAGAGCTACTATGGTTACAGGGAAATTCAAGACACAGACATAGAAGAACAGAATGACCAAAAAAAATCTACAAGCAAATCCTCAAAGGAAAAATGCAACTTGGATGTAATTTCAACAAGAATTCTGGGAAAAGTTAAAGAAAAGGTTTTTTTAAAAAGAGAAAAAAATATTTTAAAACCAAATTTAAAAAAAAGAAAAAAAAAGGAGACAAAGAAAATAAATGTTAGCAAAACTATAAACAGACCTGGATTAAGACCCATCCAGAACAAAAAAAAAATTTTTTTGTTGTTTGTTAATTCATTTGGTTCTGCCTCATTAAAAAGCCATGGATTTTTTTTTTGTAAAATAAAGAAAAAAACCCAAACAAACAAACAAACCACAAGAGACATGGAAGAAAAGTATGAAAAGAGAATTAATAGCTTGGGGAGGAAAGGTACAAAACTTTCCTGAAGAAAATAATCATGTTAAAATTATAAGTAACAAAATGTAAGCCAATGACTTTGAGATGTCAAGAAATAATAAAACAAAGTCAAAAGTCTGAAGAAAATAGAAGAAAATTTAAAATATCTCATAGGATAAATAATTGACCTGGAAAACAAGTCAAAATGGACTGAGGTGAGTTAATTTAAGGATCTTTGGACTGCCTGAAACCCATGAATAAAATAAAGAGCCTACATATCATATTTCAAGAAATGATAAAACTCCCCAGATATTTTAGAAACAAGGCAAGGTAAAATTCAAAGAATCCACTGATAACTTTTTGAAAGAAACCTAAAAGGAATACTCCCAGGAATATTATAGCCAAAATCCAGAAACTGGAATCCAAGGGAGAATATTGAAGGCAGCCAAAAAAGAAAAAAAAAAGAATTCAAATATCTTGGAGCCACAGCTAGGATCACACAAGATTTAGCAGCCATTATGATGAAGAAACAGAAAGCTTGTAATATGCTATTCCAGAAGGCAAATGATCTAGGCTGACAACCAAGAATAATCTACCCAACAAAACTGAGTATGATCCTATGTGGTGAAAAAAAAATGGATCTTTAATAAAATAAGGGACTTCTAAGCATTCCTAATGAAAAGAACTGAATAAAAATTTGACATACAAATATAGTGATCAAGAAAAACATGAAAATTTGGAGAACAATTTGGAACTATGCCCAAAGGGCTACAAAAATGTGCATACCCTTTGATCCAGCAATAGCACTTCTAGGGCTACATCCCAAAGAGATCAAACAAATGGGAAAAGGACCCACATGTACAAAAATATTCATAGCAGCTCTTTTTGTGGTGGCAAAGAATTGGAAATTGAGAGGATGCCCATCAGTTGGGGAATGGCTGAGCAAGTTGTGGTACATGAATGTAATGGAATACTATTGTGCTATAAGAAATGATGAACAGGCTGACTTCAGAAAAACCTGGAAAGACTTATATGATCTGATGCTGAGTGAAGTGAGCAGAACCAAGAGGACTTTGTACACAATAACAGCCATGTTATGTAATGACTAATATTGTTAAACTGAACCCTTCTCAGCATTACGAGGATCTAAGACATCTCCAGAGGCCTCAGGATGGAAAATGCTGTTCACATCCAAAGAAAGAACTATAGAAGTCGAATCGCTATCACTTACTTTTACCTTCTGTTGAGTTTTGTTTCATCTTTCTGATGGTTCCTCCTATTGATTTTAATTTTTACTTACAACTTCACTAATGCAAAAATATGTTTAATGGGTATGTAAATGTAAAGCCTATATCAGATTGTGTGCCATCTTGGGGAGGGTGGGGGGGAGGAAGGGAGAGAAAAATTTTCAACTCAAAAACATATGGAAGTGATTGTTGATAAATCAAAATAAATTGATAAAAAAAAGAGAGAGGAAAAAAGAAAAAAGAAAAAGAAAAACATGAAAAGGTAAGCATGAGTGAAAAACCATAAGGGACTAAAAAAAATAAACTATTTACATTCTTATATATGAAAATTATGGAAGTAACCTTTCAAAACTTGATCATTCCCAGAGATCTTAAAGGGAGTCTAATTAGATAGAGGACCTGGGTGTGTCTGTTATGTCAAGATGATTTCAAAAGAAGAATGAAAAGGGTGGGGAAGAGGAATGCATTCAGAGAAAAGGAAAGGGAGAGGAAGAATGGAAAAAATTATTTCACATATATGGAATATGCAAGGAGAAGTTTATACAACAGAGGAGGTAGTGGTGGGAGTGGGTGACATTTGAACCTCACTCTCATTTGAACTGGCTAAATGACAGAAGAATATACATCCACACATAGTTCAGGACAGAAATGCATATAACCCAAGAGGGAAGTAGAAGGAAAGGGGAAAAATGAGGAGGGTAAATTAAGGGAAGCAGTAGTCAAAAGCCAAACAGACTCTTAAAGACAGGATAAGAAAAAAGAGAATATGATGGAGGGAGATACATATTTATCAATCATAAGTATGAATGTAAATGTAATAAACTCATCCATAAAACAAAAGAGAATCCCAAAATGGATTAGAAGCCAGAATCTAGCAATATATTCATCAAAAAAAGACACTTGACAGAAAGATATAAAGTTAAAATAAGTGGCTAGAGCAGAATCTTTCATGCTTCAGCTGAAGTTAAAAAAAAAGGCAAGAGTAGCAATAGTGATTTCAAACAAAACAAAAACAAAAATAGACCTAATTGAAAAAGAAAAACAGGAAAACTATGTTTGCTAAAGTATACTCTAGACAATGAATTGATTTCAATACTAAGAATGTATGTACCAACTGGCATAACATGTAAATTTTTTTTCTTGAGGCAATCAGGGTTAAGAGACTTCTCCAGGATCACACAGGTAGGAAGTCTCTGAGGTCAGATTTGAACTCAGGTCATCCTGACTCCAGAGCTAGTGCTCTAGCCACTGCTCCACCTAGCCGCCCCACATAGTATCTAAATTCTTAAATGAAAAGTTAAATGAATTACAAGAGGAAATAAACAGTAAAACTTTAATAGTGGGGGAACTCAATTTATCCCTCTCAGACCTAGATAAATCTAACTATGAAATAAACAAGAAAGAAGTTGAGGAGGTGAATGGAATGTTAGAAAAGTTGGATTTAATAAAATTCTGGAAATTCTTGAATAAGTATACAAAGTAGCATTTCTATATCTCTGATGTACATGGCACACACAAAAATTGACCATGTGTTAGGACATAAAAAAACCTGCAAGCAAATGCAGAAAAGCTGAGATGTTAAATACATTTTTATTGATCTTAATGCAGTAAAAAATGCATTTATTAAAGGATCTGTGAAACAAAGATTAAAAAATAATTGGAAACAAAATAACAATCTAAAGAATGAGTAGAAGAAATAAAAAGTCATAGAAATAATAAATAATTTCATTAAAGATAAACATAACAATGAAAAGACATACAAAAATTTGTGGAATGCAGAAAAAACAGTGCTTAGGAAAAAAATTGTATCTCTAAACACTTATAATAATAAAAAAGAAAGAGCAGATCAATGAATTGGGTATAAAACTTTTTAAAAAAGAAAGCCAACAATTTGTTTTGAAAAACTGAACACCAAAATGGAAATTCTGAAAACCAAAGGAAAGATTAACAAAACTGAAAGTTAAAAAAGTGAACTAATTTAAAAAAACTAGATAGTTTTAAAAAATGCATTAGCTGTCAGCTAATTTGTTAAATAAAAAGAAGAAAAACAAATAACAGTATCAAAAATGAAAAAAGTTGAACTCAGAGCAAATAAAGAAATGAAAGCAATTATTAAGAGCTATTTTGCCTAACTATATGCTAATAAAAACTGACAATCCAAATGAAATGGATGAATATTTACAAAAATATAAATAGCCCAGATTAACAGAACAGGAAATAAAATATTAAATAACCGTTTCTTAGAAAAGAAAATGAACAAGCCATAAATGAACTCCCAAAGGGGTGAAAAATAGGACCAGATGAATTTATAAGTGAATTCTACCAAACATTTAAACAATGAATTCCCAAACAATATAAACTGTTTGAAAAAAATAAAAGTGAATAAGGAATCTTCTCAAATTCTCTCATGATACAATATGATCTTGATATCTAAAGTAGGGAGAGTCAAAGCAGAGAAAGAAAACTACAGACAAATTTCCCTAATGAATATTGACACAAAATTTTAAAGTAAAATAATAGCGAGGGGATTTTGCCAATATATCACAAAAATTATACACTATGACCAGGCTGGACTTATAGCAGGAATTCAGGCCTAGTTTAATATTAGAAGTACTACAAATATAATTGACCATGTTAACAACAAAACCAACAAAAAGCATGATTATTTTAATAGATGAAGAAAAAGCCTTTGACAAAATACAACTCCCATTATTGTTATTTAAAAAATAATTAGAAAGCAGAGGAATAAATGAAGCTTTCCTTAAAATGATAAGTAATATTTATTTGAAACCAAAAGGCTGCATTATCTGTAATGGGGACCAGCTAGAAGTCTTTCCAGTAAGATAAGGAATGAAACATGGATGTCTATTATCACCATTACTATTCAATATTGTACTTCAAATGCTAGTTATAGCAATGACAAAAAAAGGAAGGAAGGAAGGAAGAAGAAAGGAAGGAAGGAAGGAAGGAAGGAAGGAAGGAAGGAAGGAAGGAAGGAAGGAAGGAAGGAAGGAAGGAAGGAAGGAGGGAAGGAAGGCCAAAGAGGAAACAACACTATCACTTTTTTGCAGATAATATGATGGTTTACTTAAAGAACCCTAGAAAGTCAACCAAAATACTAGCTGAAACAGTTAACAACTTCAACAAAGTTGTATGCTATAAAATAAACCCACATGAATCATTAGGATTTCTGTATATTATCAACAAAATCCAGCAGGAAGAGATAAAGAAATTCCACTGGAAACAACTACAGACAATATAAAATACTAGTGAGTCTTCCTGCCAAGACACACACAAGAATCATATGAATACAATTAACAAGGCAGATCTAAATAATTGGAAAAATATTAATTGCTCATGGGTAGGCCAAGACAATAAAATGACAATAAAAATAACAATACAGTACCAAACCAAACTACTGAAGCTTATTTATTTATTCAGTGCCAAACAAATCAAACTACCAAAGGACTATTTAATAGAACTAGAAAAATAGTAAATTTCATCAAGAATATAAAAATCAATGAAAAAATGAGAAGCAGAACTCGATCTCAAACTATACTACAAAGCAATGCTTTTTAAAAGTTGTAAGAAATAGAGAGTTTGATAGGTGGACTAGATTAGTACACAGTATATAGGAGCAAATGATCACAATAACCTAGAGTTTGATAAACTACAAGGTACCAGGAATTGGTGTAAGAACTCCTTGTTTGAACAAAAAATACTGGAAAAATTGAAAAGTACTCTCACAGAAATGGAACATAGACCAATATCCAGCACTGGATATGCCAGGATAAGCTCAAAATAGGTACATTTAGACACAACGGGTGGCATTGAAAGCAATTTAGAGGAACGTGGAAGAAGTTAACTGTTATATGTATGGATTAGGGAAAAGTCCACAACCAAACAAGAGATAGAGAGGTTTACAGTGGTAAAATGGACAATTTTTATCACATAAGATTAAAATTTTTCTTTTTTAAATTAATTTATTTTGATTTATCAACCATCACTTCCATAAGCTTTTGAGTTTTAAATTTTTCTCCCCCTCCCTTCCCACCTTCCTCCCCAATATGGTGCACAATCTGATATAGGCTACACATACACATTCCTATTAAACATATTTTCATATTAGTGATGTTGTAAGTAAGAATTAGAACCAATAGGAGAAACCACCAGAAAGAGGAAACAAAACACAACAGAAGAAAAAAATACCAAATAGTATTCCTCGATCTACATTCAAACTCCATAGCTCTTTCTTTGGATGTGGATAACATTTTCCATCATGAAGCCTTTGGAGAGGTCTTAGATCCTTGCATTGCTGAGAAGGGTTAAGTCTATCAATAGTAGTAATCGCACAACATGGCTGTTACTGTGTACAACATTCTCCTGGTTCTGCTCACTTCACTCAGCATCAGACCATATAAGTCTTTCCAGGTTTTTCTGAAGTCTGCTTGTTCATCATGTCTTATAGCAAAATAGTATTCCATTACATTCATATACCACAACTTTTTCAGCCATTCCCCAATGGATGGGTATCCTCTCAGTTTCCAATTCTTTGCCACCACAAAAAGGGCTGCTATAAATATTTTTGTACATGTGGGTCCTTTTCTTATTTGTATGATCTCTTTGGGATACAGCCCTAGAAGTGCTATTGCTGGGTTAAAGGGTATAAACATTTTTATAGTCCTTTAAGCATAGTTCCAAATTGCTCTCCACAATGGTTGGATCATTTCACAACTCCACCAACAATGTATTAGTGTTCCAATTTTTCCACATCTTCTCCAACATTTATCATTTTCCTGTTTTGTCATGTTGGCCAATCTGATGGTGTGATGTGGTACCTCAGAATTGTTTTGATTTGCATTTCTCTAATCAATAGTGATTTAGATTTTTAGAATTTTACATATGGCTATGGATGGCTTTAATTTTTTCATCTGAGAACTGCCTGTTCATATCCTTTGACCATTTATCAATTGGGGAATGACTTGTATTCTTATAAATTTGACTTAATTCTAGAGATGAGGCCTTATTAGAGAGACTGGTTGTAAAAATTCTTTCCCAATTTTCTGCTTTCCTTCTAATCTTGGTTGCATTGGCTTTGTTTGTGCAAAAACTAAAATTTTTCCACACAAACAAAACTAATATAGCTAAAATTAGAAGAAAAGCAGGAAGTTGGGGAAAATCTTTGCCAAGTTCTTCTGATAAAGGTCTGGTTACTAAAATATATGAGGAAATCATTTAAATTTATAATAAGAGCCATTCCCCAAATGATAAAAGATCAAAGGATATGAATAGATAGTTTTTAAAAGAAATTAAATCTATCAATAGCCTATGTAAAATTATTTAAATCACTAATAATTCAGGAAATGCTAATTAAAACCTCTCTGAATTACCACCTCACCTACCTTAGATTGGTTAAGTTGCAAGAAATGGAAATGATAGATGCTGGAAGGGCTGTGGGAAAACAGATTCTTTAATATACTGTTGGTGGGGCTATGAATCAGTTCAACAATTCTGAAAAGTGACTTACAACTATGCCCCAAAAGCTTTCTAACTATCCATACCCTTTGACCCACTGATACCCCTATTAGGTCTGTATCTTCCTTTCTTTTCCTTTTATCTCCTTTCTTTCCACTTCTCTCCTTTCTTCCTTATTTACTTCCTTCCTTTCTTCCTTCTTTCTTTCCTTCTTTTCATGGCTAATGTGGTCATTGATTTTGCATGACTATACATATTTGTAATTGGACTTTGGTTTTTCTTGCCATATCAACGGGTAAGGAAGAGAGAGAATATGGAACTGAAAAAAAAATAAAATTGAACTGAATTTTTTAAAATGTTAATAACAGTATAGTAAAGTGGAAAGAGCACTGACTCTAAAGTCAGAGGATCTTGGTTCACATCCCCCTAATGTACAAATAAAACAAATATAACCAAGATCAGTAGGAAAGCAGAAAATTTGGGGAGGAAGGAATGTATAGACAATTAATCACATAAAGGTCTCACATCTAAAATATATAAAGAACATTGTCAAATCTATAAGAATACAAGTCATTCCCCAATTGATAAACAGTCAATAAATTGATAAATGGGGTATAATTTTACACCTTCCAGACTAAAATGATAAAAGGGGAAAGTGACAAATGTTGGAGAGAATTTAGAAAAATTGGGACACTAATTCATTGTTGGTGGAATTATGGAGAGCAATCTGGAATTATGCCCAAAGAGTTATTAAACTACCTATATGTTTGAACTATTTGTTTGACCCTATTTGACCCAGAAATACCACTCCTTGGTCTAGTTCCAAAGATGATTAGGAAAAAAATGGAAAGAACTTATATGTTCTGAAATGTTTATAGCAACTCTCTTTGTGGTGGCAAAGAACTAGAAATTTCAGGGATGCCCATCAATTGGGGAATGGTTAAACAAGTTGTAGTATATGATTGTGATGGAATACTGCTGTGCTATAAGAAATGATGAGCTGGTTGATTTTAGAGAAACATAGGGGCAGGTAGGTGGCACGGTGGATAGAGCACCGGCTCTGGATTCATTTGGACCTGAGTTCAAATCTGGCCTCAGATACATAACACTTACTAGCTATGTGACCTTGAGCAAGTCACTTAACCCCACGGCTTAGCCAAAAAAACAAAAACAAAAACATAAAAAGACTTGAACAAAATAATGAAGAGTAAAATGAGCAAAAACAAGAAAACATTGTGTACAGTAACAGCAATATTGTTTTAAGAATGACTTCAAGCAAATAAGTTATTTTGTCTATTATAAATACCCAAATTAACTATTAAAGACATACAAATAAGATGCTATCTGCATCCAGAGAAAGAACTGATAAATAGAATTAGGTATGGAACAATTTTACACATATATACACATACACATACACATATATATGCCTATTTGTATATAATGGTAGCCATCTCTAGGGTGGGGAGGGGAGAGAGAAGGAAAGAAAAAAAAGAAAAAAGAAATCTACATGATAATTTTATTGTATATTTGAAAAGAACAGCAAGTTGTGCATAAAAGATTTACAGTTTCATGTGCAATCATGGAAATGCATGTTTTGTTCCACAAATTAAAAATAAAATAAATTTTAAAAAATAAAATCCTTAAAAAAAAGAAATGTACACTCAACATACTTTTAAATTTAATTTGCATTATTAATATTTTTCCATCACTTTCTTAAGGCTAGACAAGTAACAAACAATAAAGGAAGCACAGATTGGTAGTACTTGTGGATTTCAAAGGGAAAACGCTCACATTGAAATTTTAGTAATACAACAATTGGAGCTGGCTCCATCATACTCTTGAAAGTTGCTGTCTATGTGACCATGGGGAAGAGAAGAGAATAAGCATTTATTAAGCACTTACTATGTGTCACACACTCTGCTATGCACTTTACAAATATTATCTCAGTTAATCCTCATAACAACCCTGTGAGGCAGGTCCTATTAAGATTCTCATTTTACAATTGTAGAAACTGGGGCTAAGAAGAATTAAATGAATTGCCCAGGGTCACACAGTCAGTAAATAGTTGAGAATAGATTTGAATTCAGTTCTTCCTGACTCTGCACCAAGTATCCATCTATTATACCTAAGTGACTCTTACAAGCTTTTTTATAAAACTGTATCTATTATAGGAAGCATCGGAACTTGGGCAATTCACTGAACTTGTTAGTCTTTTTCCTTGTCTGTAAAATAAGGAGGTTGGAGCAAATAACTTTTAAGGTCTTTTCCAACTGTAGGTCTGTGATCCTATGACTTAAGTACATATTGATACCATTGGAACACAAAAGCTTAACTCTCTGCATTCCTTTCATACAGTTAAAAACCTTAAGCACTGCCTTAAGCAGTCTTTTAGCCTTTAGTTGGATTGAAGGGGAGAGGTTTGGCTTAATATGAATTTTTTCTTTGCAGGGAGAGGGTCAGAAGACTTTCATGATCCATTTGCTCTTAATACCCTAGCTAGGACATTGCATATCCCCCACTCTTCTAAATGCAGGGACCTACAGGCTTTGAAATTTCTTTTCAAAGAGAACTTTCTTATCCATAGTTTCTCTTTATTCCTTTTCTCTTTCATAGTCAAAACATCAAATGATGAGAAAAAAATTATCTTTTCCCTGATGGCATGAAATATGCATAATCTCTGAAATGATTTTCTAATCAAATACCTTGACAACCTAATTACTAAATCATTTCATTATCTTTCCTTATCCCTACTTTATCAAAACTCAGCAATGAATTATTTATGAGCCCTATAGTATTATAAATTATATCCCTATAGTGTTATACCCAGTTCAGACCAATTTGTTTCCTAGAATGACCAAACCATTTTTGTCAAGTTTTTAAAACTGTTTGTACATGACAGAATAGTTTTTATATTTTGTGTTTCTCAAGAACAATATATTGTTGGATTCCATTTCCTTATCCATTCTGCTCTCTTTTTCATATTTGTGGGGTTTCTTGTTTATCCCATACACATTCAAAGTTATGATAATCAATTGTGTGTTTCTTTTCATCCTATTCTTTATATTTTTTCCTCTCTTTGTTTCACGGCCCTGCTGTATAAAGAAAAAGAGGATGGTACATGAGGAGCACTAGTGCAATCAATGCAATCTGTTTCTGCTTCTTTTTATTTTTCCCTCACCTAGAGCCCAATAATTAGCTCTTATTCTTTTTTGCTTTCCTTTTAAACCCATTTTGCCATCCCCTTTGTGTAGTTAGTTTTGTTTGCTACTAATCTCTCCCTTAACCTGACTTCACACTTATTCTCCCTCTTCCTTTTCTCTCTTGGGTCCTTGTTGAATGAAACACATTTCTTTTTTTTTTTCCTTTTTGGTGAGGCAATTGGGGTTAAGTGACTTGCCCAGAGTCACACAGCTAGTAAGTGTCAAGTGTCTGAGGGCAGATTTGAACTCAGGTCCTCCTGACTCCAGGGCTGGTGTTTTATCCACTGTGCCACCTAGCCACACCATGAGACACATTTCTAAACTCCACTGTGTTTATGTATTCTTCCTTCCTTTGGCCAGGTCAAATGAAAGTGATGGTCATGGATTGTCCACTCCCCTTACCAGTCTCTTTCTTGTTTAAATATTCTTCAATTTATGTTCCCCAATTACATAATAGTTTCCCCCCATTTTTCCACTGCCTTCTCCCCCCCATTATATTTCCTTTTCCTTTCCTCCATTTCTTCCTTCCTTCCTTTCTTTCATATTTTCTCTTTTTGCTTCTTTGTGTCTTTCTTTCTCCCTCCCTTTCTTTCTTTATTTTAAGATGATCAAAATATAACAAAATCTCTCATAAGCTCTTAGTCACTCCCTCTGTGACCCCTGATGATATTAATGTTCTGAAAGGACACTTGACATGTCCCCCATTAGGATGTAAATACTTCATCCTTGTTGTGACCCTTCTGATTGCTCACTCATATTTATCCTTTTATGTTTCCCTTGGTTTGTTTTTATTTAAAGTTTTATATTTAAAGTTTTAGTCTATCATTTTTTTCAGGTATGCTTAGAAATCCTCTATTTCATTAAAGATAGATGTCTTCCCCTCTAGGATTATATTGAGTTTTTCCAAGTCATTATTCCTGGTTGTAAGCCTATGTCTTTTATCTTTTGGAATATCATGCTCCAATTTCTCTGCTTCTTTTAAGAGGTGTCTATGAAATCGTGTGTGACCCTAACTATGGTTCCTTTGTACTTGAAATCTTTCTTGCTGACTGCTTGCAATATTTTTTCTTTGGCATGGAAGCTTTAGACTTTGACTATGACATGTTTGAGAGTTTTCATTTTGGTATTTCTTTCAGATGTGGTAAGTGGAATCTTTCTAATTTCTATATATGTACACACACATATTATATATACATATATATATAATACACACACACACACACACACACACACACACACATATATATATATATACACATATACATCCAGGAACACATATAAACAAAGACCAAGAAAACAGATAGATAGATAGATAGATAGATAGATAGATAGATAGATAGATAGATAGATAGATAGATATAAACATTATAACACATTATTTTCTTTTTTAAAATCTTTTTACTCTTTCTTAGTATTTCTTATTGTATTTTGGAGTCACTTCTGTTTTGTACATTCTGATCTTCAAGAATCCTGTTGTTTGAGTTAGATTTCATTCCTTAACACTCTAACTCTCTGGAACTCCCACATTCTTCAACTTCAAACATGACCCCATTTTGTGTGGACCCCCACATATGACCCCATTTTTCATTTAGGGAAGGGGCATGACTGGTAAGCTCAAGCTCAGCCTAGGACCAATTGAAACCAGGGCAGATGGTAAGCACTTCCAAACTTTGAAGTCCCTGCTCAATCTAGTCTTTACTTGGCTTGTTCATACTTTTGGCTTCTGTGACTCTCCTGACTCATTCTAGCAATTTAAGGTTTTGGCTCCTGTTTTTGGCTCCTAATCTGGTGTGATAGATTTTAACCACTCCTTTCAGCACTTGTGATTCTGCTCCCTCCCCTGGTTGTGGTACCTGACTTCACTGCATCACTCCCTCTCAATGGCCCTGCCTCACCTGCTACAATTAGCTCTTGCTTTGCCCAATCAATAGGCATAGCATTAATTTCATTAGAAAACAAATTCCAATCATTAAAACTATCTGGTACTGGCTAAGAAATAGAGTAGTGGATCAGTGAAATAGAGTAGGTACACAAGATGCAGTAGTAGTCAATGACCATAGTAACCTAGTGTTCAATAAACCCAAAGACCCCTGCTTT
The DNA here is from genome assembly GCF_003287225.1 of Phascolarctos cinereus. Lineage (NCBI taxonomy): Eukaryota > Metazoa > Chordata > Mammalia > Diprotodontia > Phascolarctidae > Phascolarctos > Phascolarctos cinereus. The sequence goes on along the minus strand of NW_027555847.1, from coordinate 348,987,233 downwards.
TGGGATAAGAACTCATTATTTGACAAAAACTGCTGGGGAAACTGGAAAACAATAGGATACAAACTAGGTATAGACCAATATCTCACACCATATACCAAGATAAAGACAAAATGGGTGCATAATTTAGACATAAAGGGTGACACCATAAGCAAATTAGAAGAGCAAGGAATAGTCTACCTGTCAGATCTATGGGGAGGGGAAGAATTCATGACAAAATAAGAGACAGAGAATATTAAGAAATGTAAAATAGATAATTATGATTATATTACATTTAAAAAAATTTGTACAACCAAAACCAATGCAAGCAAGATTAGAAGGAAAACAGAAAGCTGGGAAACAATTTTTATAGTAGGTATCTCTGAGAAAGGCCTCATTTCTCAAATATATAGAGAACTGTTTCAAATTTATAAGAATACAAGACATTCTCCAATTGAAAGGGTCAAAGGATATGAACAGGCAGTTTTCAGATGAAGAAATAAAATCTATCTATAGGCATATGAAAAAGTGCTCTAAATCACTTTTGATTAGAGAAATGCAAATAAAAACAACTCTAAGATACCACCTCATACCTATCAGATTGGCTAATATGACAAAAAAGGAAAATGATAAATGTTGGAGAGGATGTGGGAAAATTGAGACACTAATTCACGGTTGGTGAAGTTGTAAACTGATCCAACCATTCTGGAAAGCAATTTGGAACTATGCCCAACGGCAACCAAACTGTAAATACCCTTTGATCCAGCAATTCCATTACTAGGTCTGTATATAAAAGAGATCATAAAAAATGGAAAAGAACCTATATGTGCAAAAATATTTATAGCAGCCCTTTTTGTGCTGGCAAAATATTGGAAACTGAAGGGGTGTCCATCAATTGAGGAACAGCTGAACAAGCTGCAGTATATGAATGTAATGGAATACTATTATTCAATAAGAAATGATGAACAAGCAAATTTCAGAAAAACCTGGAAAGATTTGTATGAACTGATACAAAGTGAAATGAGTAGAACCAGGAAAACATTGTACACAGTATCAGCAACATTGTGTGGTGATCATCTGAGAATGACTCAGCTCTTCTCAGCAACACAGTGATCCAAGATAAGTACAAAGGACTTACAAAGGAAAATGCTACCCACATCCAGATAAAGAATTGATGGACTCTGAATGCAGATCAAAGCATATTTTTTTCACTTCATTCTTTTTTGTGATTTTTATCCTTTTTGATCTATTTCTTCTTTCACAATTGTGACTAATATGGAAAGATGCTTTACATAATAGCTCATGTATAACCTATATCAAATTGCCAACCATTTTAGGAAGAGGGGATGGGAAAGAGGGAGGGAGAAAAGTTTGGAACTCAAAATTTTGTAAAAATGAATGCTAAAAATTGTCTGGACATATAATTAGGAAAAAATAAAATACTATTATTAAAATAAAATACTTAGTACTAGACACTGTGCTAAGCACTTTACTATCATCTCATTTGATACGACAACCTTGAAAAGTAGGTGGATAATTTTGATTACATTAAATTTAAAAAGTTTTGTACAAATAAAACAAAGGGATCCATGATCAGAAGGAAAACAGAAAATTGGGGAGAAATTTTTATAGACAGTTTCTCAGATAAAGGTCTCATATCTCAAATATATTTTAAAAAAACTGTGTTAAATCTATAAGAATTCGAGTTGTTCCCCAATTGATAAATGGTCAAAGGATTTGAACGGGCAATTTGCCAATGAAGAAATCGAAACCATTTGTAGTCATATGAAAAAATGCTCTCAATCATTATTAATTAAAGAAATGCAAATTAAAACAACCTTGAGATATTATTTTATATTTATCAGATTGGCTAAAATGATTGAAGTGGAAAGCGACAAACACTGGAGGAGATGTGGAAAAATTGGGGCAATAATTGATGGAACTGTGAACTGATTCAACCATTTTGGAGAGCAAACTGAAATTATTCCCAAAGAACTATTAAACTCCTTATATCCTTTGACCCAGCAATGCCACTACTGATCTATTTCCAAAGATGATTAAGGAAAAAGTAAAAGGAAAAAACCTATATGTTCTAAAATATTTATAGCAGCTTTCTTTGTAGTGGCAAAGAATAGGAAATTGGAAGGATGCCAATAAATTAGGGAATGAATGAACAAATTTTGGTATATGATTGTGATGGAATACTAGTATGCTATAAGAAATGATGAGCTCATTAATTCTAGAAAAACATGGATAGGCTTGCATAAAATAATAAGGAGCAAAATGAACAAAACCATGAGGATGTTGTATATAGTAACAACAATATTGTCTTAAAAACAACTCTGAGGATGCCCATCAATTGGGAATGGCTGAACAGGTTGTGGTATGATTGTGATGGAATGTTGCTGTGCTATAAGAAATGGTGAGCAGGCAGACTTCAGAAAAACTTGGAAAGACTTGTATGGACTGATGCGGAGTGAAATGAGCAAAACCAGGAGAACTGTACACAGTAACAGGCATGCTGTGCAATGACTAACTTTGATAGCTTAGCTCTTTTCAGAAATGCAAGGATCTATGACATCTCCAAAAGACTCATGATGGAAAATGCTATCCATATCCAGAGAAAGAACTATGGAGTTTGAATGCAGATCAAAGCATACTATTGGCTCTTTTTTTTCCTCCTGTTGTGTTTTGTTTCTTCTTTCTTGTACTTCCTCCTATTGGTTCTAATTGTTCTTTACAATATGACTAATGTGAAAATATGTTTAATAGAAATGTATATGTAGAGCCTGTATCAGATTGCACACTGTCTTGGGGAGGGAGGCAGAGAGGGAAGGGGAGAAAATTTAAATCTCAAAAGTTTATGGAAGTGAATGTTGAAAATTAAAAATTAAATTAATTAATTTAAAAAAAACAACTTTGAGTGACTAAGTCATTTTGACTATTATAAGTGCCCAAATTAACTACAAAGAACCTATGGAGGAAAATGCTGTCTGTATCCAGAGAAAGAACTGATAAATAGAAGTATGTATAGAATGATTTTACATAATATACATGTTTGCATCTAACAGTAGCTAGGGTGCGGGGGGGGGGGAGAGGGAAGAAAAAATGAAAGAAAAAAGTTACATGATAATTTTATCATATATTTCAAAGGAATAACAAGTTATAAATAATAGATTTGCAGTTTCATGTGCAATCATGTTTTTTTTATTCTACTATGTTATAGAAAAGCTTGTATTAGTTCATAAAATAAAATAAAGATTTAAAAAAGCTAATTAATTCCAAGTTCCAAACAACTGACTTCCAAGCAAACCTTTCAAATACAACCATTGTGTCAGTTGGATATTGTCTAAAAATGAATGAGTTTCTCATAGAAACCATGTTATACATAAATGATCCTGCTTCCAGAAAGAATGAAGAAAGTGAGAAATAGTCAGTGACATGCCTCTAGTGCTCTATACTTTTCTTTCTGCCAAGGCCCAATGACTATCATCACTCCTCAAAGTGCAGGATTGTCTTTCTCATAGAGCAAACATTACACAGGATCAAAGAATCTTGTCTATCTCCTGAGTTACCAAAAATAAAAATGAAATGTTCTTTAAAATAAATAAGCAAGGAAATAAAGAAAAACAAAAACAGCTTCTTTAAAAATGAAGTTGAAAAGGGATCTGAAGAGACAAGAGATTGGAAGGTGAAAGAAAATGAAACAAAGGATAAAGGCAAGAAGACAAACCCTTGGGAACCAAGGAATAGATTTTTCTTCCCAAAGAAGGGAGATCTGAATCCTCTTAGAAGCAATCAGGAAGAAGGAGGAAGAGAAGGAAAAGGAGGACAATGAGGAGAAGAAGAAGAAGGAGAAGGAGGAGGAGAAGAAGAAGGAGGAGGAGAAGAAGAAAGGAGGCGGAGGAGAAGAGGGAGGAGGATAAATGTATCATATCCCCAACATATCAGTGTTTACTTAGAATTTGTATAAATTATATACATGTTCTAATTATGCACATTATAAATATTACACAAAAAAGTGATGCTATAAAGATGAAACATTTTATTCTACACTTAATAGGTAGTCATTGGAACTTATTGAATAGGAGAATAATGTAGTTATACTTACACATTAAGAAAATTATTTTGGAAGCTGTGTGGAAGATATATAGGGGAAGATTCCAGCAGAGAGGCCAGTTAGAAAATTATTGCAATAGTCTAGCAAGAAGCAATGAATTCAGGAGACTCAATGGATCAAAGGGGACATAATCAAGATGTGTTCTGGAGATGGAACAAATTTGGCAACTGTTTGAGGGGAGGCATGGTTCTTATTTATCCCCCACTGTTTTAGAGCACAGAATTCAGTCTCTGAAAGAGGTCTGCATCAGCCATCATTTAATCAAGGTGGAGGGTGGCTAGTGGCATTTGCACAGCTGTTGCTGTGGGCATTAGGTAGTAGTTAGATTATAACTGACTTGAAAAGCCCATACCTGGCTCAGATGGGAAGAGGTTGGGAGTTTGCATGGCAAAGGGAGACAAGGTAATGTATGTATAGGCATTAAGGTAGGTATAATTGACAAGCTCCAGCTATCGAGAGGAGGTTAGGATACAAACCATATTCCCAGCCTCCAACTACTTGATGAAATAGCCACTTTGGGATCAGGCCACACTCTCCTATGGAGATTGCTGTGAGAGATCACTCATTAAGGGTCAAGAGAAAAAAGAAATGAGAAATGCTAATGAATACCTCACAGATTAAGGACTTTGGGGTGGCTATTTGTCAACCTGGTAATAACAATAGAGAGACTTATTGCTTCCTAGAATAAATATCTAGGACATGATGGAGAACCTTTCAAAATCTCTAAAACTTATGAATCATCCAATTGTGCTTTCATGTGGGCAAAATGATATGAGCAAAAGAAATATAAAAATGTATTACTTAGGACTACATCATTTTGTATAAGAAATTGAAAACTTTAGGGACTAAAGTAATGTTTTCAATATTGCTGCCAATCAAAAGTAGGGGTTCAGAAGAGATAGACTTGGAAGCAGAGTGCTGGTTAAGAAGGTGATTTTTGAGAATGAGAGTTGGATTTCTGAACAATGGCTTAAAATAGAGAAATGGCAGGCCCTTGGCCAGGGATGGAATACCCTTAACGAGAAATGGAAAAAAAATTATTTTTATATATTTATATATATATATATATATATATATATATATATATATATATATATATATATATATATATATATATTTATACACACACACATATATATACATATATATGTATATACATATATATGTATATATATGTATATGCCTAAAGTCTTTTAAGTCCAATCAAAACTGAAAAGGAAGGGGAGGGGAAAAACTGTTTCTATCAAGCTATATGCCATAGAGAGTAGCTATAGTGAAGGAAGAAAAATAGCAACAGAGGTGCATAAAAATTCACAGAAGATATAATACCAAAAAAAAAAAAAAGAATCAAGAATAAAACCTACAGTCCCAATTTTCTATATAAAAATATAGAAAGGATGCATAACAAGATGAACTGTTTGAATGCAATACAAGGAAAAAAATTTGACCTCACAGGTATCCCTGAGATTGGTGAAATGGAACCCATCAATGAAATGTATCAATGAAGGGTTATACTTCATTCAAAAGGGGCAGTAGAAAAAGGGACTGTGCAGGTAGAATAGCACTGCATATAAAAAGAATATATTTATGCACAAAACTAGGGACCACAGAGGAGAAAGTATGGCGGAAACCATTTGGGTGAAGATCAACAGAGGCAGAAAGAAAAGTGAGACTTTAGTGATCTTAGAGACCATTTGAACAGGGGGAAAAATAAGGAATTTAGGAATGAGATCACAAGCTTAGTTTGAAGGTGTGGCATAGTAGTAATGGAGGGTTTCAATTATCTGTATGTCTTCTGTAATCAAAATCACAGCTAGATATTTTTTGTACCCTCTAAAAGGTGAACAAATATATCTTCAGATAGGTAGAGATGATAGATACATAGACATATAACAGGTGATAGATAACTACATAACAAATGGATACATAGATAAAAGAAATGCGATAGTTTCATAGATAGAGCCTTTATTAAGCCCCTACTATGTGCCAAACACTGTACTAAGTACTGGGGATATAAATACAAATAAGTATGACAGCCTTTGCCCTAAAAAAAAACCTTTTTACATTCTAATACGGAGACAAGGGAGCTGAAAAGCGACTATTTGGGGAAAGGGGGCAACAAGTTGTATTGAAAAGTGGTGTCGAGGTCTGGTTCGGGGCAATATAAAGTGAAAGCTCATCTAATAGAGCCCAAGTAGTTCCAGGGACAGAGTGCAAGGTTCCTGGCAGGGATAGGGGAGCGGTGGAAATGAGGATGACAGCTGGAAAGCGGGTAGCCTGGTTTGGAAATCACAAACAAAAATTCATCTTTAAGTGAGCAGACTCTTCTGCAGTAGGCTCATTCCTCTAAGGACTGTACCATCAAACAACCCTCTCAGGGTAAATGTCTTCTGTCAAGCCAAGCCAAGAGTTGTATTCCTCCTCTTAGCAGGGGTCACCTGGACAAATTCAGTTGAGGACATGAGCTTTGAACCTTTTGAGGGGAGAGACCTCAGGTTACCATCCTGTGCCAGGAAAATAAAGATGAAACCATGGTTTTCCAGGGTAATGCATGGTCACCAGGAAGTCTGGTCTACTATTTTTACAACACTAAGCTATCCTTCAAGGATGTCTGGTTTTTTGTCCAAAACTCTGACCTACTGTCTTGCACCTGACTCAAACAATGAGCACTTCTTAGTCTTAGGAGGGAGGGCAGGGGTCATTGCTAACCCTTCATTACCAAATTTCCAACCAATCATGTTGTTCCTGACACTTCAGCTATGTAACCAGTTATGTTGTCCTCAAACCCATGATGTGAGCTATCCTGTTCTGTTCTTTATTCTATACTCCTCCAAACCTATAACCTTTTCAATTCTGATAATCTATAATTCTATGGTGGTTAGGATCGCAGGTAAGCCCATAATTGTCTTAGGTTTCTGAAGTACATAGATAAAATATAGCTCCTTGAGGTCAATGAATGTTTAATTTTTTTACTTTATATCCCCAGCAGTGCCTGGCATATGGTAGGTACATAATGAATGCAGGTACACTGATTGATATGTACTGTAATTGTACTGTAACCTAAAAACCATATACAAGAATCTTTAGAAACAAAATTGTCCCTTGAGTTGCAACTTTGGATGACTGAAATATATGTGTCTCCTCGGAGATTCTAAATCCTTTATTCCCCTGTGACTGGGAAGAGAAGGGAGGTATATATGAAGAGTCTGCTGGTCTCCCTCTTGGGATGCATTCTCTGAGTTCCTGGGCCTTTGTCTAGGCTTCTCTACATACATCAACCTTGAGCATGGCACCCTAGTATGTTATATCCTCCTTCCTTCCCTCACCTCCACTAATTTCTTAAATCTCTATTTTCATTATTATTGTTGATCATTCTCCAGGGGTTAATGTCTTCATTCTCTATCTGGCAAGGATATGGAGTACATGATTACAGTTGGTACCCCCTGGCTCCTAGCAATACCTCAGTACAGCTCCATATCATAGCCATATATTTTCTCTCTCTCTGTCTTTTTTTTTTTTTCTGGGTCTTCCTAGCTCACTTAGGCTGGAAGCACAGGGGCTACTCACTGGCCAGTTTCCAGTACTGATCACCCTAGCACTTTAACGTGCTCTGTTTACAACCTGGCCTGGTTCACCCCTTCTTAGTCAATCTGGTAGACTTCTACTCTAAGGAGCTCACCATATTAATGCCAAACCTAGTCACCCAATTGGCTTGGCCCACTATAGCTCAGAACTCAAGAGCTTAACTGTAGCTGTGTAACACTATGCAGGGACACAGTCATGTATTTTAATAGAAAACACCTCTCCTCCCCTAGAGGGGAATAAAATGTGGTTAATTAATTAAATGCCATGTTTTGGAATAATGAAGTTTTGTGCTATTTTGAGCCATTGCCTAGTTGATATTTCAGGATATAACAATTCATGTCAACCCCCACCCCCCAAAATTTGCCCAAGTAGTAATGAGGCTTTTGTCAGATGGCAGGTCCAGCATTACTTCTCTGGAGAACTCAAATGAAGGCAAAGAGAACTAAGAAAACCTCGTGAACTTCCCTGGAAGGAATCTTGCTTGACTCTAACATAAGTTCTGTAACTCTATTGTTCCTGGATGCCCTATTTTTCTGGTCATAGTCTCTTCTGAAAGAAGCTGGTTTGGAGCTAATATAACTGGAGAAAATCTGTTTCTGAGAGGATTTATTGCTTTGCCTCATGCATTAGCATATTCCCATAAATGAAAATGTTTGTCAGAGTTAAAACCAGAAATTTTGGCCCCTAAGGCATGCAGCTTGAAACCCCTGTCCTCAAATCAACTTTTTTTAAGGTCAATTCAGTTGAGGAAGAGAAAGAGACAACAGGGCAGCATCCCTTTGGGGAAGATACCAGGATACTGTGAGGTCACTGAGGGGAGGAACAGACCTGAGAAGAAGCTTACCTGGGATGTGGGTCCTGGAGATGGAGAAGGAAGAAGCAGGACATCTTATAAAATAGCTTCCTATTTTGAATAATTATTCTTGTTATTTAAGTGCTAAGTTCAGTTGTTGTTCTACTGATTAAGGATAGATGCTATCAATGCCCTTTAAATCTTGATAGCCTGAGGTTATCCCACCCTAGTTACGTGTCTGTTCATACTGTCCCTCGAAGATCATTCTCCAACTTTTCATATGCTTCATAGAATCAGGACAACATCCAAGTTGGTAAATGGTCATAGTACACCCACCTATACACCCTGAGGCTCACTCTCCCTACTCCCAGCCACCTTAGTAGATGGATGTCCAAAGGCATTTGATTACTACTTTTCTCAGAGTCTTGACCTTGTCAGTTGAACCTTTAATGGCTCTGATGGGTGTCCCAAACTCACAAAGTCACTGCCTGTACAATTCCATCTCAGGATAGTTTTTCATCTAATATCAGAAAAGAACAAACAAACAAGCAAAAATCAGAGGAATCATGTGATCACAGGAAACTGGTGCTTAGATGGGCAAAGGCATAGCTGCCCTTCCTCCCCCACCTAGAAGGTTTCTCATGGGAATATTAACTCATTCACTGCCAGGAAAGAAAAGAGTCTGAGAGGGCAGCCTCATCCCTTCTGTATGTGAACTCAGTTCAAGCACAACACTGACAAAGTTATGAATTCTTCAAACTCTGTAGTCAATTAGAAGATATTTTGTCATCTCAACAAATCAACTCTTCAATAACTCTTGGCTAGAAACTGGTTCCTGGAAGTTCCACATGTTGGATTGAAACCAGGCAGGGAATCTCTGTGGCTGGTCCACCAGGAAGGACAAAGCCCCTCATTGTCCATTCTTCAAATTATGCAATTATCTTTCTATAGAGTCAAAAGATAAGACACAGGGAAGATAGAGGAATTTTCCAATGTCACTTATATTCACTAAGATTAGCCAGGTGACTATCCAATCCCCCCCACAAGAACACTTCAATAATATGGACATTTTCCAATTAGTCCATAGCCATGTATTTTTTGAGCAGGTAGAAACAGTCAAGTGGTAAAAACAAGTGAGAGAGAAAACTTTAGTCAGGAAAGGGGTGTTCTCTCTTCCTTTTGAGAAAACTGGCCAAAAAAAAGTGCCCCTCCCCACACATTGTTAAAAATCAAATTTTTATTGCCTCACAACCTGAATCCCATGTCAAAGTAGATTTCTTTTACTTCATCTTGATAAGCAGTAAGGCATACTCTTAACTTGACTTTCTCTCATCTTCTTCCATACACAGAAAGCTGAAATTACACCCCAGGCCTCAAAAGCCATCTTTCATAACCTCAGCCTTGTTTTATACAGTGCTTTTACAAATTGCCACTCCATAGGACATAAAAGCAAACCTTTGTCCCCTTGATGCTAAGCCACGAACTATAGAGGAGTCAGAGAGTTGAATCAGGAGACTGTGATAAAGCAAGAGCAAGTGATCTTGAAATAAAAAGTCCCAGGTTAGTTATTTTACTGTTATAAAGGAAGCTCTCAGAGTGATGCCAAAACCAGGGAACTGGCAGCAATATTTATGTCCTTTGATTGAGGTCCATAACAGCCGAATTTCCCAAGACTTAAGACCACATTATCAAATATCACCAGGGGACTAAGTATTATACTAATCACTTTTGCAAGAGGCAAAGGAAAGCAAGGACTGCTTAGATAGGGACAGAGAAAACTCACTTAGCTTCCACATACACTTAAGTCTAGAAAGGAGACTTGATTTATCAAAATGAATTCCATCAAAGAACCAGGGCCTTAACACAAATGACTTTCTTCTGCCAAACTTGGCTGTAATTCTCCTAAGACTAGGGCATTTATCTGGTGAGTCATTGGGGGATTCCTGCTTCTTCAGAACCTAGAATGCTGGGACGATTTTTCTCTGGATATTTCAAAACTTCTGCAGCTGCTCTTTACTAGAAATGGGAAGTGAAAGCACTTTGTAATAGTAAAGAGATACAGGAACGTGTTATTATTATCCTCAACTAACACCACTGACATTTAAAAAAACATTAAAATTAAGATTTTTATTTAAGTAAAAGCCATTTATTCATTCAAAGATGATTTATTGAGCTCTAATTCTATGGAAGGAGTTAAACTGTGCTGGGAGAGGGTTACAAATATGAATGTCACGTAAATCTTACTTTTTGGGTGGGGAGAGAAAAAGAAAATAAAAATATGGTTAATGTAAGATAAACTGTAAAAAGATATTCAGAACAGCATAAAGAGAAAGCCACGGGAACCCCAAGGAGGGAGAGATCATTTCTGGTTTGGGGAGGGGGTGGGGAGAAGGAAGAAGATGACTCAAGGGAAAAAATTAACATTTGGGAAAATTTATAACTGTTTATTGATGGTTTTTCCTAGAAAAGTGGTTCTGAAATCTTACCCAGAGAGGATGTCCCCTCTTCGTCAAGGAACGCAGAGAGAACTTCATGTTCTTTTCTTTTTCCCTGTTGAGCAACAAAAATATCAGGCAAGAGTCAAAGGCCTAAATGTCAGGTAGGAGAACCAAGGCATATCTTTGTGAATTAACCAAGTTCAGCTACTTAGTCCAAACCTTGAGAATCCAAAGCTCCCAGATCCCAAGCCTAAATGGCTTCTAAATAACAAGCTGACATCTTACAACCAGAACTAGAATGAATATATGGCAGCTAGGAAGAGTCCCAAGAGCTGACGTCCAAGGGGATGATGGGGAAGGATGAGGATGGAGAAGGCTTTCTTTCTCCCTCCATCCCTGCAGAAGTACTAGATGGTCCCTGGGTTAATATCCCCTGGAGTCCAGACTAACATGCTCTTCTCCCAGGATAACTGGGTGGAGAAAACCCAAATATTCCAGCTACCACTCTAACACCTGCATAATAACTCAGACCATGATCTCTCACAAATTTTTCTGCCTTCACTTTCCGCTATGCTATCTAATTTATAAAAACAAAGAAACACAAAACAACCCTCTTTCATCCTACAGCTCCTATCACCTTTCTTTCATCTTCTGGACAGTTCACTGATACCTAGCTTTTTCCTAAAGACAGCAGACCTCTTGGCATCTCCTGCAAAGCAGCGCTCCTTTCTCATTCCCTGAGGCAATGAGACAGAAGGAAGAATTGGCATGCTACTCACCCCTCACTGCCATTTCTAGACCACCCTTCTGCCACCATCACTTAGCAATCACCTCTTCCTTTTAAGGACACTCACTTATGTCCAGATCTTTGTTGCTATAACCTAAAAACCTCCAAATCATCCTCTTTAGTTCAATACCTAACTCATGGTCTTGTTGATGAATGGAGTGTTGAACCTGGAGTCAGGCCATCCCAGATTCAAATCCTGCCAAAGATACTTATTAGCTTTGTGACACTGGCCTCAGTGTCCCATCTGTAATATGAGGGTGTAGGACTCAATAACTTCTAAGGTCCCTTCTAGCCAAAATCAAGGATCCTATGATTCTTCTCAACCCCTCAAACCATGCCTCCATCAAACACTCTGCCATCTCAGTTCCTCAGCCCCATCACACATCTCTAATTTACCTTCATCGTGTACAGATGTTGTCACACCTTAAACCCTCTTCCCTCCTCCCTCCAGGTTTCTGCTCAGATGAATTTGCCACAGGTGCCAGAGTTCCTGGTCTAAATGTTTCCTACCCCTCTGGCATCTCAGACACGTAGTCATAGGTCTTTCTTCAATACTGCTTTCATCCTCCTAGAATCTTCAGGGAAAGATCTCCCAAAATGTGTATTATGAACTATGGCACTGAATGTTTTCTACGTGTTTCCCCACTCCATGCCATCAAAGGTCAGGAGATGTGTTTGTGAAATGGGAAGCTCTGAACATTAATTATAACATATGTGACCTTACATTACAAAATCAACATCCACATGTAATGGCCAGCTGAATTTTCTGGCATTAAAAGTATTTGTATTTTTTAAGTTAAAATTGTCCCCCAACTCACCCCATTGAACCTCTCATCCATATCTCATTTCCCTGTCTATGGCTCCTTTTCTCATTCCTACATACATACAAAGGTCTCCCATATACTTCAGAACTTTTTCTTGACCCTCCCATCCTAGACAGGAATGTGTTGGTAAATGTTTAAAAACAGGCTGGGAAGGGGAGAGGAGGGGAAGATGTACACACTTTTAAATTTAATCTGCTTTATTAGAACTTTTATAAACCTAGACAATAAACAAAACAATAATAAACCAAGCTCTGATTTGTAATAATTGCTGATTTCTGAAGCATAAATACTTTTACTGAAAATTTAATAATAGATTCTTAAAGTTGGGGACAGCCCAGCCCTGCTCCTATGTCTCTCTTTCATTGCTAAATTCCTAGATAAAGCTATCTATATTGGATGTCCCTAACTTCCTCCAAAAACCTTCATGCCTTAACCATTTGCAATCTGGCTTCCAACTCTCTACCTGCCTCCACTCCTGAAACTACTCTCCAGCTATCACCAAATAAGACAGTACCTAAATCTATTGCCTTTTTCTCAGTCTTTATCCTCCTTGACATTTATATGTCTTTTGACTTTGTTGACCAACCCCTACTGGATACTCCGCCTTCCCTTGGTTTCTATTCAACTGCTTTTTCCTATTTCTTGGATCATTCCCCTCCCATTCTCTAAATGTGGATATTCCTCAAGGTTTTGTCTTTGGTCTTCTCTCATTATGTATTCATTATGATCTCGATGGATTTATGTGTCACATCAATGCAGAGGACTCTTATATCTCTATATTTAATCCTGTCTTACTTGAACTCTACTCCCAAGTGAGTTGGATCCAACATATCTAAAACTGAACTCTTCTTTCCCTTTACCCTAGATTTCCTCTCATCTTCACCACCACTTTCCTCATTTCACAGCTTCAAATTCTTGGTGCTGTCTTTGATTTTTCCCTCTCCCATACCCTAATATCTAATCAGTCATCAAGTCCTAGTAACTCTCCTTTCACTGTATTTTTAGCATCCATTCCATTCTACTCATATTGGACCAACCTAGTTCAAGCCCCCAACAACTCTTGTTTGGACTATTAAAACAGACTCCTGCTTTTCTTATTTGCCAGTTCTCTCCTCTTTAGTACTTACTTTGCAACACTGCTAAAATTATCTTCCTAGGGTACAGGTCTAACCACATCACTGCCCTGCTCAAAAACTATCAATGGCTTCCTACTGTCTCTAGAATAAAATACAAACTCTTCATCCTGGCATCGTAAGTACTCAACAATCTGTTCCAACCTAACTTGACAACCAGGCCTGCTAAAGACAGTACCAGGAATTCCAAGGGCAGAAGAGAAAGCAACCCGAAAAACACTGTATTTTATATTTATAAAAAGTACTACTCTTTACTATTTTCTATTTCCAGTGTTGTGGTATGCCCATGAGATATGGATCATAATGGTCTCTGGAAATGAAAAATAAATATCACACAGTAGGCAATGAAGAGATGCACGATGGAGGTGAGAATGTTCTACTCTATAACCAATGAGGAACTTTGAAAGACGGTTGTCAAAGATGTCAATGGTGAATTGTATTATAGGAAAAGAAAATGAACTGGTCATGTGGTGAAAGTCAGGGATGACCGGCAGACATCCCAAGTGCTCCACTGATACAATTTACAATATCAAGAAAAAGCAAAGAAGACCTCCAAAACATTTAGTGGTCCTGCTGTGGTAATTTTATGGGAAGCTACTCGTTAGTCAAACAGGATGAGAGAAAACTGATGTGGCCAAATCTGCATCATTGGAGGGAATAGCCATATCAGTAAGATGACAGGTTCCTTTGGGAGTTTCCACTCCAAATGCATGTTATATGAACCACATCACAGGCTAGGTTGGCCTTTGTCAGCTAGCATGGGAACTCAACATCTCTAGAGTAGTAATACACCTCTTCCCCTTCTTTCTGTATTCTCACTGCCACCAATGTCATAGAAACCTCTCTTCCATCCTATAACACTATTGCAATAACATCCTTACAATTTCCCCAGCTTCACTGTCTCTCTCACTGTAATCTACCCTGCATAGAACTCCCAGAATAGTCTTTCTTATGCACGGATCTGTCCATGTCACCCCTGTGTTCAAAAATCTTCAGTTACTCCCTGTTACCCAGAAAGGAAAATCAAAGCCCTTCACAGTCTGCCACCACCCTGTGCTTCTCTAGCCTCTCCAGCATAACTCTCTTTCATGAACTCTATATTCTAAGCAAACTGGACTGTTCTGTCCTCTTACTACTCACTGTGTTCTCCACTCTCTATGCACATGCTATCCATCTCCATTCTCTATCTTCATCTACTGAAATCCTACTTCTCCTCTAAAGTTTACCTTCTCTGTGAAATCTTCCTTGATTTCCTTTCTCCCCCCCCCACACTTCCATAATTCCACCATTGGGCCTCTTATATCGCTTTGTATTATGCCTTTCCCACACACTTATCGTGTTATATCATATATTATTGATACTTATCTTTGTCTCTTATCCCCATACTATCTCAAAAACTCTGTGAAGATAAGAACTATCTTATCTAAATTTTACACATCTCTAAGTGACTAACAAAGTAATTGCTTACCACAGAACTATAATAAATATTTATTAAATGAATTAATTAATATCCTTGATACTGTGGTATTTTGCACATAATCACCTGAATGGTTTTTTTTTTTTGATTATTAGATTGGATTAAACTGAATTGAACTGAACTGAACTGAATTGTTTCTATGAGAAAGTGAATTCTGAGTTCTGAGTAACTGTTTTAAAAACAAACTTAGAAAGATATTGCTTATGGGGCAGCTAGGTGGTGCAGTGGGTAGAACACCGGCCCTGGATTCAGGAGGACCTGAGTTCAAAACCGGCCTCAGACACATAACACTTAACTAGCTGTGTGACTCTGGGCAAGTCACTTAACCCCATTGCCTAGCCAAAAAAAAAAAAAAGAAAAAAGAAAAAAAGGAAAGATATTGCTTATAAGTTGGAGACTTCCTTTGCTGACATTGTTTTTCCTTGTCAGCAGTGTTTCAAAAGTTGGACAAGGGTGGATAGAGCACTGGCCCTGGATTCAGGAGGACCTGAGTTCAAATCTGGCCTCAGAAACATAACACTTACTAGCTGTGTGACCCTGAGCAAATCACTTAACCCCATTGCCTAACCAAAAAAAAAAAAGTTGGACAGGGAATGATTCTTTTAATTACCACCAAAAGCCAGCTCTTTTTCAAGCCTGGATTTTTGTTTTGTCTCTATGTGTCTTTGTCCTGCTACTAAGTAAAAATTCCATTCATGTTTATAAAATTGGGACAGATAGCATGGACTGCACAATGAGACAGAGACAAGATGTGAATGAGAAAGCGTGATTGGCATATACCAAGATAAGGTCAAAATGGGTGCATGGTTTAGATATAAACAGTGACACCATAAGCAAATTAGGAGAGCAATAGTTTACTTGTCGGATTTATGGAAAAGGGAAGAATTTTTGGCCAAACAAGAGATGGAGAACAATATGAAATACAAAATGGATAATTTTGATTACATTAAATTAAAAAGGTTTTGCACAAAGCCAATGCAACCAAGATTAGAAGGAAATCAGAAAGCTGGGAAACAATTTTTACAGCCAGTGTCTCTGACAAAGGCCTCATTTCTAAAATAAATAGAGAACTGAGTCAAATTTATAAGCATATAAGTCATTCCCCAATTAATAAATGGTCAAAGGATATGAACAGTTTATTTTCAGGTGAAGAAATTAAAGCTATCTATAGTCATATGAAAAAATGCTCTAAATCATTATTGATTAGAGAAATGCAAATTAAAACAACTCTGAGGTACCACCTCACACCTGTCAGATTGGCTAATACGACAAAAAAGAAAAAGAATAAATGTTGGAGAAGATGTGGGAAAATAGGAACACTAATGAATTGTTAGTGGAGTTGTGAACTAATCCAACCACTCTGGAGAGCAATTTGGAACTATGCCCAAAGGGCTATCAAACTATACATACTCTTTGATCCAGGAATAGCACTTCAAGAGCTGTGTCCAAAGACACTATGAAAAAGGGGAAAGGACCCACCTATACAAAAATGCTTATAACAGCTCCTTTTGTGGTGACGAAGAAATTGGAAATTAAGGGGATGCCCATCAATTGAGGCTGAACAAGTTGTGGTATATGAATGTAATGGAATACTATTGTGCTATAAGAAATGATGAGCAGGTGACTTTCAGAAAAACCTGGAAAGACTTACATGAACTGATGCTGAGTAAACTGAGCAGAACCAGGAGAACATTGTGCACAATAACAGTAACATTGTGCGATGACCAGCTTTGCTAGACTTAGCTCTTTTCAGCAATGTAAGGATCTAAGACAACTCCAAAAGATTCATGATGGAAAATGCTGTCCACATCCAGAGGAAAAAGCTATGGAATCTGCAAGCAGATCAAAGCATTCTATTTTCTATTTTTTTTCCTTGCTTGTGGTTTTTCCCTTTTGTTCTGATTCTTTGTTCACAATACAACTAATATTGAGATATGATGTTTAAATATGATTGTATGTGCATAGCCTATATCAGATTACTTGCTGTCTTGGGGAGGTGGAAGAGAAGGAAGGGAGAAAAAATTGGAACTCAAAATCTTATACAAGTGAATATTGAAAACTACCTGTACATGTGATTAGAAAAAATAAAATACTATAGAGAGAAAAAAGAGAGAAAGCATGAATGGGCAGAGCACAATTACAAGTAGGTAGTCTTTCATTTACTGCTTTGCAGTGAAATTTTTTCATTTGACTTTCTTCTACTCAAATATAATATAGTCATTTTGTTACCTGGACAACAAAATCAATCCCTGAAATCAACGAAGCTACTGAAAGGCAGACTCAGAATCAAATTTTTCTATTGGATTTTCTTTTGGACCCAAGCTGATCATTAATGTAAGAAAGTATAAAATAGGAGTATGCATACCTGGTTCTTTGGTTATTCACTGGGAAAGATGACTAGCAGTGGGAAACGGGGTGACAATCACACTTTAATAAGTACAAGGAGTATAAGGGTGAATGGCAAAAGAAATATACAAAGACAACCAATGATAGAGAGGCAGACAATTCAGGAACAGTGGTGGGGGGGATGAATGGGATGATGAAGGGAGGCCAGCAGCATGAAGAAGAGGGATGGAGAGGGAACGAGTCACCTACATAACCATGGATTAGAGTTGGGAACAGTCAAGCAGCATCGACCCTTAAGAGATGGAAGAGTGCTTGGGGAAAGAAATTTTAGGTCTCATTTTTATGGGAATTTTTTGAGGGGAACAGACCAACTCCTATCCGTACTGTCTTGGGGTTAGTTCATTAACATACCCAAGTCATCTCATAGTTATCAGTAAAACTTCAAAGTCGTCAAGGTCATACTCAAAGGTATCAGCATCTTTTTGATGTTCTGTTGGTCAGGAGCTGTGGAGATTGGGATTTTGTCTGGAACTTACATATCATAGCAGACACAGAAGATGGAAGCTTTGCATCCAGAAATGTGACGACATCTCTTCTCAGAACCAGTGGAGTTGGAGGGAAGGCATTTTTTCTGGGTTTTGCTGTCTCTTTTCAAATTTTCATTTTGATGTACGTGCATGAAAAGTTCATCTGAGAAGCAGTGAGGCATTAGTGAATACAGAGCTAGTCTTGGAGTTAGGGAGACCTGGGTTCAAATCCTACCTTGGACATTTTTTGACTGCATCTAAAGCAAACCACATAACCTCTCAATGTCCCAGACAACTCTCTGAGAGTATAAGTTGCAGAGAGGGTGCATCTGATTTGGAAGAAGGAGTTTACTGCAACAATGAAATCACAGGTCTGGTTCAAAAAAAATTAAAAGTTCTTCTGTAGTATACTTCTTTAGGATCTTGGGTCTGCAGTCAATTCTGACTGGGCTGGAGACTAGAAAGCTGCTTTGCAGATGATATTGACATTATTTTTAATGGCCACAAGTTCAGAAACAAAAGTACTCAGAGAGGCACTTGTGAGGTTTTATCACAGAATTCAGGAAACATTTATCGAGTGCCTACCATGTCCAAGGGCCAGAATTAGGTCCTAGATAGAATGAGAGGCAAAGCAGTGAGGGGGCAGAGGCAGCTAGGAGCAGCTTTGAGGAAGTGGGGGTGGGCTGGGTTAGGGCAGGGCTAGTGGGGATCCATTGTACAAAGGGAATGGGAAAGGGGCTTGAGGATACTTAAAGGATTGGCCAGGCTTTGATTCCACTCTTTATTCAATCCCTGAAAAAGTCCGCATGAAGAGTGGTAATTTTTAAAACAGAAAGGACAAACCTCCACAGTGAGATAGAAATTGCAACACTAGGATGAACAGAATCAAGCTCTAGACTGCCTTGGTCTCAATGTCCCTGCTCTTCTCCTCATGTTTCTCTGTCTTTCTTACCCCATCTTAACATCTCTGTCATTCTCTCTGTTTCTCCTCCCCAGCTCCCCCTCTACCTCTGGCTTTGGAGAGAAAAATAGAGAACATGGGCTTAGAGAGATAAGACAAGACAGAAGAAGGCAGAGTAAGAAGTAAATGGGAAGATGGAGAAAAGAAGGTGAAGTAAGGTTTGGAATGGGTGGAGGGGAGGCATATAAAATAGGCAACTAACTAGGGGAGGAGGTGGGCAGCTAGGTGGTGCACTGGATAGAGTACCAGGCCTGGAATCAGGAAGACACATCTTCCT
Source organism: Phascolarctos cinereus (assembly GCF_003287225.1). Taxonomy (NCBI): domain Eukaryota; kingdom Metazoa; phylum Chordata; class Mammalia; order Diprotodontia; family Phascolarctidae; genus Phascolarctos; species Phascolarctos cinereus. The sequence goes on along the minus strand of NW_027555847.1, from coordinate 348,967,989 downwards.
GACTTCAAATCCAGCTTTGGATAGTTACTAGCTGTGTGATCCTGGGTAAGTCACTTAACCCTGTTTTCCTCAGTGTCCTCATCTATAAAATGAGCTGGAGAAGGAAATGGCAAACCACTCCTTTACCTTTGCCAAGGAAACCTCGAACAGGGTCACAAAGAGTTGGACATGACTGAAACAACTGAACAACAATATAGCTGGCACCTCAGTATAAAATAATCAGGGCTCAATGTAAAAATGTACTAATGGAATAGGGTATAAAGAGGTGTGAAATGGGACTTTCAGGTAAGGGTTTAAGGTGTCCACAAAGGAAACAATGTACCCCCCTCCAATATTTCAGTGTGCTTATAGCTCTGTTCAAAAGTGAATTACACTTTTGAAAATAATATCAGTTTTTTAAACTATGTATCTCCCTTGGGAGGAAGGAAGAAAAAAGTGATAATTTTCCAGGATGCATAGAATTGGGGTGAAGGAATACTATCTAGAATTGTGATATATTAGAAACAACACATTTTGGGAGTAGGAGGCCTAGGTTCAGTTCTCCACTCTGGCTTCTGATGTTACCTGTGTGACCTTGGGTAAGTCAGAGGCTAGAGTGAGGAAGTCTTTGAGCCTCAGTGTCTCCATCTATCAAATGAGGGAATTAAACCAGATACCCTCAGGGTCTTTCTGGCTCTAAATCTATTATCTTAAAATCCTAATCTATCTGCAATCTTTTTGACCATCCCTGAAGTACCAAGATACTGATCACTTGCTGACCTAGGAAGATCCCTCAAAGTTTGTTTACCAAACTTAGAATTTGGGAGCCAGAGGGTGTATGAGCACACACTCAGCCTCTATCCACTCTGGGACATGCATAATTGTTGTAAACTAGTTTAGGGCTTGGTTCAGACCCAGCTAAGTCCACAGATAGCATATTTTAAAATTATGTCACAACCATCCTACTAAGCTCCAGAAACTAGGTCAAAGGCTAGCTCATCGTGCCCATGTCATACAACCATGCTTATGAAACATAGTGATCTTTATGGGTAGATAGAGTTTCAGGTCACTGGACACCTGGAGGATATAGTGGTAAATCCTAAAAGAGAAGAGAAACCTAGGAACACAGGGCCCACCATGAGCTGTAAAGGAACAGAATCCCACCACAGCTACACCAATGACCACAAACAATGGAAGATTTCCATCCAAGAACCAAAGGATCTTAGATCTCGAGCTGGAAGAGACCCCAGAAGCCTCCTAGTCCCATATCTTTATTTTATGGTTGAGGAAAGTGAGGCTTCAGGAGGTTAAGTGATTTTGCCCAAAGTCACAGAAGCATCATCTGCCATGAAAAATGTAGGAATGGTTAAAGGCAGACCTATTGATGGAAGGAGCCAGAGTGAAAATGGTCAATGTTTTCCAATATTGCTCCATAAACATAACCATACAAATGCTAACTCACCAAAGGAGAGTGGTCCTTTTTCATCCTGGTCTAATTTTCTAAACTGGCCAGAGCTCAGCAGAGTTCCTGGCACATAGATAGATAGATAGATAGATAGATAGATAGATAGATAGATAGATAGATAGATAGATAGATAGATGGATAGATGGATAGATGGATGGATGAATGGATGGATGGATGGATGGATAGATAGATAGATAGATAGATATAGATAGATAGATAGATAGATAGATAGATAGATAGATAGATGGATGGATGGATGGATGGATGGATGGATGGATGGATAGATAGATAGATAGATAGATAGATAGATAGATAGATAGATAGATAGATGGATAGATAGATGGATGCATATAAAGAAAGAAAAGAGAAAGAAGGGAAGAAGAAAGAAAGAAAGAAAGAAAGAAAGAAAGAAAGAAAGAAAGAAAGAAAGAAAAGAAACAAACAAACAAACAAAAAAGCAATTTATTAAGCATTTATATGCCGAGCTCAGAGTATATAAACACAACCAAGCAAGGCAGTCTCAGCCCGCCTTAAAGGAGCTCACATTCTAATGGGGGAACATCACAACATAAAATGGAGCTAGAAGGGGAGAACCCCCTACTTCTCAGGAGTGAAAAGAGTGGTGGCTGGAATGTAAACAGCACGGTGAAGAGATCAGGCCGGGAAGTGGCATAGAGGCCTGGTCTCAGATATGATGAGCCAAAAAGCGCATTTATCAGAGCATGATGATAATGCTAACATTCCTCTCTCATAGGTGGTTAATAAATGTTTGCATCTGACTGACAAATCCCTAATCTTATCTGTGTTTCCACTGGTCCTCCAATCTCTCTGACTTCTCACATGCCAACTATGTTGTAAACACATGCATGTAACTGCACACATATTTCTTTCCCTCTTTACCATAATTTCTACCCTTTGGTCAAAAACTGGCAAAGAAGAATGAGGAAACATATAAAGGACTGCACAAGAAGAATATATTTTTTGAAAGATAAATTTTTATTATGAAGTTAACACATATCAACAATCATTAGCACTTCAATATGCACAGAAAAAAAGGGATTGTATATAAAATTGTGGACTTCTGTCATGTTCATTTTACATTTTCCACTTCCTTTTTTTTGTATAATTAAATTTAAACACTGAAGTTCTAATACTGTTGTGCTTGTCTTTGTCCCTTTCTGAAGTTCCTTCTGCTCTCTTTTTATTTTTAATGATTTGTTGACACTTTCTTTTTTTTTGTATCAGTGTCTCTCTGTCCTATACCCCCTAAACTTCTCTCACACTCCCCCCCACAAAAATTTCTCTCTTATAAATCCAACAATATGAGAAATCAGCAGAGAAGGAGGTTATAGTAATAATAGTAGCTCATGTTTACCTAGTATTTTGCATATATTTTCTCATTTGATCATCACAATAAACCCATTGAGACAGGTAGTATTAGTATTATCATCGTACTCTGATACATGAGCTTCGTCATGCCTAAAATCAGGCCTCCATGCCACTTCCTGACCTGATCTCTTCACTCTGCTATCTACACTCTAGCCATCACTCTCGTCACTCCTGGAAAGTAGAGGATTCCCCACTTCTAGCTCCATTTCATGTTGCAATGTTCCCCCTTTAGAATGTGAGCTCCTTCTGTTGAGTTTTGTTTCCTCTTTCTGATGGTTCTTCCTATTGGTTTTAATTTTTACTTACAACATCACTAATGTGAAAATATGTTTAATAGGAATGTAAATGTATAGCCTATATCAGATTGTGTGCCGTCTTGGGAAGGGTGGTGGGGAAGAAGTTGGAGAAAAATTTTAAACTCAAAAGCATATGGAAGTGATTATTGATAAATCAAAATAAATTAATTTAAAAAAAAGAAAAAAAGAATGTGAGCTCCTTTAAGGGAGGCAAGCACTGTCTTTGCTTGCTTGCTTCTGTATACCTTGGGCTTGGCACGTAAGTGTTTAACAAATTGTCTGTCTCACTATCTGTCTACCTACCTACCTACTTATCTTTTGTCCATCTGTATATGTCATATCTATCTATCTTATCTATCTTTTGTCTATCCATATATTTATTATCCATCAAGCTATCTAGCTAAATGAAGAAACTAAAGCTCAGAGAGGTTAAAGTAATTTACCCAAAGTAAAACAAGTAACAAACGGCAGAGTTGGGACTTGAATCCAGTCCTTAATACAAGGCCAATGTTGTTTTTGCTATACCACATTGCTTCTTCAAGGGGAAAAAAAACCCTAACTTTTATCATGAGAAGAACCCCTGTGCAATCTACCTGCCAGTAATATAAGGTCCCAGGTAGATATTTGTTAACTAAATAGATTGAGATGACTCACCATGAGTTTTACAGAGTGTCAGTTATGTCTAGAAGTGCTTTTTAAAGAGAAAAACACTTGAAGGAATGTTGTTACTCTACCTGCATTCTCACTCATTTCCTTTGCAGATTCTTAAGAGGTCTGAAATGCTTTCCTATTGAGCAAAAAGGAAAGAATAATCTTGGGAGAGAGTGTGGTGTGGTAGAAAGCCAATCTTGGAGGATGGAAAAACTGCATTCCAGCCCTGCCTCTGACACAGACTAACTACATGGCCATAGGTAAGTCATTTCAGCACCTTGTGCCCCAGGTAATTCAGTAAGACTGTAATATACAGATGACTTGTCAATCTTCATTGATAAAGGGCAGCACAGCTCAAAGTGTGATCTCTGGGACTCTGGAGACTTTTTTAGGGGATCTTAAAGTTCAAAATTATTTTCATAATAAATACTGATGTTTAAATATCTAATATGATAAATATTAATAGATATAAGCCACACAAACAAGAGTTCTTTGCAGGTGTTCTCAATTTTCAAGAGTGTAAAGGAATCCTGAGACAAAAAAAAGTTGGAGAACCACTGGTTTAGGCATTTTCACACTGGGAACTCCTTATACCATGAAATCATAATTTTAAAAAAATATTGGACAGAAATAAAGCTGGATGAAATTGTTCTGTCTCATCATATACGAGAAATTACCTGCTAACCTCTCCGGGTGGATTTGTAAGAGCTGTTTCCTTGTTCTGAATAACAAAGAACCACTTCATGATTTGTTTCTCACTAGGAACAAACTGGGTGTTGTTCCCAACATGAAAGCTGAGGGACACAAGAATTCACAAGGATACAGTGCATTGTGATTGGAGGAAGAAGTAGGGGTGGTGGGGAGAAAAGATATTGTTATGACCCCTTGCCCCTTTCAAGATCTCCACATCACATTTTTGGAGCCAATCTCCAGGCACCTTTTCCAAAGGGAGACAGAACTTAGCTCAGAAACCTCACACCTCTGATGATCAGACACATAACCCTAGGCTAAATGTGTACCACCCAATGTCATTGTTTAGACTCCCTTTGGGATATACTTTGCCCAGTCTCTTGATCAGCGCAATACCCTACCAGAGTCCCATACAGAACACTAGAGGAATGCAAACACCGCACATGAACTCCTGACTGCCTCTCTCTGAGGATCAGCCACAAGGACTGCACAGAACAAATACATGAGGGAAGGCAAAGAAGAGCAGACCCAAGGTGCTGCATTGCTCCCTGGAGTCTCACATAGACATTAGCTCCCATGTTCTTCCAAGCACTTCATTGTGATTCCCACTAAACGCGGACTGGTTTGACAATGTTACACCAGTGATGTTTCATACTACTAGCCTCACCTAAATATTCTTTCCTCTCTCCTCTCCTTTCTCACATGTGGTCTTAGGTGTGTTCCTTTGCCCTCACATTAAATTTAGCAACTTGTCTAGAGGGCAACTGAAAGAATGATTCTCTCTGTGGGTGCATATCTATAGACAAAAAGGAAAAAGGATGAATATTTCATTAGGTTAGGTTAAGAAAAAGAAAAAATAATAAAATCCAAAGTCAATTTTTTAAAAAATGAAATAAATTGTTTAAAATAAATTAATATAGCATAGTGGAAAGAGCCCCCAACTTGTGGTCAAAAAATCTGGGTGAGAGCTTTGCTCTGCTGCTAAATAATTGTATGAACTCAAGCAAGTCGCAAAATCATAGAATCACTCATCATCTCAGATTGAGAAGAAGGCTCAGAGGCCACTTGGCTCAGTCTGTACATAGCAGAGTTTCCCTTCTATCATATCTCCAAAATCGGGCACCTCACCTTCAAACAAGAGTCCCTCATCCAGGGGAAAGTCACTATCTTCTGAACATTTGGATAACTATTACGATGTTTTCCCTCATATCAAACTCCAACTCTACTTCTCTACAGCTGTACTCCTAGTCTCAACCTCTGGAGACAAACACAAATCACACTTACACAGCACAGTCCTTCAAATACTTAAAGATAGTACTGGGCCTGGAGTCAGGATGACTTAAATTCAGATATGACCTCAGACACTTACTAGCTGCATGACCCTGGGCAAGGCACTTAAACTCTGCCTCAACTTCCTCAACTCTAAAATAGGGATAATAGTAACACCTGCCTACTGGGTTGTTGGAAGGACCAAATGAGGTAATATTTGTAAAGTGCTTAGCATAGTTCCTGGCACATAACAGGCACTCAGTAAATTCTGTTTCTTTCCATTCTTCTTTCTCTATATTTTCTCTTCTTCAAGTTCACCATTCCCATTCCTTGAAATTGGATATCTGAACAGTGCTTAGCACAGTGGCTGGTTCACAGTAGGTGCTTAATAAATGCTTATTCCTTCTTTCCTTCCTTTTCAACCACTCCTCACATGGCATATTTCCAAGGTCCTATGCCATCCTGGTCACCTTCCACTGCACCTGCTCCAACGTATCAAAGTTCTTTCAAAAATGTGGTCTCCTTATGCAAATATAATGCTCCTTATCTAATCTGACCAGAGTGGAGTACCATGAGTCTATCATACTCTTTCATTCTTCAGACTATTTCAATCCTAATGCAATTTATGGTATCCTATCAAAGTGATGACTCACACTGAGCTTTCAATCTAGTAAAACCCCTAGATTTATTTCAGACAAACTGCTACTTTAGCCATACTTTCTAGTCCTTTCTTGAACTTTTGAAAAGAACATTTTTAACACAGTAGTAAAACTTTACCTTTTTGCCTATTAAATTTATCTTATTGGATTCAGTTCAATATTCTAGTCTGTTGAGATCTTTCTGAATGCCAGTTTTGTCACCCAACAAGTTAATTATCCTTCTCAGTTTTGTATTATCTGCAAATTTGATAAGGGTATCATCTCTGCCTTTATCATTGATAGAAACACTGAACAGGTAAGGATTGAACACAGATCTCTGGAGCATTCCACATCCTTCCAAGATGATAACAAACCTCTAACAGCTATGCTTTTAGTTCAGCCGTTCAACAAGTTTCAAATCCATCTAACTATACTATTGTCTAGCCTACTTCTCTTTGTCTTCTATTTATAATGGTAACATGTAATATTTTGTCAATGTTTTGCTGAAATTCAGGCAAGGTGTGTCTACTACATTCCCCTTATCTACCAGTCTAGTGTTGTTGTTTTTTGTTGTTTAGTAGCATCAATTGTGTCTGATTCTTTGAGATCCCATTTGGGGTTTTCCTAGCAAAGACACTGGAGTGGTTTGTCATTTCCTGCTCCAGTTCATTTTACAGATGAGGAAACTGAGGTAAAGTGGATTAAGTGAGGTATTCAGGGTCACACAACTAGTAAGTTTCAGAAGCCAGATTTGAACTCATGTCTTTCTGACTCCAGGCCTAGCATTATATCCACTGCCACCTAGCTGCCCGATGTTCAAAAAGGAAAGGAGGTTAGTCTCACATGCCCTGTTTTTGATGAAGCCTCTTAGCAATCACCACTTTTGTTTGTAGATGTTTGGTGACCATCTTCTAAATAGTATATAACAGAATTCTTCCTGAATTTGAAGTGGAGTTCTTTGGTTTATAGTTTTCAGATTATACTTGCTTCCTTTTGGAAAATTTTGGAGTTTGTCCGTCTTTAGTCCTATAGTGTTACCCCCATTCTTTACAGTCTCTGAAAGATCACTACCAGTTACTCAGCACTAACATTTACTGGTTCTCCTTGGGATGTATTTCACCTGAGTCTAATTTTCTATTAGTCCTTTTTTTCTGTCCCTTTCAGTCAAAGACATTCTCCTGGACAAAATAAAAGAATCAAAATAAAAGTAGAGACTTCTGTCCTTTCTCCATTGTCTATTATCACCACCTAATCCAACTCAGGCAATGGTCGATATAATAAAATATAACTCTTGCCCCCAATATGATAAGATACACCATTTTTTATTAATTCCCTAATGTTTCCTCAATAACCGTAGCTCATTCTGAGCTTTAACACTCCTCACCTAGTTCTTAAAGGGGGATAGTGACTGTTTCATTGCTGTCTTTTTTTACTGCCAGCCTAGAGGGGGCCTGGCACATTACTGAATCCTTTAAAATCTGTGGTCCAAAAGTCTAGGATGAAAGTTGGATTATGGCAGCTGTCTTCTCTTTTCATTTCTGTCTTCATATCCTCATGAAGAAGACTCTCCTGCATGACTTTTTTCTCCCTCACTTAACCTGTGTCTTATGTTGACTGTTGTGACCTTCCTAAAAGTTCAAGGAGTAGCTGATGCACGTATGCATCTCTACCTATAAAAATGATGGGTCAAGCTATGCATTAAGCCTCTGTCATTATTATTGTTATGACTATTATTATTATGGCTATCTATTATATTCTGAAACTGTGGCACTTCTTTCCTAGAAGGCATAAGTGTATGATCTGTTATAGTTGTGTATTATAAGTGTGCAATCTGTTATAGTTTTTTTTGCTTGAATGTTGAATTAATGGTTTTCCCTGAAGCATAGCCATTTGTAGTCTTGTGAATTTGTTTTTCAAAAGTGCAATACATGACTGTACATGTATAACCTATATCAAATTGCTTTCCATCTCAGGGAGGGGGGAGAGGAAGGAAGAAGGGAGAGAATTTAGAACTCAAAAATTTAAAAAACAAATGTTAAAATTATTTTTACATGTAATTAAAAAATAAAATGTTTTTTTTACGTGCAATAGATTTTTTTCCTTCTTTTATCTTAACTTCTTCAAAAGGTTTCACCTCTTTTCCCCAACTCTGAGATAAAGTAGTATAGCTTGGTCAAAGGACACAAATTGTTTAGTAATCATTTGTGCAGAATTCTAGATTGCTCTCCTATTCACAGGTCCACAAACAGTGCATCAATGTTTCCTGTATCTCCTCTAGCATTTATCATTTCACTTTTTTAATTTTTGTGAATTTGAGGGGTTTGAGGTAAAACCTCAGAATTACTTCAATTTGCATTTCTCTAATTATTAGTAATTTGGAGCATTTTTTTGTATGGCTATAGATAGCCTAGGTTTCTTCCCTTGAGAAATGTCGGTTTGTATCTTTGGATCATTTATTAACTGGGGAATGGCTCTTATTCTTAGAAATTTGAATCAGTTCTTTCTATATTTTGGAAATGAGACCTTTATCAGAGAAGTGTCCTGCAAAGATTTTCCCCCCAATTGTTTCCCTTTTAATCTTAGTTATGTGTTTATGCAGAAACTTTCAAATTTTGCATAGTCCAAATTATTCATGTTATCTTCTGTGATCTCTGCCTTTATTTTGTAGTAAACTCTTTCTGTATCTGTAGATCTATTAAGTAATTTATTCCTTGTCTCTAATTCATTTCTGATGTGACCTTTTGTTTCTAGGTCACCTATCCATTTGGAATATTTGTTGTTTCTTACAGAGCATTCATACTCCATAACCACAATTTGTTTAGTCTTTTCCCAATTGATTAACATAGTACTAATCAAGCATTGTTGTAACAAACAAGCAATTGTGAAATAATTGCTATGTGCTAGCTAAGTGCTATGGACAGGAACACAAAAAGAATGAAACAAGAATAAAGTGGCTGAATAACATTTGGTTGAAAATCGATTGAGGAAAGAACAGAAACAACAACGTGTTGGGAGCATCTGACAGATAATACACACTGAAGGAAGATATAAAAGAGTTCCAGAAACAGATCCCAAACCTGCCCTCGAAGTACAACATAGTAAGGACAAGGAACCTCAGCTATCATGATGTCTGCTGATGCTCTCTCTCTGCCAAAAGCTGGACAGCTGATACATTCTTGAGCTGCCTTAATGATCATTTTATTTTTCAAAAGGTAGACAAAGTAATAAAGGTAACTAGTGGCCAAGGTTGAAATGATGACAACCTTGGGGGAGGGAAAGGAGAATGGGAAGGGGCCAATACATTTTTGAAAGAGGGTAAAAGATGGATGTAGTCTATTATGCTTGCAAGATCTGGGGGAAACCGGTTTCTAATCAGAGAAGTATTATTTCATGTCTTAAAATTATATGAGAAAGGTTAGCCCAAGAAGATTGGGCTGTCGTTAAGAATGTAATTCTTACCACACAAACAAACAATGCCGATGAAAAAAAGAAAAGGGGAAACAGTTTCAAGAGACCAAAGTAAATGTGCAGAGAACTATCAACCAGCTTAGATTTAATGAGACATGTACATGAGATGAAAAAAAAAAGGCAGAATGAAGATAAACACACTCAGTGGTACAGGTGTGACCCACAAGAATAGGACCTGAGGTTTGCAGTTAATGTTAGATAACAAAAGTGCCTCTTTTCTTTTTAAGCTCTATTAAAGGCAAGGAGAAGATAAAAAGGAGAATGAAACTACTGTTCAAAATAAAAGGGATTAAGGGAATGGACCACAAAAAAGGGTTTCCAGATGTGCAAGCTGTTTCTAAGATGTGTATTTGTGCTTTGTTTTGTAAATGCCATCTTGTAAATTTCATTTGTTTGTCACTGATGACTTCCCTTCCAGAAGAAAAAAAAATTCTTTGGAAATTTAGTTTGAAAACTTCTTTGAAAATTAAGTTCTTTTTGAAAACGGGGACCTTCCAGTCCTATACTACCTTTTACTATGTGTGCTACCTTAGGGAAGTCACAACCTCTCTCTGCCTCTTTCTGCATCTATAAAATGAGTAGCTTGGACTAGGACAACTTCTAAGACTCTCTCCAGCTTTAAATCTATGATCCTATGTCTTCAATTTCTTTCTTTCTTTTTTTTTTTTTTGCCTCTGTGCAGCACCTGGTACAGTGCTGGGTACACAGAAAACGCTTGGAAGTGATCACCCAGTGGACGCAGCTGAAGATTGGTGAATTGGGTGGCCTTACTGGAACAGGGGTTGTTTTAGAGACAGAAATGAGATAAGCAAATTGGTAAAAGGTCTAAAAACTTCTGGCCCAGAATTTGGTCTCAATTCAGTGAGTAACATCTCTAATTTATTATGAGCATTCCCAGAACACATCATTTGTCACTGCTCTGTATATGTCTGCACATGAGTGCATGTGTGTATTTGAACATGTGCTGTGCAACAGAAAGCTTGGGATTGAATTATAGGCCCTTTAGCCTAACTCATCCATATCTGACTCAAGCTCACTTGTTGGAGCCAATGTGATTCCTTTGGGTTTCCCAAATCTGATCTTCTCTAATCCCATGTTAGTCCCTGGTGGTGGCAAAACAGAAGTTCCCTAGCAGAATCCAAGGTCAGAGGAGCACAAAGCAGCAGAGGGCATGAAATCATCCGGGGGTCCGAGCAGGCATGAAGTCAGAAATCACCCAATCAGCACTTTAGAGCTAGAAGGATCCCTGAGTCCAATATTCTCATTTTAAACATGAAGAAACTCAGGTACAGGTAAGATGTGTACATTGTTGTAAGTAGAAGGCCCAAGGCTTGAACCTAGATTTTATGGCTCCAAGTCGGTGCTCTTTGGCAAGAGTTCTTTCAATACTATTCAAATTATTTTCTGCCTTCAAGACCCAGATCAGCTGTTTCCTCCTGGTCTCCCCTTCACTAGGCATGATCCCCTTCCCTAATACCTCATTCCCTTTTTTGTAGCATTTTCCATTTTGTAAGATCAGTATTTGTCTAGTTCTGTGACCCTATTAGATGGTAAACTCCTTGAGGACAGGAATTTTTTAATTTAATTTTTGTATCCCTAGAACCTGACAGAGTAGAATGAACATAATAGACACTTATGAGTATTTGCTATATTGAATAGGTCCTGAGAGGCATGGAATAGCAGAAGTCAGGAGGAGGAAGAATAATCCAGGAAAAATCAGTCACTATCACTAGACCCACAGTTCTTAATCTCCTTTGTGTCATAGATCTTTTCAGCAGTTTGGTGAAGCTCATAGACCCTTTCTAAGAAGAATTTTTTAAAAAAAAATCATAATTAAAGTAAAGGCTAACTTTCAGTTAGAGGTTAATGAAACTAAGATGTAATTTTTTTTCCATCCAAGTTCACTGACCCCATGAAACTCAGAATCCCAGTGAGTCAAGTGAAGTGAAGAAGCACTTTTTTTTTTAAGGCAATTGGGGTTAAGTGACTTTCCCAGGGTCACACAGCTAGTAAGTGTGAAGTGTTTGGTCTGAGGCCAGATATCACTCAAATCCTCCTGACTTCAGGGCCGCTACTCTATCCACTGCACCATCTAGCTACCCCAGAACAAGCATTTCTTAAGAGCTTACTATGTGCATAGTACTATATTATATACTGGGGATACAAAGAAAGGCAAAACCTTAACAAACTCCCAATACAATGGGGGGAAACAACATACAAACACCTATAGAGAAACAAGATATATAAAGTGAAAATGGGAGGGAAGATGCTAGTGCCAACATTCTCCTTTCTCTATTAAAATTAGAAATATACTCAGGACAAAAATCTGAATGAGAACTAGCTTTAACTTACCTAGTGATAATTTTTTCACCAAAACCCATAATTTATCAAATGTAAGACTATCAAACTCCATCTTTATGTCCTTTCACATCATATGTTCTTTCACCTTTGTACCTTTGCATTTTCTGCATTTTTCACTAGAAAGTTAATTTAGTATAAAGCTCTGATTCATCCGGGGGTATCTTACATACTTTTTCCCAGGCCAGGACTAATTCCCAGAGCATAGGCAGCCTGAACCTATAGAAGAGTGGGATTTATTAGATTAGAAAGGAAACCAAGGCAGAAGCAATCAAAGGCTGATTCTGGCTCATAACTGGAGCTGCTCACTATTTCTTTCTCTGGTCCCCTCTGCCTTCTCAGGACACTCACGTCTTGGGTTCCTCAATCACTTATTTTCACTAGTGTCTTAAATTTCCTACCACCACCACAGTCCAAACTTCTCCTTCCTCCACGTAAGCAGTAGAATGGTCTTTGAAAAGCATACTAGTTGAACTTAGCTACAGCTGCTCCTACTGTAGCAGACCAAGCCTTGCAGTTCCCACCACCTCTAATTTATCATCTTGGCTTCACATAGCAATCCAGGACAGCTGCCAATACCTGTTGTACATGGTTTATGCAAAAAGGAATTGTATTTCAATGCCAAGTGGTCTGACTAAATTCTCTTATGAAACTGTATGCAGATTTTTGCATCTTTTTTTTTTCTTTTGAGTCACTTGATTCTTGGCCCTTAAACCTTTGAGATACCATGTACTTCCTCTGTGCTTGGGGTCTCGTGCTTACTGACCTAGATAAATTATTAACATGTTTGTTATTTAAACTTCATTGGCTCAACTTCCCACTGTCACTAACAATCTTCATGCTGAAACAATTAACTGTTGACCTAGGTTTTGGGAAAGATGGACTGATAACTTCCAGACCCAAGTTATTGATTTAGGATGCGTTGGATGAGAATCAGAATTATTGTTTTCCTTAACACTGGTGTTTGTGTCTTAAAGATCCCTCAGGTCCCATCTGGTATTTCACAAAGCTACAGCATGGATTCTGTGGTTACAGGGTGACTTCATCGGGACGAACAACAGCAGGGCATCAAATGTATCAAATCTCAGTGCCCAGAATGTATGGGCAGTCTGATTGGGGAGGAGGGGTAGAGTTGAGAATAGAAAAAATGCTGAGCCTTGTCCTGGTTATGTTAAAGACAGAGGAAGAGAAACAAATGGATGTAATATGGAGAGAGGATATATATTAAGATGAATTTTTGTGAGTAAGGAGGATAAACCATTTCATCTCCCACAAGCTCTGAGCCGAGGGTTCCCTAATTGGAGGAAAAATCTCAGACTCTCCTTTTCTGAGTCCCAGGACCTGTGAGAGATGACGTTCTCAGCTGTCCCCTCTAACATCTGTCTGAATTAGGTCACAAATTCCCAGAGGGCAAATCCTGCAGTATTTCCATGTGAGACAATCACCTGGAGGAAAGATCACATTATTCATAGCTGGTTCCAAACTCTTTTCCTTCTCATTTCCCACTCTATCCACCCTAGGTTCTAGAGTTGGGTTTTGGTAGGGGGGGGTTTTGTTGTTGTTTGTTTGTTTTTTTCTGTCATCATCTGCCCTACTTTATCATATTACAAGCAATGTTAGAGTTAGAAAATATCTTAGAGGCCATTCTATTCCAACCTCCTCTTTTGAAAAAATAAGGAAACTGAAACTCCAAAAGATTGTGACGTACCAACATTTGCACAGCTGGTAAATGTCCCAGCTGAAGTCTTTGACCTCCCCAAAGCTCTTTATGCATCTGGATTCAGCTCCTGTGCAGGTGGGTGGGCAATGGTGGAGGAGGAGATGTAGGGAATTGGGGGAGGGTTCCTTTCCTCTTATTCCAGCTGAGACAAGGTTGGAGTTGAAAAAAAAAACATTTGCTAAGAAGTTTAGGGAAAACATGTAAGCAAAGAAATAGGGATATTCTATTGAACTAATGTCTAACCACAGGTTAGCTTGACCAATGTGGCTTGTGAGAATTTCCTGTCCCTGAAACCAAGGATCTTAAGACACTAGATTTAGAATTGAAAGGAGCTTTAAAGTTCTGACCCCCAAGTGTTATAGATGAGTGGCTGAAGCCCTGAAAGGTAAATTTCCCCTCGTTTCACCTTGGTGATTGAAAAGAGTGCTAGATTTGGATCCAGAGGTTCTGGGTTTAAATCCCAACTCTGTCCTATCTGCGTGACCTTGGAGAAGTCAGTGAAACTTTCTAGGGCTCCAGATTCCTCATTTATAAAATGAGGAGCTGGACTAGATCACCTCCAAGATCCTTCTAGCTTTAGATCAATAATTCTAAATCTAGGGAATCCTTTAAACTCACTTTCAAATTACAGATGACTAAATATAACTCTAATCACTATATGATTCCAGGTTACCTGCCTTGCCCAGTGTGGTAGAATGGAAAGCATTCTGCAACTTACTAGCTATGAGACCTTGGGTCAGTCACATATATTTAGAGCCTCAGTTTCTTTATCTATAAATTGGGTATAATAATGTTTGCTCTACCTACCTTACAGGCCATCATCACCTTTCACCTAGACTCACAAAAGCCTCCTAACTGGATTTGGGTTTCCAGTATCTCTCTCCTCCAATTCATCTTCATTTGCTGCCAAGATAAGTTTCCTAATCTTCCACTGGTCTGACCAAGTCACCAGCCTTATTCCTTGCTGTCTCTAGACTAAAATACAAAGTTCTCAGTTTGGTATTTAAGTCTTTTACTGTCTGACTCCAGCTAATCTTTTAAGACATTTCACATAATGGTTCTTCATGCCCTCTGCATTTTAGCAAACTTAGTTACTAGTTCTTCCTTAACCTCAGCATCTATCTGTGTTTTTGCATGGCATATCCTGTATTTTTGGATTGTACTTCCTCCTTTCATCTTAGAATCCTTGGCTTTCTTCAAGGATTGATTAAGGTACCTCCTCCTAGGAGGAACCTTTGTTAATTCAGTACCATTTTCCTCCCTTCCACTTAAGTCCCTCTCCCTCTTCAAAGATATTCACCTATGTAAACATTATATCCTATCCTCCAAGAAAATGTAAACTGGTGATGGCAGGGGCTACATTTTGTGGGAAGGGTGGAAGGTGAGGGGAGAAGTGGGCTTTGTATTCCTAGGACCTAGAAAACACACACACACAAGTGTGTGTATGCATGTATGTATATATATATACATATATATATATATATATATATATATATATATACACACAAATATACATATAAGCTCTATTATATATGCAGCTCTTCTGTATATGTGTATATATATAGCTTTGTTTAATATATATATATATACACATATACATATGTAGTTCTTCTGTATATGTGTTTTCATACATATATATGTATGTATATATATATGTTACATATATATGTATATATATTAGGTTCTTAATAAATGTCTGTTGAAGTAAATCAAAGTTTCAATTATTACAATAAAGCAGGATGGTAGACCCAAGAGAATGGGATACTCACTCTTCTCTCTTTTCCACTCAGTATTGCTACTGCAGCGGTCCAGACCACTCCCATGGATCAAGTTCAGTCCTGGAGGATTCTGACCAGCTACAATATGGGTCAGACTTTTTTCTCATGCTCTTTGGCTCATTAGGTTTTCCTACCTGAATCTCCAAGGAAAAATCACTTAAGGCTTGGCTTTGGGCTCATGAACACATTGTTCCCCCAAGGAGGGAGGACAAAGGTATTCCTTGGGTAGATATTTGTTTCTCTCACTCTGGCTCATTAAAAATCCCTGCCCCAGGGAAAAATTGCTTAAGGCTTGGATGTGGTTTATGTCCAGGGTCTCCCTAACAGAAAAAATAAAAATACTATTCAATATACAATATATAGCAGGTATGAGAAAAGTATACATTTCTTACACACAAAAAATGCTAAAAGATATGAAAGGCTTATAGTACTCACTGACAGAAAGACTTAAAAAAAGTTTGTAACAACTTTTAACTACAGTTATACTCTCCCAGGAAGTTAATGCTTAAACTTCATCAAAACATCAAACAGGGGCAGCTAGATGGTATAGTGGAGAGAGCAGCGGCCCTGGATTCAGGAGGACCTGAGTTCAAATCTGACCTCAGACACATAACACTTAGTAGCTGTGTGACCCTGGGCATGTCACTTAACCCCATTGCCCAGCCAAAAAAAAAAGAAACAAAAACAAAACATCAAACAGCTACAGTTACATTTCATCTTCATTCTGTGCTATACAAATAACTTCAGGCCCACATCTTTTGGCAGAACAGATCATGCTTGTGCTCATCCTCTTGTTAATGGTGGTCTTCTCCAGCAGTGCTCAAGTAGTTTGCTGGGACTTCTTCCCAGAGCCACCACTAAGTTGCTACCAAAAATATCTCTCAATTTATAAGGTCAGTCTGAGTCCTGGATACATTTATCTCAGGATAGATACCAGTTCACCTAATAATCAGAAAACACAGAGATAGGCCAAAACTCAGTTTAAGGCTCACCTTGGAAGTACATGTGCTTTATGTCTCATATACTCACAGCTACATGTGAGCCAGGGTAGGATTAGAGCAAACGGCCCCTTTTTCACCCCTTACCAGAGTTGCTCAAAATAGTCCTGATGCGATCTCTAGCTGCAAGAGAAGAATGCACTAAGGATGGAGTAACTGCCTTTTAAATATTCACTGAGTCATCAGAGCTTCCTGCTCAGCACCAAAAAGGAGCACTGCCATCTTTGCCATCTCAAAGCGCCAAGCCCCCTCTTCATTGAGTAACACACACATAGTCCACTGAGAGCAGGAAGGATAGCTTTGTGTATGGCAAGAGATGGCCTTAGCTACACTCCAAACAAACATTGAAAATAACAGACACAATTTACATTAAGGGAACATTAAAAGCCCACGGCACCCAGCACTGTGCCGTTTCTATCAGGGAATCAATATTAATTAAATGTAATTGGGAAGGTTTCAAAGGGACATGGAAGAGGGGACTATGAAGATGTATTGTGTCAACATCTCTCTCTGTGTCCCTTGTCTTTCACTAACACGGTGAGCTAAGGCCTGACAGCTTTCCCGGTTCATCCTGTAAGCAGGGACAACACTGCAAATTCTGTGTTAAAGCTATTGTTGCTACTGTTATCAATATTGTAACTAGGGGAATACAGCGAATCCACATGAATGAAAGGAATGACTAAAGTGCACTGGAAATTATTCAGGGTCATAGTAAATGCTGAGGCATTTTTTCCTACTTGAGTGTAGAGGGGAGAGAAGGAAAGACAAGAAAAAAAGATGGACTAAGCCTATATAAGCCTTTAGAGGAAAGCCCTCAGTGGCAGCTATAGAGGTAATCAAGGGCATAGTATCCTTGAATGATCAGATACTAGACAGGGAGGAAGGGGAAGCTAATTGGAGCATGTTTTTATCCCTCTCCAGGTAACTATATGATAACTCACAATACTATGTCTAAGCTTGGCACTTGCAGTGAGGTGCAGAGGAGGGGATCAATTATAAATGAATGAATAAAAATAATCTATTAAATGCTATGGCAATGGGCTAAGTGTTGGGGATACAAATACAAGCAAGACCGTACCTGTCCTCAAGGAGCTTGCACTCCAGAAAGAGGAAATAATGCAAATATGGGAGTTGTGGCCAAGGAAGGGAGTCTTGGTCTGGAGAATCACAGGGATGGTGGATGGCTCCATAGGACAACTGACTGACTCTTCCCTTTTTAGAAGCAAAAGTAGTATGGAAGATCAAATGGGTGAGTCTATATTGACAGATACAGTCATTCATATGCATTCTAAGATGCATTTCTGTAAAGACATTTTGAAACTGGTCTTACCTTTCTAGGGTCAAGTTTAAGAACCCCAGACTTTATAATCTGTGAGTTTGTCTACTTGTACAGTAATTGATTTGCCCATCTATTGTCTTATATCCCACTGCAGATAATTTGTTCTTTTGCTAATGCTATCTCCTTCACAAGAGTAATTCATTGTTAAGGTATGAACTTTGCTTCCCTTCTGTTCTTGTTGCTCTATGGGTACCCCAGTGACTTCAATAGATTGGTTAGCCTGCCAATTTATGAACTCTTAGGGCCCAGACTTTAAAAAGAGGGAAAAAGTTAGAGAAAGAATAAGAACTGGGAGGTCAGAAAGGGAAGTGCAGGTCTGACACATCTGACTTTGTTTCCCTAGAGATAAGCCTCTGCCTTCACATGGCACCTCTAGGGAATCGTGTGTTCCTGGGAACCATAAGTAGTGGAGGATTTCCTAAACAAAACCTCCTGGCCCCAGTGCTTTAGTTTCCATGCTTGAACTTGCCTAGATTCAATAACCTGAAACATGAAATAGTGGGTAAAACATGAACTTGCTCCATTAAAGAGAAATAATTAAAGATCGCTGATCAACATATTTTTATGTCATTAAATATTTTCTAATTACACTTAAAAAAATGTTAACATTCATTTTTTAAAATTTTGAGTTCCACATTCTCTCCCTCCCTCCTAATACACCTTTACCCCCTAAGAAGGAAGCAGTACGGCATTGATTATACATGTGAAGTCTTACAAAACATATTTCCATATTAGCCATGTTGCAAAAGAAAACACACATAGAGGAGGAGGAGGAGGAGGAAGAGAAGGAGGAGGAGAGGGAGAGGGAGAGGGAGAGGGAAAGGGAAAGGGAGAAGAAGGAGAGGGAGAGGGAGAAGGAAAAAGAGAAGGAGAAGAAGGAGAAGAAGAAGAAGAACAAGAAGAAGAAGAAGAAGAAGAAGAACAAGAAGAAGAAGAAGAAGAAAATTTTTAAAAGTATGCTTCAATCTGCATCCCAAGTTCATCAGTTCTCTCTCTGGAAGCAGACAGCATATTTCATCATGGGTCCTTTAAAATTATTTTGGATCATTGTCTTGATCAGAATAGCTAAGTATCCCAAAGCTGATCATCCTTATAATATTACTGTTACTGTATACAATGTTGTTCTGACTCTGCTCACTTCGTTTTGCATCAGTTGATATAAGCATTCCCAGGTTTTTCTGAAACTATCCTCTTCATCATTTCTTATACAACAATAGTATTCCATCACAATCATATGCCACAACTTGCCCAACCATTCCCCAGTTGATGGTCATCCATCAATTTCCAAGTCTTTGCCACCACAAAAAGAGCTGCTATAAATATTTTTGTATGTGTGGGTCCTTTTCCCATTTTTATGATCTCTTTGGTATACGGACCTAGTAGTAGTATTGCTGAATCAAAGTTTGTGCAGAATATGCACAGACCCAAGTATGCAGTTTCATAGACCTTTGGGTATAGTTCCAAATTGTTCTCCAGAATGGTTAGACTAGTTTACAATTCCACCAACAGTGCCTTAGACAGTGTCCTTATTTTTCCATATCCCCTCCAGCATTTGTCATTTTCCTTTTCTCTCATGTTAGCCAATGTGATGTCAGTTAGTATCTAAGAATTGTTTTAATTTGCATTTCTCTTATCAATAGTGATTTAGAGCATTTTTTCATGCAACTATGGGCAGCATTGATTTCTTCTTCTGAAAAGTGCCTGTTCACATCCTTTGATGACTTATCAATTGGAGAATGACTTATATTTTTATAAATTTGCCTCAGTTCCAAATATATTTGAGAAATGAGGCCTTTATCAGAGAAACTTGCTGTAAAAATTTTTTTCTCAGTTTCTTGTTTTCCTTCTAATTTTGGCTGCATTGGTTTGTTTGTACAAAACCTTTTTAATTTTGTGTAATCAAAATTATCCACTTTATTTTCTGTGATTCTCTCAGTCTCTTATTTGGACATAAACTCTTCCCTTATCCATAGATCTGACAGGTTTTTCCACGTTCCCCTAATTTACTTATGATAGCATCCTTTATGTCTAAATCATTACCATTTTGAGCTTATCTCAGTATATGTTATAAGATGTTGGTCTCTACCTAGCTTCTGCCATACTACTTTCCCGTTTTCCCAGCAATTTTTGTCTAGTGGTGAATTCTTACCCCCAAAGCTTGGATCTTTGGGTTTATCAGACACTGGATTGCTATGGTCATTGACTGTATTGTGTACCTAATCTATTCCACTGATCCACCACACTATTTCTTGGTCAGTATCATATTGTTTTCATGATTACCATTTTGTAATAACAGTTTGAAATCTGGTATTACCAGGCCACCTTCCTTCACACCTTTTTTTTTGTTGTTGATATTCTTGACCTTCTGTCCTTCCAGATGAATTTTGTTATTATTTTTTTCTAGCTATATAAAATGTTTTTGTTAGTTTGATTGGTATGGCACTGAATAAATAAGTTAACTTAGATAGAATTGTCATTTTTATTATATTAGCTCATCCAACCCATGAGCAAGTAATATTTCTCCAGCTGTTTAGATTTGTTTTTATTTCTGTGAAGAGTGTTTTATAATTGTGTTCATATAGTCTCTGGGTCTGTCTTGGCAAGTAGACTCCCAAATATTTTTTACTTTAGCTGAAACATAATAGATTCTGCTCCAGCCCCTATTTTAACTCTCTGTTTCTGTTTCAAGTGTGTTTCTTATAAACAACATATTGTTGGATTCTGTTTTTCAATCCATTTTGCTATCTGCTTCCATTTTATGAGTGAGTTTATCCCATTTACATTCACAGTTAGGTTACTAACTGCATATTTCCCTTATCCTATTTTTTCCCTGCTTATCCTTATCTCTCTCTTGCTTTTTTTTACCTTGTCTCTCCTCAAAAGTCTGTTTTGCTTCTGATCACTCTTCCTTAATCTTCCTTCACTTCTATCAGCCTTCTCCCATCCCCAACTCCTATCCCCTTCCCCTCCTACTTCCCTGTAGGGCAAGATAAATTTCTACACCCCACTGAGTAGAAATGTCATTCCTTCTTTGAGCCAACTCCAATGAAAGTAAGGTTCAAATATTGCTCACCACCCCACCCCACCTCATTTTCCCCTCCATTGTAAAAGCTCTTCCTTTTATAGCTCTCTTATGTGAGATAATTTTCCCTTTTCTGTTTCTCCCTTCCCCCTTCTTCCAGTGCATCCTTCTTTCTTACCCCTTGATTTTATTTTTGTGAAGTCATCCCATGATAGTCAATTCACATCTGTTCTCTCTGTCTATGTAAATCCTTTTAACTGTCCCAATAATGATAAAGTTCTTAGGAGTTAAAGTATCATTTTCCCATATAGGAGTGCAAACAGCTTAACCTTATTGAATCCCTTATGATTTCTCTTTCATGTTTGCCTTTTTATGCTTCTCTTGAGTCTTATATTTGAAAGTCAAATTTTGATCTTTTCAACAGGAATACTTGAAAGTCCTCTGTTTCATTAAATATCCATTTTTTTCCTTGAAGGATTATACTCAGTTTTGCCAGGCAGGTGATTCTTGGTTCTAGTCCTAGCTCCTTTGCCTTCCAGAATATCGTATTCCAAGCCCACCACTCCTTTAATATGGAAGCTGCTAAATCTTGTGTGCTCCTGACTGTGAATCCCATGATATCTGAATTGGTTCTTTCTAGCTGCTTGCAGTATTAGAAAAACCTTGACCTGGGAGCTCTGGAATTTGGCTATAATATTCCTGGGAGTTTTCATTTTGAGATCTCTTTCAGGGAATGATTGGTGGATTCCTTTGATTTCTATTTTACCATCTGGTTCTAGGATAAAGGGCAGTTTCCTTGATAATTTCTTGAATATGATGTCTCTAGTCTTTTTGTTTTTTAGATCATGACTTTCCAGTAGTCCAGTAATTCTTAAGTTATCTCTCTTCAATCTATTTTCCAGTTATTTCTCCAATGAGATATTTCACATTTTCTTCTATTTTTTTATTCTTTTGACTTTGTTTATTGTTTCTTAGTGTCTTGCCCAATTCTTGCCCACTTCTAATTTTTAAGGAATTATTTTCTTCAGTAAGCTTTTGTAACTCCTTTTTCATTTGGCATATTCTGTTTCTAAAGGAGGTTGTTCTTTTTTTTTCCTGCAGTTAATTTTTGTGCTTTCTTTTTAACCATTAGGCTAATTCTGTGGGGGTTTTTAAATATTATTTTATTCAGAATTCTTTTACCAGGATGCTAATTCTCTTTTCACAATTTTCTTGCACTACTCCAATTTCTTTTCCTAATTTTTCCTCTACCACTCTTATCTCTTTCTTTAACTCTTCCAGAAATTCTTATTTGGCCTGTGCCCAGTTAGCATTTCTCTTTGAGGCTTTTGGTTGCAGTTATTTTCATGATGCTTTCTTCTGAGTTTGTGTCTTGCTCTCCCCTGCCACTGTGGCAATTTTTTATGGTAAAATTCTTTGTTGTTATTGTTGTTGTTTGCTCATTTTCCCAGCCTATTCTTTTATGGCTAGGCAATGAGAATGGGGGTTAACTGACTTGCCCAAGGTCACACGGCTAGTAAATGTTATATGTCTGAGGCTAGATTTGAACTTGGGTCCTCCTGAATCCAGGGTCGGTGCTCTATCCAGTCAGCCTATTTCTTGACTTTGAATTTTATGTTAAAGTTGGGCTCTGCTCACCTGGGGGTGGGGGGAGGCACTGTCCCAAGCTCCAGACTTTTTTTGTGCTGCTGTTTTCAAAGCTAGTTCTGAGGGCCTGCAAGTTTTTGGTGCTTCCAAGGTGGTGTGATGTGGGGAAAAGTGTAGTCACTGCTCTTTGGTCTTTAGCCAGGAAGGGCCCCTGTTTCTCTGGAGTTGTAAATTCTAGCACTCCTCCTGGCCCTGGAACTGTAATCAGATCCCCTGTTCCCCTGAAGCAGCAAGCACTAGTGCACCTCTCTTCCTTGGAACTGTGACCAAGACCTCTAATCAATTATGACAGACCACAAGCACTTTTCTCCACCCAGAACTTTGACCCAGAACCATGTTTGGGCAAATAGAGTTGCCAAATTCTATTTGTGCAAGGCTCTATAAACAGGGCCAAGCAATGGTTCCCTGTAATCTTTTTCTGATCAGTCGCCTAACTCCATTACCATCTCTAGTCTAAGAGTACTTGCAGCTCCTGCTGCAGTTTTCGATGCTGTCCCCAGTGCCTGCTGCTGGTGCTCCCCCTGCATGTACTCTAGACCATCCCCGAATTGTGTAACACAGACCTCTCCTGCCAACCTCCTAAGTTGTCTTAGACCGGAAAAACATCTCACCTCAACCTTTTGTTGGCTCTGCTGCTCTAGAATTTGATTTGAATAGTTATTTTAAAGTTGTTGGAAGGGAATGTTGGGAGAGTTCAGCTGGGCTGCTGCCTCTACTCTGCTATCTTGGCTCTGCTCCACTGGAAGACGTTAATTTTCTTGACTGTTGACTCATACTGAGCTTACAATCCACTAAAACCCCCAGATCTTTTTCAAATTAACTCTGGTCTAAATTTGTCTCCTTTTTGTATTTGTAAAATTGAGGTTTTATTTTTTGTTTTGTTTTGGTTTTTTTGTTATTTTAACCAAAGCATAAGGCTACATGTATCCCTATTAAATTTATCCTTTTAGATTTGACCTGTCCCTTTCACCTGTAGAGCCAGCAGTAGCTTCCGCGATCATTTACGATGGTAGCTCAACAATCACACCTTACCCATTCTTTCAATATCAGAGGGTGCACTTCCTTTACTACTTAGTAACTATGTGACCTTGAGCAAGTCACACTGCCTTTTTGAGATACTGTTTCCTATTCTATGAAATAAACCTAGTAATGCTTAAAATACCTCCTTCAAAGATTTAAGGCTCAAGTAAGATAGTATATGCAAAGCATTTTGTAAGCATAAAGCACTGTGGAAAAAGGAAAATATTATTCTAAAGTTTGAGTTCTTTACCCATCTCTACCAATTTATATCATCATCATCATGACATTTATATAGCACTTTAAGTTTTAGGAAGTGCTTTATACATTTTATCTTATTTGATCCTCACAACAGCTCTGTAAGGTAGGTACTATTATTATTTCCATTTTATAGATGAGAAAACTGAGGCTTAGGGAAGTTAAGGTTCCCAAGGTCACACAGCTAGTAAGCATCTGAGGCAGGATTCAAACATAGGTATTCTTGACTCCAAGTTCTGAACTCTACTACTTCCACTTTGCTGTTTCTTGATTTTTTACTGATAGTTTTTTTAAAATATCCTGTTTGTAAAAGGATGTTTTTACATCATATTAATTTTTAATTAATAATTAATTCTGTTTTTACATCATATTAAATTTTTCAGGCAATCAAGGTTAAGTGACTTGCCCAGGGTCACTCAGCTAGGAAGTATCTGAGGCCAGATTTGAACTCAGGTCCTCCTGACTCCAGGGCCCATGCTCCATCCACTGTGCCACCTAGCTGCCCCATTACATTTATTTTTGATCCATCTCTACTAGCCCTTCTCTATTCAGTAAGCCTTTGTTTGTAGCAAAGATTGAATAAGAAAAAGAAAAGCTTAGCAAAACCTTGGACCTCCTTGGAGCATATACCTAACATTGGGAGCTCTGAGTTAGAGTGTAGATATTTTAATAACGTTTTTAAAATTCCAAATTACTCTCCAAAATTGTTGGACCTATTCACAGGTCCACAAACAGTGCATTATCATACCTGTTTTACTATCTCCCTCCACTATCAACTAATTCTACCTTTTTTCCATCTTTGCCAATTTGTTGGTCTGAGGTAAACCAAATCTCAAACTTTTATGGGGAGAATAGATTCTTTTAAAAAGTGAAGATGTTAAGAGCTGAAGTGATAGTTTAGCTTTATCCATAACCTTCAAAACTCATTAGGTCTGCAAAAAAAAAAAAGATTTAAAAACTCATTTGCAACGGCCCTTTTACGTCCCTTTGGCTCTGCTAGCCAAACCTCACCTTCATTCATTCCCCTTGGGTTAGTTTTGTTTTCCTATCTGAAATATAGATCTCTCAAGGTCAAAGACTTGTCTTTTATTCCCCATTGTGTCAGTAACAATTGTTCAACAAATGCTTCTTCTTTCCTTCCTGGCTTCTCATTCCCCTCCCTATCTCCTCCTTTCCCTCCTTCTTTTCCTCTTCCCTCCCTACTTCCTTCCTTTTCTCCTCCCTCCTTCCCTCCCTATTACCTCCCTTTCTTCCCTCCCAAACTACCTGCCTGCCTGCCTTGTCCCTTCCTTCCTTCCTTCTTTCCTTCCTCCTTCCCTTCTCTCTTCACTTGTTCTTTCCTTCCTTCTTTCCTTCCTTTCTTCTTTCCTTTCTTCCTCCCTTTCTTCCCTCTTTTCTTTCTTCATTCTTTCCTTCCTTTCTTCTCACTTAAGGCCTATATTCAGCACAATCCTAGGGAGCCAAAAAGACAAGGCTAGAACACTGTCAATCCAGTCTTTTCAACTACCATGACTATTTCTACAGATCACTGAACAGTAGGTTCATCATGTTTTTACAGGACAGATCATGACGAGGATAAAAATGATTGCATCAATCATTTTGGATTTGATTCAGGAGTTCCACACAGACAAAAGCTTACAAAAATTCTACTATCAAGTGAGATGCACTCTGAAGCCTTTTCCTGGGCTATTAGCATGAGAGGGTGTTACCCCATTGGTTAATGCCCATAGTCTAGTTAGAAGGTATTTGGCCCTACCCTCCCTGCCCTAAATAATTTCACTTCTATGCACCCCCATCACTATAGCTGAGGTGATAATAGAACAAAATGTCTGTTCTATTCTTTTCATTTTACCACAGAGGCAATGTGGCATTGTGGAAAAGTCTAAGGTCCAAACCTATGGTTTAGGCCCAGCTTTGCCAACTGTTTGACCTTAGACAAATTTCCCACTATACCATGATAACTTGGGCTTCAATTTCTTCATCTACATGAATTAGAGAAGTCTATGGTCCCTTCTAGCTCTGACATCCATGATTCCATGATTATTAGAGTATACGTTACATGCTTGCCTTGAAGGGACTAAAAAGGATGCCTTCAACCACTTCTGAAACTCATTTTTCCAAAGAAATCCCATGTACCCGTCAAGGGCCAGTTATGGAGAAGAAATGAGGTCAGTCTCAAGTCCCTTAGATACCTGAGTTTGGACATTTCCAAGCGGGATGAATGAGCTCTGAGAAGGCATCTCCATAGCTTATGTAAAGGCATCCTGAGCCAAGGAAGAGTCACTGGGATTGTGCCAGTGAGTGAGCTCCCATGTCTGACACTCCTTCCCTGTTAGAAAAGCAGTGAGGCTGGTGCATAGAAGCTATGCTTGAAAACAAACAGCTTCAAGGATGCCAAACTCATCACTCTATTGTCACCTTGTGGTTTTTTTGCTTATTTGGCATTCTTGGATTCTGTGACTTCTCAGCTCACTGTCTTGGTTTACAATTTTTATTCTTGTTTCAACTCTTAGCTCTTCTAAATGAAACAGTCCCTGCCTGCAAGAAGCTTACATTCTGCTGGGGAGAAATAGCATGTTCACAGACAAGTAAATGCCAAAATAAACGAAAAAACAACAAACAAATAGATGAATGAATAAGTAAACGAATAAAAAAATAAAAGAACAGATAACTAGAAAGATAAACAAATAAATACATTGTTAAAAACCAAATAAATCAACAAATGCAAAGTAATTGGGAGAAAGGCACTTACATCTCAAGGATCGGGAGAGGTCTTATGTAGTGATATTTAAGTTGTACTTAAGTGGTATTTAAATTGTGTCTAGAAGGGAGTTAAGGATTCCAACAGGCAAAAGTGGAAAGGGAGAGCATTGTAGGCATGAAGTATAATCCATAAAAAGGCAAAGAGGTGGGAGAAGTTACATTATGTACAAGGAAGAGCAAGTAGGCCAGTTTGAATGAGATGTAGGGTTCATGAGAGAAAAAAATGTGAAATCAAATTAGAAAAAGAGGCTGGAGCCAAATTGTAAAGGGTTTTGTATACCAGAAGGAAGACTTTATGATCTATCCTAGAGGCAACAGGGAGTCGTTTTGGTGGAGTGAATAGAGTGCTGGGCCTGGAGTCAGGAAGACTCATCTTCCCAAGTTCAAATCTGACCTCAGACACTTCCTAGCTGTGTGACCCTGGGCAAGTCATTTAACTACCTCAGTTTTCTCATCTGTAAAATGAGCTGGAGAAGGAAATGGCAAACCATTCTAGTATCTCTGTCAAAACCAACTCCAAATGGAGTCATGAAGAGTAAGACAAAACTGAAACAACTGAACGAGGAAGATTTTTAAGCAAGGGGGTGACATAAGTCAGACACATGCTTTGGGAGTATAAAATTGGCATCCATAGATTAGAGAGAAAGGAGACTGGAAGCAGAGGAAACCAATTAGGAAGCTATTACAATAGTCCAGGCAAGAGGTGAAGAGGGCCTGAAATAAGGTGGTGACCCTGTGAGTAGAGAGAATGAATGGAGATGACAGAGAGACAGTAATTCTATGCCCCATCGCTCATGCCAACTGTTAACACCATTCCCTCTCCTGAGGTGGCTCTTTGGGCTCCTGTCTTTCTGGTGGATGGGCATTTGGCATTGCTCTTAAAATTGCATTGCACCCTTTAATGATTTCTGATATCCATTCAACTCCCAAAACCTAGTTCTCCTAACAACCCGGCACCAGTCCAGTAATTCCTTCTTCCCTTCTTTCCCAGCCAAGACAAGACAACACATGGGAGGGCACTGTAAGAGGGGGGCATCTAGAAGTGTGAGGCTATATAATCTTAAAGAGGAACTACCTTAATGCATCCTGAAGGGATTTATGACCAAATTCTTCGAAAGGAACTATTCCCTTCAAAGAGCTGCTTTTACATGGTTCAATGGGGATGTTGTCCCATCACCTTCTGGAACTGAGAGAGTTACATTGAGCTCTAATACTGCCAGCAGGCCTGGAAATTATTTGAGAGGGTGAGAGATACCTAGGAATCTAGGCAAGTAGATGCCAGAGACCAGAGCATGAGAAGCTATACAATGAGGTGAGTCACTTTAGGCAGACCCAACTACACCCCTCCTAAACTTACAAATTCAGGCTTTGGAAGCTGCTCAAGTAGCTTCCAATGAACCTAAGCCATCAGGAGCTGTACAAAGAGGAGAGGCTGACCCTGGAGACAACTAGACTCGTGATTCAGCTTGAGAAATACCAAGAGCTATTTAAAGAGAACCCAGAGGCTTCTGTCCTACCTTTGGAGGAAAGGAATGTGTTGGGCCTCCCTGTCCATATACATCTAGGAGTGGGAGAGATGACATTCCCTTGGACAAAAGAATGGTAATTCCTTTCAAGGT
This sequence comes from Phascolarctos cinereus, assembly GCF_003287225.1. NCBI lineage: Eukaryota > Metazoa > Chordata > Mammalia > Diprotodontia > Phascolarctidae > Phascolarctos > Phascolarctos cinereus. The sequence goes on along the minus strand of NW_027555847.1, from coordinate 348,939,625 downwards.
GATGGGATGAAGCACCAGGAACTATGTGAGGGGCTGTAGGTGCTTATGTAATCAATCAACAGGCATTTATTTTATAGCAGGCACTGTGTTAGGCCCTGGAGTTATAAAGAAAGGCAAAAATATGTTCCCTGCCCTCAAGGAGTTCTCATTCTAATGGAGTGGCAATATGCAAATAACCATGTACAAACACTATATATATATGTGTGTGTGTGTGTGTGTGTGTGTGTGTGTGTGTGTATGTGTGTGTGTGTGTACAGTGTAAAAGGAAGGTAATCTCAGAGGGAAAGCACAGGTGGGAGTGGGAGATGGGATTGTTGTTGTTTGTCCTTCGTTATCAAAGAGGACCATGGCATCAGGGAGGTGGTTGCCATGGCATGCAAGTGAATTGGATTTAAGTGAGGGAGGGCTGTGCAAAGTCAGCATCCTTACTTTCTCCTTTTCGGAGCCATCTGGGAGATGGGCTCCTGAGATGGGAAAGGTCTCCTGCAGAAGGTGGCATTTGGGATAAGTCTTGAAGAAAGCCAGGGAAATGAAGAAATAGAGGTAAGGGAGCTTTCCAAAGGTATGAAGTCAGGAGTCATCTGATGCAGTGCTGTGTGAAAAATAGCAAGGAGGCCTGGATAGCTGGATCATGGAGTGCCCAGAGAGGAGAAAATGAAAGAAGACTGGGAGGTATGAAGGGGCCAAGTTGGGAAGACTTATACAGACATTGGATTATAATAATCCTCCAATTCCCAGGGAAGGGTGGGGCTCAGGGAAGAAAACTGCAAGAATAATAAGTCTGAACAAGAGAATTTTGCTTTTGCAAGATTATTACACCATCTATCTGGTTTATCCAAACTACTTATAAGTAAACTCCCCAAACACAAGAAAAAGATTTCTACCAAGAGGAAAAGAGGGAGGAGGAGAAATACACACACACACACACACACACACACACACACACTCACCCCAAAATGAAGTTATTCCAGTAATGAAGGAGATCCATTAACCAAACAGAAACCACGCTCAGGTGTCAAACATAAAGGGCCAGGCACCTAACAAGTTACTTTCAATATAGCACGTGGGGAACAGTGGCGGAGGGAAGAGAATAAGCATTTATATAAGCAACTATTACGTGCCAGGCACTGTACTAAAGTGCTTTACAAACAGTATTTCATTTGGTTGCATGCGATCTATCCAAAGAGGAAAGAGTACTGAATTGCAAGGGACCTGGATTCAAATGTCTCCCACTCTCTGTTTAACCTTGGACACCTAACTTCATTTTTCCAGGCATTAATTTTCTCATTCATACTGTGGTTTCACTTGCAATTGGCTGGTTCCTCCTCCACCTTAAAGAGGAGGCCCAAGGCAAAGATGTCTTCATCCCTGACTTATGTCTATAGGACTTCCTCTACCATGCCCCAGCTGGTGTTGTCTTCCTATCACCCACACCCTGTTTTTCAGTTCCCCCATTTGAATGTAAACTCCATGAGGGCAAATACTGCTTTTCTGCTTCCGTTTGTATTCCTGACACATTGTAAAATAAATGCTTATTGGCTGACTGACCAATAAAATAAGGAAGTTGGATTAGATGATCTCTGAGGTCTTTTCCAGCTCCAAATCTAGACTCTTTGCATGATGGGGGATAGAAGAAGTATAAAACACAACTTCTTTAGTCAAAGGGATGTCTAGCCTCTTTTTCAAAAAGGGTAAACAGTGAAACAATTTGGCAGCAGAGAGGAGGCTGAAAATTCAATCCTTCTGAAAGACCTTTTAAGTTCAACATAAAAAAAAATTCAAAGCAATCGCTAAATATTTTTAAACTTAAGAGAGCATGAGAGAGCAAGAGAGCTGCATGGCAAAAGAGATGGGTGGGTGGTGTTTAGATCACTGGGGGAAATGGGAAAACTAGAATGTGTGAGTGCTGGCGAAAGGATAGATAGAAGGAGCCTGAATAAAAAGTGGCCCCAGTGTTGTTTAATGTGGAACCAAATCTGGACCTGGTATCTAAGCAAACAGGAAGTGATCTGAGATGAAACTGTTAAGAAGGAGCCCTTGGAACACCGGGGAGAGAAGGGAGGAAGGAGGGTGGGAGGGAGCAGCTGCTAAGGTACTTTTAATGTCATTTCTTTTGTTTGAATTCTGGACTTTGAACAAAAAAAAAAAAAGGAACCAGGGTGGAGATCTTGCAGCTGGAGAGAAGCTAATGGGAGGAGGAAAGGAAACTTGGGGGAAAGTGCCTCCAAAAAAGTGTTTTTGAACTGCTTCAAACTGGGTCGTGGGTCATACTAAGCTGATGAAACCAGGGTTAAAACTGGCAGAGGTTTAGAGAAGGACCATGAAGCTAGGGATGAAGGCCAGAAAGAGCTGGGCCCAAGAGCTGAGTTCATGCACAGTCTTAAGAATTATAATAAGTTCCCTCCAATGAAGTACAATAATGGATTAAAATGGAGAAGTAAATTAAATATATACATTAAGTCCTCAGAGATACTGGGTAGCCTACCACCTTATCTCAGATGCCTCACTTTTGAAATTTGTAGCAACTCAAGAGGCTGGCCTGAAAGTTACCTCTGCAGTACTGATAAAGAAAGGATTTATTAAACAAAATAATCATACAAGTGAACTCATTACATGTTAATTGAGGCTAAGTAAGGTATCTTTTTTAGATACCCTCGAGCATTTAAGAAGTACACATTTACCAATTTAATAATAATACTTTACAGGTGTATCACACCTCTAGGGTAGAATACAGTCCCTTGTTCCTTGATAGCAAGGACTTTTTTTCTTCTTTTGTTTTGTTTCTTATCTTAAGCACCAGGGACTGATGCACTGACTTGCACACAGTAAGTTTTAATAAATGCTTGTTGAATGAATGTTGCCCTTCAGTCATTTTTCAGTCATGACTCTTTGTGACCTCATTTGGGGTTTTCTTGACAAAGATATTGGAGTGGTTTGCCATTTCCTTTTCCATTTTGCAGATGAGGAAACTGAGGCAAACAGGATTAAATGACTTGCCCAGGTTCACATAGCTAGTAAGCATTTGAACTCATAAAGATGAGCCTTCGTATTTCCAAGGCCAGTGCTCTATCCACTGAGCCCACCCAGTTGCCTGCTGAATGAATGAGCTTAATATTTTTCAGAGTTGTCAGTCAACAAACATGTATTGAGCACTTACTTTGTGCCAGGCAAGGTACTAAGTACTAGGAGATATAACGATAGGCAAAAACCTTACCGCGTTACATAAATATGAGCTATTATTATTATTATTAACTCTTCCATTATTCACATTTTGATACTCATCTTTAACTCTGTCATTCCAGCCCCTCTCCCCCATTACTTTCCCTGGGGTTACAAAGGACAACTAAACCACAAAAATCTGAAATGATTGGCCAGCAGTCACATAGGTTGTTAACAAGTCAACACAAAATCCCAGTTTCTTGGTGCATTGAGGGCCCTTTCTACCACTATTCATTAAAACACCTATTTTAAGGATCCCTGCTAAGCAATATAGAATGAAGGGGGAGGGAGAAAGGTAACAAGCATTTCTAAAACACCTACTATGTGCCAGGCACTGTGCTAAGCACTCAACAATTAGTAATTAATTTGATCATCACAACAACCCCAGGAGAGTTGTACTATTATTATACATATTTTACAGATGTGGCAACTAATGCAGACAGAGGTCAAGTGACTTGCCCAGGGTCACATAGCTAGTAAGTGTCAGAGGCCTGATTTGGTCTCAGGTTTTCCTGACACCAGGTCAGGTGCTTTACCCATCGACCCACCAGGTGCCTCTAGAGAATCAGAACGATGATTACAGTTCATCCAGTCCAACTCCTTCATTTTTCAGATCAGGAACCGAATCCCAAACAATTTCAGTGACTTGCCCAAGATCATATATAGCAGAGCTATAAGATTTGAACCCAGGTCAAATGATTCATAATCCATTGCTTGCTCAACTACACCTCAGTGTAGTTAGCTCCTAGCAATAAAATTATATTTCTTTAAAAATAAAAATAAGGGATCTAATGTGATTTATTCCAACAAAGGCTAATGATCCCGCAAATTATAATTCCAGACAAAATGAACCTCTGTTCCCTGGCCTCATCCTGCCCCCTCCTACCTCAATGCCATAGGCTCTTAAACTTTGCTCACAGCACAGGTATCATTCTTGGCCCTGAGATATCAGGCATGCTTCCAGAGAGGCAGTAGACTACAGCATGCACATTTCTCAGGAGAATAGAAGTGTAAATCCCATTCAATTCTCAGCACAATTAAGAAATGCTGGGCCAAAGCCTTTGCGAATCCAGGCCTCTATATATTTGCACCTGGCTACAGTGCGTAGAGTACATCCACCGCTCATTTGGCAGGCTCATAGCTTCCCAGTCTAGTTCAGATGTTACCTCCTGCAAGTCCAGCCTTCCCTGAATGCCCAGGTTTCTCCTTGTTTCTGCTGACTGTATTCCCTCCCCTCTCAAGTTTCTGGTCCTACTTTGTCCTCATTACATTCTACTTTTATCATTCCTACCCCTGTAAATGTCTGATCTCCGCCCCCCCCATAAGCTCATTGCCTGTGTCTAAGCTTCTTCCTTACGCTATAAGCTAAAAGACTGTGTCTTTTCCCATCTTTGTATTTCCAATATCTAACACAGTGTACACAGTGGATGTTTAATCATGTTTGTTCAGTTTCATTGGCAATTGTCACAAACCAACAAAATCTAGCCATTTCTGAGGGAAGTAACCAGGTGTTTGCAAGTCAATAAAGCAATCACAACCTCTACAGTGTGAACTACCCATCTAAATTCTAAGGTATTTTGCAATTTTATCCGATTACCACCTGCCTTCCTCTGCCAAGAAGATCTCTGGAGAGAAAAATCTGAGCAAAGGATGTGACTACAGCAGAAAACTTCCTTAAAATCCATTCAGCTGTATGAAATATTCTTCAATTTTAATTGGTATGAGTTTCAAAAATCACTCAGTAAATAAGATTTTTGCAGTTTAATTTTCACTGGGGGGGGGGGAATTCATTCAAGAATGCATTTTCTGTTTGTTTTTTTAATTAGAACCAGAGAGGAAAAGGTGTGGATTTTGTCAATTGTGTCATCAATCAGAGAGGCTTTCATTGCTGGTGATTTCTTTGTAACATACCGCAGTTCTAGTGATCTTAAAAAATGATTTGTGAAGCTGAGATCACTTAAGAGACCTGACCAATTATGCAACTACAAAACAAAATTCATTTGGCCTGTGTAGGAGCATTCTAGTGGCAGAATTCATCAGTTTAGGGGGGGCGTGGTTCTCAAATATTTTCAGCCCTCTCAGAAATGGCCAACAGCTGGGCTGTGGAAAGAGGGCTGGATCTGGAGGCCAAGGCCCTGAAGGGAGAGCCCTGTTCTGCCCACTGAGGCTTGGGTAACCTCAGGCTAATTAGTTCACCTCTCCAGTTCTTGATTGCTTCATCTATAAAACAAGAGGTTCTGGGCTAGATGGCTTCTGCAGACCCTTTGAGTTCTAAATCTATGATCCTGAGATCTCCCTACATTAAGAAGCTACAGTGCATCTTTGTATCTCAGGTCTCCCACTTAGCCCCAAAGCTAAACTTCAAGTGAGGTAGGGAAGGTGGGAGGGAAGGAAGGAAGGAAGGCAGGCAGAAAGTGGTGAAGATGGGATCTGGACCCCAAAAAAGAAAAACCCTGGACTTTCCCACATGGCCAAATCTCTGGAGTTCGCCTGAGGCTATAATCCTATCCACTGGCCTTTCATTATCCTATGCCCAATCTACCTCTACATTCCACCACTACCCCCCCAGCTACTTCCCACCCTTAATCCTATCTAGACTCCATTCTCCCTTGGCCAAGTGGTCCAGGTCCCAGGCTTTTGGTTCACCCTAGCTTACTGGCCACTCCCATCTAGATCTTCCTTATACCCCTCCTCCAGTCACCCCAAATTACTTGGCCACTCCTAGATACCTCCCTCAGTCTTTCTATATAGAAGGTCTATCTTGTCTCCCTAAAGGTGCTCAGATTCTTAAAATCTAGCCAATAGTTCGGTAATGTTCAGATTCCTTAAGAGTCTGGCCAATATGGTGGATGTTCTAATAAACCTTGTCTTTGGCTGAAAGAAAGCTTGGGTTGAGTTCATTTGGGCAGGACCATTTCCTGTGATTTTGGGGTCCCAGCACCCCTAAACCTCAACAGAAGGAAGGAAATAAATAAATAAGGAAGGAAGGAAAGAGGAAGGAAAGGAGGAGAGGGAAGGTAGGAAGGAAGGAAGAGAAGGAAGAAGGAAAAGGAAGGAAGGAAAGAAGGAAGGAGAGGCTGAGAGTGAAAGAGGAGACTACAGAAAGTGACTAACCCTTCAATTATTAGTTCTGTAGCCCCCTTGGCTCTTTTTTACAACTACCAAGTTCAAGAGAAATTTCTAAAAGTTGATTTTGTGGATGAAATCTCAGATTGTCTCCATCACCTTTTTTACTCCTCCAAGTCATAGAATCACAAAACTGTAATCCTGGAAGGTATCTTAGAGGTAATGCCATTTAGTCTAAGCCCCTTATTTCATAGGTGAAAAAATGAGACCCAGTGACATGAAGAGAATCACAAAGCTAGTCATTGGCAGAGATTGGACTAGAACTTCATTGCTTTGACTTCCTTTTGTATACTAAAGCTTTTTTTGCTACCCTGTATTGCTTCTTCCTATGTTTCTGGGTTCTCCTCTAGAATTTCCTTTTATTAAATGCCTACTGTGTTCCAGGCACTCTATGCTAAACACTTTACAAACATTATCTCATTTGATCCTCACAACAACCTTAGGAGGTAGGTTGTAGTTGTTGAAACTGAGGCAGAGGGGGTTAAGTGATTTGCTTAGGTTTACACAGCTAGCAAGTGTCTGCCACCAGATTTGAATTCAGCTTTTCCTGGCTCCAGGGCCAGTGCTCTATTCATTGACCACCTGGCTGCCTAATAATCGCCTAATAGCTAGAGTTTCTGCATAATACAGTGAAGTCAGATTGAAGAGGTCTAGAGGTTTGGGGGTGCTGTTGGGAACCCCCAAGATTGCAATGCCAGTCCCTGCCTATAAGAATTCAACTTAAATCTTACTCTGGCCGGAGAAAAAGTTTTATTAGTGATAAAACACTTAGGTCTGGTGACATCTGTAAGGACTAGTGGGCATGAGAAAGTCTCAGCCTTTTGGGCATGAGATTCTCAGCGTCTGAATGGGGGCAAGAGTAGATCTTATAAAGTAACTTTGGGTGGCCAGAGGAGGGGGCTGGGAAAAGGGTGTAGATAAGAATTCCAATTGGAAGTTCTGAAAGATTGAATAGACAATGGGAATAGATAATGAAGGGAACTGGAAGGCATCTACATAAGATCAAAAGGGTGGGGCTAGGGCTTTCAAAGGGAGACAAGGGGGAGTCAACAAGGGAAGGAACCTTTTGAGACCAGAGTAAGGGCTTTCTGGGGCCCATAGACAAAAGGGCATCTGAGTAAGATTAAAAGGTAGGATAAGGCTTTCAAAGGGAGATGAGGGGCTAGGGCCTATAAACAAACGGGAGTCAGATTCCCTTTGGGCAAGGGGCTAAGATCTTGGCTTGGGCCCCCCATCAAGATGATCTGGGTTCAAATCCCATTTCCAATGTTTGTTGCCTGCAATGCCTTGGGCAAGGTCTGCCAGATCTCTCTGTCCTTCAGTTCCTTTATTAAGCTTCAGAGTAGATGAGCTCTAAAGGGCCTTCCAGCACTAATTGCTATGATCCCAAGATAAGTCAGAGTAAGCTAGGGGGCTCAGTGGATAGAGTGCTAGGCCTGGAGTCAGAAAGACTCATCTTGCTGAGTTCAAATCTGGCTTCAGATTCTTCCTAGCTGTGTGACCCTGGGCAAGTCACTTAACCCTGTTTGCCTCAGTTTCCACATCTGTAAAATGAGCTGGAGAAGAAATGACAAACTGTTCCATTATATTTGCTAAGAAAACCCCAAATGGGGTCATGGAGAGTAGACACAAATGAAAAATGACCGAACAAGATAAGTCAGGTTCAAGTCTCCATATAGAAACTCGCTAGCTGTATGATCTCTGGCAAGTCTTTGGCTTCAACTTTCTTATCTTTTATAAAATGAAGGGTTGCACTATATGATCTTTGAGGTCTCTTGCAATTCAATCAACTAATCAACAAGTATTTATTAAGCACCAATATGTGCAAAGTGCTGTGCTAGGCACTAGAGATAAAAAGAAAAAGATTTGAAAACAGTCTCTGTCCTCAAGGAGTTTATAGTCTAGTTTTGAGACAATATATGTGATGGTGAGGAAGTTTAGGGGTGCTGGGACCTCAAAATCCCTACACGAGGGTCTTGCCCTAATGAATTCGACTTAAGCCTTCTTTCAGCCAAAGACAAGGTTAATTAGAACACAGATCAGGAGTGGGTGAGATTTAAAGAATCCCCCATATTAGCCAGACCCTTAAGGAATCTAAGCATTGGTATTGCTAGTGCAAGAGGGCTAGATCTTAAGAATCTGAGAACCTTAATGGAGACAAGATGGGCCTTATATACAGAAAGACTGTGGGAGGGATCTAGGAGTGGCCAAGTAGTTTGGGGTGACTGGAGGAGGGGTCTAAGGAAGATCTGGATGGGAGTGGCCAGTAAGCTGGGGTGAACAGAAAGCCTGGGACCTGGACCATATAGCCAAGGGAGAATGGAGTCTAGATGGGATTAAGGGTGGGAAGTGGCCAGGGGCAATTGGGAGGTAACAACAGAATTGGGAGATTGGATTTAGTCACTATGAAAGGTTAGTTAAATGGATTATAGCCTCAGGCAAACACCAGAGATTTGGGGAAGTCCAGGGATTTTCCTTTTTGGGGTCCAGATCCCAAAAACATGGTCTTTTCCTTTTAGGGTTTCAGATCCCATCCCCATCAGTGCCATGCTGATGAGAAGACCTAGTCAATCCCTCTCACTGGCCCCCACCCTAGTGAATGAATTGACGACCGTGCTCCTTCCTAGCTCTTCATCTTGGGTCTAGCTTTTTCTCTAGCTACTTCCTCAAGTATACTTCTCTAGATTAACAGTTTTCTTATCAAGCCAGCTTCAGGAAGACAACAAAAAGGTAAAATGACCAAGCAACAATCTTTCATATCAGTCCTAGCTCATCATTATCTTCTCCTACCAAAGTTACCATTAATTTGTTGTCTATATTTTGTTGGGGTTTTTTCCCCCTCCCTGCTCTGGAAAATTACAAAAAACAAACCTTTTTAGTTCTTTAGTTCATTTCAAGTTCCCAGACCAGGAAACCTGCCCTGTGAATGGAGAATTTGCTGTTCCCTCTCCCATGCACTCCCTACCTATTTCTTTTCTCTGCTGCATCTGAGAAATAAAACAAACATGCAATCATTAACCACATTCAACTTAGAGAAACCAGCTTTAAAACAAAAAGGAGAAAGGAAGCAAACTGTTATAAAGATCCAGGGAATAGCCATACGTCTCTTGAAAAAAGAGAGGCAAGGAAGAGTTTAAGGGATCACCAGCTTTGGTCTTGGCATCTGAACAGTTTCTGCAAATCCAATGTCTCTTCCTTGTCTCTGACATGGCTCTATCACGAGGTCCCTGTCCCGTACTAGGCCTGAGGGCTTCATGGCCCTCTGAGTTCTCAGAGCATGAGTCAATGGAGGCAGCCCTGCCTCCCCACCTAGGGCTCTGTGTGTTTTCCTCAAATGCTGGTCTCCAATCTGGGCTTCCACCTTGGGCAGCTTCCATGGCTCCTGTCCTTTCTTCTCTCTTAGGCCAGGAGGGCGAGTATATCAGGCAGAGTCTGCTCCAATCAACGAGGGGCTAAAGTTCAGTCCAGAGCCAAGGCAATTCTCTGAGGATCAAGAAGACGATCCCAGGTTTACTGGCTAACCCAGGAGTATTCCTTTGCAATGTCCACACCTCCTCTGTAACTCCAAGTGGACACTACAAACATATATACAAAATATATACAAGGTCTTTGGGAGGAGATGAAAGACACTGGTTGACTTCTCCTCCTTCTCTTTTTTCTTCCTGATTAGGAAAGATCCCATACATAAAGTAATGCTTAAAAGAAATTAGGAATTTTGAGAGATGCAGGTGAGGAGGGGGCAAAGGCAGGAGACTGATTGCCACATATGAGGAACAACAGTATAATTTGGCTGAACTGTAGTATACACGGAGAAGAGTTCTCTTCCCTCTTCCACAAGTAAGCTGGAAACATAGATTGGGGCCAGGCTGGGAAGGGCTTTAATTACAAAACAAGGGAGCTTACATTTGATACCAGAGTTTATCAGATGAGTGACACAGATATGTGTTTCAAGAAAATCAGTTTTTGTTGTTGTTGTCGTTACTCTTAATGGCCCAATTTTGGGTTTTCTTGGCAGAGATACTGGAGCAGTTTGCCATTTCCTTCTCCAGCTCATTCCACAGATGAAGAAACAGAGGCAAATAGGATTAAGTGACTTGCCCAGGATCACAGCTAGGAAATGTCTGAGGCTAGATTTGAACTTACAAAGATGAGTCTTCCTGATGCCAAGCTCAGTGCTCTATCCACCATGCCTTAAGCCATGCAAAAGATGTATTGGAGAAGAAAGACTTGAGGCAAATGTGATTATGATAATCTAAGTGAAAAGTAATGTCAGCCTGTACCAGGGTGGGAATCTTGTGAGTAGAGTGAAGGGGACAGATGCAAGAGATGTTATGGAAGTAGAAATGTTAAGATTCAGCAATTGGTCGGTTATAGGAGATGAGTGAGATTGAGGAGTTGAGAATGACACCTAGGGCATGAAACTGGGGGACTCGAAGGATGTCTGCCTCAGAAATGGGGAAGTTCAGAAGAGCGGTAAACATTTTTTGGGCCTATGACTCTCTTCCAGTTCTAACATTCTTCAGTTCTCTATTTCCTCTCTCCAGGGGCCATTTAAATCACTCTCAGCTCCAGACAAAAGGTTCCCATCAACAAAGTAGGCCATCGACTCTCTTTGGCCATGATGGGGAATTGAGTATTTACACTGAGGAGAAAGGTCTGTTTGTTAAACTGAAGGAGAATGAGGGTTTCACTCTCACAAGACATGCTCTGAGGAGTCAACTCAAAGGCTTTACCAAAGCTCCACTTAAACATTGCAAACTGCTTGGTGCTTCTTTCAAATTGATTTGGAGACATAACAGAAGCCACGGCCCCAGCACCAGATGACAAACTGCATGGTGGTGATATGTAACAGCCTGGCCCAACTGCACAAAGCTAGGAAGTTGTACAGATGTTCTGCACCCTTCCAAGGGCTGGCATTTTGTCGGAGCTCGTGTTTTCTTTCCTCTCCCTGCCACCTCTTTCATTTCCCTGGAGATACCAACCAGCTGTCAAAGGATAGCTAATTGCCCAGCGATTACTAATGAGAAGCAGACGTCAAAGGGAGAGGTTCCATTTGTAGGATGGTGGCACATCGCAAGATTAAAAAGCTATTTCCAGGGAACATCTATGAAGAACAGACTAATTTTAACGTATTTTTAGAAGCTCTGGTGACAGAGTTAGAATGCCTCGAGCCGACATGCTTCCTACTGAATTAGCTCAGGGGGATGAAGCTCACTATCCTGGTGTCTCTAGCTGACTCACCCTGCGCAACATGCTGCCCCCATCACCTCCATTCCCTGCCCCCCAATACAACAGATCAATTAAGTTCTCCCTGTAACAATTGATGAAGTCACAGGGAATAAGGTGGAAAGGAGCCAAGCAAATGTAGTAGCTTCTCATGAGGAGAAGAACAGGTTAGATGTCTTTAATTCGTCTTGGGTAAAATAAGCCTGTCAATTTGCTCCTTGGAATAGAGTGCAAAGCTCAAACATGAAGGCATTTTTGGGATTTTTCTTTCAGAGTAGTTCCTATTATCCTGGGAGTGATGATTTCATAGAAGTATCTCTGCGTGTATTTTGGGAACTCAGAAGACAAAGTAGGTCTTTGCTTTTGTCAAGTAAAGTGAGAGACAAAAGAAGTATAAACTCACCAACAATACCTCTCAGCCCCCCTCCCAACTCTGAGCACAATATCTGGGATTCCCACCATTAGCTTCATTCTTTAAACTCCTTAAATTTGTTGTTATTCAGTCCTTTCAGACTCTTCATGATCCCATTTGGGGTTTTCTTGGAAAAGATACTAGAATGGTTGGCTATTTCCTTCTCCAGCTCATTTTACAGATGAAGAAACTGAGGCAAACGGGGTGAAGTGACTTGCCCAGGATTACACAGATAGTAAGTGTATGAGGCCATATTTGAACTCAGAAGATGAATCTTCCTGACTCCAGGCCTGGAACTCTATCCAGTGTCACTGTGTCATAAGGTATTTTTGTTGTCTGGGAAGAACAAAACAGAAATAAGCTAATTAATGATAGTCAAATTGCTTAATCCATTGCCACTTATTGGCAAACAGGGCCAAAAATAAGATCCTAAGGGAATGAGATAACACTCCTTGATGTTGCAAAAGCCCTCAGTTCTGATTTCTCTCTTCCCTTCTGGCTTTATTTATTCATTGAGACTTAGTGTCAGAAGTCTTGGATTCCAGTCCCACCTCTGATACTTTCTGTGTGGCTGTGGGCAGGTCATTCTCTAGGCCTCAGTTTCCTCATTTGTAAAGTGGCACTAATAATACGTGTCACCTACCTCAAAGGAGTGTTTAAACCTTAAGATATGCAAATAGGTATGATTGTCATTAAGTCTTGACAAATACTAGTTATTCTCTCAGGTACTCTCAGAGTCTAAGTATTCAGCACATAAAAGCATAGATTTAGTGCAGGAAGATGCCTTTGGTGTCATCTAGTTCTAACTACTTCATATCACAGATGAAAGAAAGAACTTCCGGAGAGGTTGAGTGACTACTGAGGGCCTACTCTGTACAGGGTATTGTATGAGGCACCAGGGATATAACATGTCTCAAATGCTTGAAATCGAGTCAGATATATAGAACGTGGTTATTGTCGTTGTTGTTTATCCTTTGTTCTAGAAGAGGACTGATGACCTGAGAATGAATTGGATTGCAGTGAGGCAGAGCCACACAAAGTCATCAACCTCACTGTCTTCACCAGAGTCATCATGGTCCAGTGGCAAGACAAAAGTCAAGATGACTGGCGATGGCCCAGGATGCAGTGGGTGACCTCGGCCTTCTTAAACTAAGGTCTTTCCCAGGTCTCAGTTTGTCTGAGACAATGCCCATTCAAACATGCATGTGTTAACTTCAATATTAGGCAGATAAACTCCCCATAATTAAATAATAAAAATCCCCATAATCCCCATAGTGAAGGCAAGCCAATAACAAAAGAGGATTTTATCATATTTTCAAAATATTATGCTTCAGAAACACGAACAAAAATTGCCAAATGCATATAATAACAGCTGACATGTATAGAACACTGTGAGGTTTACAAAGCTTTTTTATATCCATTGTCCCGTTTGACCCCCACAGTAACCCTGTGAGGTATGTATTAAATTCATTATTCCCATTTTATAAATTAAAAAAACTGAGCCTGGGGGCAGCTAGGTGGTGCAGTGGATTAAAGCACCAGCCCTGGAGTCAGGAGAACCTGAGTTCAAATCTGGCCTCAGACACTTGACACTTACTAGCTGTGTGACTCTGGGCAAGTCACTTAACCCCATTGCCGAGCCAAAAATAAAATAAAAAACAGCCTGATAAACGATGTGCCAAAGAAGGCATTCAAACCCAAGTCTCTCTTGACTCTGTCCAATGTTCTTTTCCCTGTCCATGTTATCTTTCATGATAGAGCAAAGAAATGCCTTTAGATCTAAATTTTCTTAAAATACAGTTCTGACTCTGTCATCCCCCTATTCAATAAACTCCTATTCTCTTTGCCTTTTTAAACTCCACAACCTGGCCCCTACCTACTCTTCCAGTCTTCTTATACTTTGCTGTCCTCTCTGTACTCTATAATCAAACAACACTGTCCTACTTGCTGGTTCTTAAACACAACACTCTATCACTGTGCCTTTGCATTGGATGTCCCCAGTGCCTGGAATGTTCTCCATCCTCATCTCTGCCTCTTGATTTCCTAGACTCCTATAATCAGCTCCAATTTCACCTTCTTCAAAGTGGTCTTTCCCATCTTCCATCTACTAGGGCCTTCCCCTCTGAGATTATCTTCCATTTATTCTATAGTATATTCTTTGTACATACCCAGTTACTTACATGTTGTCTTCCCCATTACTGTGTGTTTCTTAAGGACAGTCTATTTTTATCTTTCTTTGTATCACCAGTACTTAGCACAGGGCCTACCACACGTAAGTACTTACTGTTGTTTGTCCTTCATTTTAGAAGAGGACCAATGACATCACAGGATGATGCATAGAGGCAGAATTGAACAAAATCATTAGCCTCAGATTCCCTTTCTGAGTCATCCAAGTCCAATGGTAAGATAAAAGTCAAGATGACTGGCAATGGCCCAGGATGCAGTGGGTGACCTTTGCATCTTTGATGTCTGACCAAACTCTAATGCTTCACAGCACCTACTTCAGCTACTTTCATGGCCATTGGAAAAAATTGTTCTCATCCACCCACTCCACCTGGAAAAGTCTTCACATGCTTGGGGTAGACATCCCCCTAACTCACCCTTGGGTTTGAGACCCGTGGGTTATCCTCATCCTGGTTTAGCCATCTGTTGAGACAGTTTTCCTGAGGTGTGCCCACTGCTCATGCTACAGCTTCATGGAGGCACAGGTGAGAGTTGAGTGCCAGGTGGATTCAGCGGATTTCAGACCTGAAAAGGATTCAGCAAGAGGTCACACCAACTAGTCCTTTTTTTTAATTAAAAAATTTTCCCCACTTAATAGTATTTTATTTTTTTCCAATTGCACTTAAAGATAGTTTTCAACATTCATTTTTTATAAGATTTTGAGTTCCAAATCTTTTCTCCCTCCCTCTCTCCCCTCCTCTCTCCCCACGATGGCAAGCAATCTGATAGAGGCTATACATATCACATATACATGATATAGGCTAAACATATTCAATATATTTCCACATTGGTCATGTTGTAAAAGAAAAATCAGAACAAAAGGGAAAAAACACAAGAAAGAAAAAACAAAAAGTAAAAACAGAAAGCTTCAAACTGCATTCAGACTCCGTAGTTCTTTCTCTAAATGTGGATAGGTACTAGTCCTTCTTAAATACCCCATATACCTCAAGTACTTAAATACTTAACAATTGCTTGTTGAGTGACTAAATAGAGCAAAGAAACACATTAGACTTGAATTTCAACTAGAGTTTTGACAAAGTCTCTTATAATATCCTTGAGGGAAAAAATGGAAAGACATGAACAAGATGGCAGGATAATTATATGGATTCTGTGGTGTGGGTAATTCACTGATGCAGATTTCAGCCCCTCCCTATGTAGTTAGACAACCTTCATGAGCTGCTTTTCCTAAAGAGATTTGCCAGCTAGTGACTAACCTTAGGATGGATTTCACTAAATGTAACTAGACTGGTCCTTGCAGGGCAAAGTGAGGGTCCATCCCTGGGTTCATGCTTCATATGATTCCAGTTTAGCTCCTTCATGAACATATACGATGCACACATACAAATTCTTTTATTACATGCATGCATTTGGCATGTACAGACATATACATAGATAACACACAGATAACAATTTGTGTAATAGGTACATTATTATAGATGTGTGCATGTATTTGTGTATACATTTATGGAGTATGATTGTAAAGCATTAAGGACAACTGCCATAGGACATTAAGGACAACACAAGACCAGACTCATGGCTTACTAGATAAATACATGTACAACAGAGGTGTATGGAGTGTTCAGGGAGGACTAGCAGCCCTGGTGTGAGGGCTTGCTGAACCCTTTTTCAGGGCTATTCATCCACCTTTGGTGTCCACCTGGCATTCAACACTCTCCTGTGGCTCCAAGAAGCTGTAACATGCACAGCAGCCACACCCCAGTAAAACTGTCTGGACAGATGGCTAAACCAGGTTGAGGGTGCCCCAAGGGCCTCAAACCTGTTGGTGAGTTAGGAGATGTCTACCTCCAAGCATGTGAAGGATTCCTCAGGTAGAATGGGTGGAAGAGAACAATTTGTTCCAACAGCCGCGAAGGTGGCAGATGCAGGTGCTGATCTACAATTATCTTAACACTTAGGTAGACATCAGAGATGCCAAGGTTATCCTCTTCACTTTGATGACTCTGAAAGAGAGAGTGAGGCTGACAACTTTGTGCAACTCTGCCTCACTTAAATCCAGTTCTCAAGAGCTGCAAGTATCATCTTCCCTTGTTAGGGGTGTAAACAGTTTGCCCTTATTAACAACATCTTGTATCTTTCTGTCCCATTTACCTTTTTATGTCTTTCTTGAATCTTGTACTTGAAGATCAAATTTTTTGTTGAGCTCTGGTCTTTTTATCATGAAGGTATGGAAGTCTCCTATTTCATTGAATATCCATCTCCTCCCCTGAAAGATCATATTCATTTTGGCTGGGTAGTTTATCCTTGGCTGCAATCCAAGCTCCTTTGCCTTACAGAATATCATGTTCCATGCCATGCGGTCTTTTAAGGTAGAAGCTGCAAGGTCCTGTGTAATCCTTACTGTGCTTCCATTATATTGAAATTGTTTCTTTCTGGCTGCTTGAAGCACCTTCTCTTTCATCTGGTAATTTTGGAATTTTGCTATTATATTCCTTGATGTTGTCAATTTGGGATCTCTTTCAGGTGGTAAGCGATATATTCTTTCTATGGTTATTTTCCCTTCTGGTTCTAGGACTTCAAGGCAGTTTTCCTTTATGATTTCATGAAAGATACTGTCCAGGCTCTTTTTTTCATCATGATTTTCAGGTAGTCCAATAATTTTTAAATTGTCTCTCCTGAAGTGATTTTCCAGGTCAGTAGTTTTACCGATGAGGTATTTTACATTTTCATCTTTTTTTTTTCATTTTTTTGTTTCTGTTTGACTAATTCTTGCTCTCTTATAGAGTAAGTTTCCATTTGTCCAATTCTAGTTTTTAATAAATTTTCTTCTGTTAGTTTTTGTACTTCCTTCTTCAATTGGCCAATTGTATTTTTAAGGGATTTGTTTTCTTCAGTGTACTTTTTTTCCAGTTTGCCAATTGTGTTTTTAAGGACTCTTCTACCTCTCTCATTTGACTTTTAAAATCCTTCTTGAGCTCTTCTAAGAAGGCTTTTTGGGCTTCCGACCAGTTCATATTTCCTTTTGACATTGCAGATGTGGGTTTGTTGACAATGTTGTGCACTTCAGAATTCCTGTCTTGATCTTCACTCTCCTCATAATATGAATCTATGTTTCTTCTTACTCATGCTGTTTCTTTATTCCCTGGCCTTTAAAGAGATTGAGCTCTCCTGCTGGGGAACAGAGAGCACTGACCCAAGCTTCTTGTGTTGGGAGCCTAGGTCTTGGTCTCCGGCTTTGTGTGCTGGGGCCTCTTATGTTGGTAATTAGAGGCTGTAGAGTTCTGGCAGCTTACCTCATGTTGGGCTGGTGTGTCAGCAAGGCTGAAACTTTCAGGCAATTCTAGGTTGCCTGCTTTTCCTTTCCTTTAGCTTTCTTCAGCTCCTTTTAGATGGGTGCTGCAGCGTGCTCATCTGCCTGGGGCCCTTGCAATGCTGCCTCTCTCATTTCTGCTAATGAACTGGGAGATTCCTTTGCAGTAGAGTACTGAGGCACCTGGTGGTTTTCTGAGCTGGACTCCACAGGTTCCCAACCCCCCACAGCACCCGCCCTCCACCCCAACCTGAGGCACTTGGAGGTCCAGGTGTTGGTATTTGCCTGCTCTACCACTTGGGCTTCAGGATTTCTTCACAATTGGAGGCTGCAGGGCTCCAACAGCTCACCTGGTGTTAGGCTGGAACCAGCAAGGCTGGGGCTTTAGGAAGACTTTGGGTTGCTTTCTTCAGCTCCTTTCAGATGAATGCCCCAGGGTACTTATCTGCATGTGGTCCCTTGTAGTTCTGCCTCCCTTATTTTTGCTGAGGCACTGGGAGACCCGTTTGCTGGGCTGCTGCACTGCTGCTCCCCGTCTCTCTTCTAGTTCAGCTGTTCCAGGGTTTTTTTTCTGGGGTGATATTTTCTGGGTTTTCAGAGGCTGATAGAGGAGAGCGAGAGTGACTACCTTTTTACTCTGACTTCTTGGCTCCCAGAAGCAGAAGTCTCACTTAAATCCAATTCGCACGCAAGTCAAGACGTCACCCCACAAAGTCATTAGTTCTCCTCAAAATTAAGGACACCCAACAACATCAAAGAATCTGAATCTTTCCTGTTCGGAATCATCTTTTGTAGAGAATCTTTCTGGAAGTAGGTACAAAGGATCAATCTCAGGTTAGGGATATCTTTTCCTTATAAGATATGATGTCCAACATTCCACACCTCTTCCTCCTCCTCTTCTCCCTCCTTTGCTTCCGCTGGAGCTCTCAATATTCTTTTCATTTCCAAAGGTTATTTCATAAGTAGCTTCCCTACAGAGATATAACTCTAATGGGGCAACCAAGACTTTAACAAAGTATGCCAACAACCTGTACAATACTTTAACAATTTAAAACCAAATGGATTCAGCAAGAATTTAGTTAGCAAGGTTTCAATTTTCTTTCTGATTTCTCTCGTTATCAAGAATAATGTCTGAAAGTCTCCACTTTCACAATCCATTCATCTTCTTTCACCCGGTTGCCCTCTTCAGAAAGGCAATGGAAGGGTGGGTGGATAGATAGATAGATAGATAGATAGATAGATAGATAGATAGATAGATAGATAGATAGGAAGATAGATAGATAGGAAGATAGATAGATAGTAGGTGGGTAGATAAAATAATAGATATCAATGTATGTCTACATGGGTATTGATCCATCTATATCTGTCATATTTTCTTCTGTTAAGGACTACATTTACCAGATGGCTTGCCAGGTTTAGAAGTCAGGGGTCCAACCTCCAGCTTGCCTTCTCCTGACCAGTGATGCTGGTTTAGCGAATAGTAAGTAAAAGCTATCCTTGGAGTAGTGATAGTGTCTTGACTGAGTTTCATGTACAAACATGTCTAAGACATCCCTTATCAAAAACAGAACTATAGTTTTAACAAACTTCCCCAATATATAAGATCTTTGTATTACATGGCAATTGTCAGACTTTTGAAACTTTTCAAGATGTACCAGGTGCCCCAAAAATCTTAGCTGGGGCTTTGAACTGCACTAAGAGTTTTGGGACACCTTGTAGATTATCCCACGTCCTAGGTAACAGTCCAAATGATGCGGGTCATGAGATCAGTTCGTGTATGAGCTGGATGTATTTGCTGTGTTCTCTGGTTATTGATCCTGGCCAGCTGTCTGCAAATTTAACCATGAGGAAGAGAGCATGACAGATGGGGATGGATCAGCATGGATCCTTCCCCAGAACTGAAGCGTTAGCATCATTGTCTTTACTTTGAGACAAAGGGAAGGCAATGAATCATTTATCCTGTATACAGCTCATTTGTATGTATTTGCTTTCATGTTGTTTCCCCTATTACATTGTGAGTTACTTGATGGTAAGGACTGTCTTTTGCCTCTTTTTGTATCCTCAGCACTTATAGTGCATAGCACATAGTAGGTACTTAATAAATGTTTATTGATTGGTTGAGTCTCAGAGTTGTTAGGAACTTCAGAGGTCATTATGTTCCACCCAGGCATGAACAAAACTTATTGCTTCCACCCATCAGTTATCCAGACTTTGTTTGAAGGTCTCTTGAGAGGGGGAAACTACTCTCTCAGTTCAGTCCATCTTACCTTTGAGGAGCTGTAATTGTCAGGAATTATTTCCTTCAAATTTAGAATCAAAATCAGTTTCTTTGCAACTCCCACCCATTGATTACTTCTTTCCAATTCTGTCATCTGGAGCCAGGAATCAAAATATTTCAAACTGTGGTATGTCCTAAACAGAATCCAGTTAAACTACCTCAGAAACTAATCTTCCCCAAACTCTGCAGGGTTCTTTAAAATCTCCACACCCTATAGGTGGTTTGTGGTAGGGTCAAGGAAGAAGAGGGGAAATAGTAGTTTTACCAGCCTCAGTGGTTCCAGGCACTATGTCTATATGCCTATATTTATATCTGTATCTATCCATCCTGTCTTATCTATTTATATTTTAAATCTGAGAAGTTTATGTCCAGGAAAGATCTTAATTAGAGACCATTTAATCCAACCTGCCGCCTCCCCTGAAACCCAGCGAGTGACTTTCCAAAGGTCACACAGAGATGGTGTGAGAATTCTAACTAGAATCTAAGTCTCCTCATTTATAGGTAAATGCTTTTTCTGCTTCACCATGATGCCTCGCTTAGAACAAATGTGGGAGGTGGGGAGTAGAAGGAAGGGGAAATAGATTTTGTGCAAGGGCCATATCTGGGGAGGGAGCAATTTCTAAGATTCATGTACCCCACTATAAAACTCTTTAATCTGTTGGAGGAAAGGAGGTGTTGCAGGCCAAATGTAGGTGTTTATGCCGTATTTACTGATAAGATAACTAAAAAAAGAGTACTCAAATAAGAGAATGCTTTTTGGAAATTTATCAGACCTTCAGATGCCTTCATGCCTTCAGATTTAATTTAGAATTGTGAAATATAAAATGTCTCTGGCTTGCCTTAAAATTATTTTGGAGTTGATTTCTGTCTACAATGCTAAATTATATCAAACCAAATATGAAAGAAACATTGCAATAGATTGCGCAGGGGCAGGTCTCCAAGATACACACACACTCTTATCATTGAGGCACAATCTAGTCTTACAGCAGGACTTCCTCTAGGGAAAAAGAATAAAAAAATAGACAAAAAACATAGACTAGAACAAAGGAAGCAACTTGAGTTTTAATTGCTGGCATGTTGCTTGGCAGAAACATAAGAATAAATATCACAGTACCTTAATCACAAGAGCAAACAAGATATACAACCTATCATTTTTACATTACTCAGTGATTCTCAAACTTTCCCATCCCATAGCCCTACCAAAGGATCCCTACCCACTAATATGAACACACACGTAGCCCATGATTTTCCTTATGCTTTCCTAAATAATTATAATAGGCAGGGTTGGATAAACATACACACAAAAATGATACCATTCCACAAGCTAGAGTTCGCAGAAGTATCACACCATTGATACTCATTCCCCTTCTGACATTTTCTCATTTCATTCTTAACCACTTAATTAAAAAGTACAAAAACTAAAGATTAATAATCTTAGTGCTGTTATATTTAAACCACCAAAGATATGGCGTAGCTTGGTGTGGCTGTATCATCGGGTCATTCCTATTGGGAAAGTAAAATCTTTTTTTAATCTACCCATTTCAGAAGTAGGCAGTATAACAAAAAGACTTGGGACGTCCTCAAAACCAGCGCTCTGGACATTTGCCCTTGGCTGATCTTGCCAGTACCAAAAAAAAAAAAGGATCAGAGTCTTCCTCTTCTTTACATAGCTTTGTTGAGACCAGGGTGTGGTCACATGCTCCTTTCCTGTCCTTTCTGTCAGCCATTTTGAGTAAGTAAGATCAGCTAATCTATCTTCTGATATGCTAATATTTCAGTAATTCATGGTTTCACTAGGATTGGTATTCCCCTCCACTGATACAGATCTTAACCATCTACCTATGTCATAACAGACTGTCTTCAAGAGTTGCTGTGACTGAAAATAGTACTATCACCCAATGGATGACCCTTTGTTTATGAACCTCTCTGAACTTAGCTGGACTGATCCTTGGATGCCAGACAGACTGATGATTGCTAAGTCTGTGCTCTAAAGCTTTCCAGCTTGGAAGCACCTGGTAGTGTTTATCTTCCTCTGACACACAGCCTCCAAGAAACTTCAGTCACCTCTGTGCCACAATGAGCTATGTGCAGAAGGAGTAAATTACAGGGATGTAAGCTTAGTCCTGGGTTCAATTTAGCGCAGCTTAACACCTAAGCGTGGCTTTTTAGATCTATTTTGTTTCATCACCAAACCAAGTTAGGCTATCATTCTTAGCTCTGATCCTTAGGGAAGACCAGATTCTTTCTAGAGAAACTCCAGGGGCAGCAGCTCAATTGGTCCAAAGTCAAAATTGTGTCATCCACAGTCAGACTCATCACACTTTCTTCTGGCTTCCAAGTACATGTCCAGAACTCCCAAATTTGTCTCCCATCTAAGGTCTCCTCAGCATAAATAGATTTCTATCCTCATTCTCTAGAGTTAATTCTCCAGATCAATAGAGTTTCAGAGGTGGGAGGCACCTTCATTGCCTGCCTGCTTCCTTGCATTCAGAGTATAGGGATGATTGCCCTCATTCAGATCACCCTCTTCTTCATGCCCTCCAGATCCTGAATAATCTGCAAATGTTTCAAGAACCTTAGTTTCCCAGAAACAGTGAATCAAGTCAGCCACAAAGAAAGGAAGGTGATGAAATGGCTCCCCCTCCCCTTTCCTTTACATTGAGAGCAACACAATTATGTAATTTATGAAAACACAACAGGTGGTGGGGAAGAGTTATTCTAAATAAACTAAGATTAGAAGGAACTCACATCAATCAGTGACTAAAACAGCTGAAACCCCAAGTGTTGTTCAGCCAGATAAATGTAGATATGCCTGAGCAAGATATGTTCATGTCTGCTGGCGGAAGGTCCAAAGATGAGAGTCACCTCCTGTAGACTTATCCTACTAACAAGGGGTTGGAATCCATTTACTCTGCTCATCTCACTAACTTGTCTTGATTTTCTTTTGGGGAACTACAGAGCTTTTTAGGGCTTGACTATTTCCAATCAAGTGATTATCTAACAAAATTCATGTCATGGCATTATTCCACTTGAACACCTGTAGGGAAGCCCAAAACAAGTTTGTCTGTGAGTGCAAGCATAAGTGATAAGATGCAGCCACAAGTCTTTATTAGTGTAACCTTTCCATTTTTAACTTGGAATCTTCTGAGTAGCTAAACAGGGAAATATAAGAATGTCTTGACTAATTTGAATGATAAGCCTGTAAAAACAGATCCACAGGGCAAGGTAATGAACAGTGTTTTCTCTTTTTATTAATCATTTTTATTTTTTATTTTTATATTATCTTTGTTTCAAAATGCTGAAGGGTACAGAGGAAAATGATCATCTCTTGAGTCAAAGAGCCTGGGTTCAAATTCTACCTCAGAAACTTACTACCAGTGGTGATCTTAGGAAAATTAGTTAATCTTCTTAGATCTCAGATAAGTCCCTTCTAATTCTAAATTTATGATCCAATGACTTCCTACACCTCCCATTCCCTACATAGTAAATCACCCTTGGGAATAAAACATTTTATTGAAAAGAGAAACTAATACATCAACAAAATCTGAGAGTATGGGCAATGTTCCCTACCCACAGTCACCTACCTATGCAAAGGAGGAAAAGAGATGTATTGTTCTCATCTCTGCTTTGGGGCCAAGGTTGGTCATTATAATCACATATTGTTCAAGCTTAGTCATTATCATCACACAGCTTGGTTTACATTTTTTATTTCCATTTATGTTGTTCTTTTCCTGGATCTATTCACTTCATTCTGCATCAGCTTTCATGTGTCTTCCCAAAGCAGAACTTTTTTTTTAAATTAGCACATTTGCTGTATTAAAATTACAGACATTTCCCCACACCCTGGGAAAAGAAAAAGAGAACGGCAGTTGTTGGACTAAATGTATCCACCAAAAATAGGAACAGGTGAGTCAGAACCCAGTGCTAAATCTTGGCTCTTTAACATCCTACTTATGTGACCTTGGGGTATTTAACCTCTCTGGCCTTGCTTTTCTTACCTCAGTTTGCTCACCTGCAAAATGAAGCAATTGGATTAAATAACCTCTAAGGTTCCTTCTAGCTCCAAAACCATGATCCTATGACTCTACTCTTTAAGAAAATGTGAGTTGGAGGAAGAGTTGGCAAGATGGTGGATTAAGGGCAGGGACTCACCTGAGCTCTCCCCAAAACTCTTCCAAATCCCTTTAAATAATGACATTAAACAATTTCTAGAGTGGCAGAACCCATGAAAAAGACAGAGTGAAACAATTTTCCAGCCCAAGACAACTTAGAAGGTTGGCAGGAAAGATCTGTTGTACCAGGGTGAGAGAGGAGTGCAATCCAGTGCAAGCTGTGCCATTATAGATCTAGCTACAGCAAACCAGGAGCAGGCCTTGGGAGGCATTGAATCAGCTGCAGCAGCAGCTGCTTCTGGAGCTCTCAGCCCACACACGGTAAGGCAGCAGAACAAAAGGAAGTCAAAAGGAGATTACAGGGATCTTTTTGCTAGCACTGAAGCAGGATTCTGTTGCTTTGTCCGTACTTGGACCTGGGTTCCAGTGCTGGGTGCCAGTCCCAGGGCAAAGAGGAGCATTAGCACACAAGAGTTTGAGGATAGAGTAGAGTGGGAATCCTCCTCATAGTTCAGGTCAGAAAAGAGTGCTTGTGGTCACTCACAGACCAGAGTACAGGCCAGGAGAATAGTAAACACCTCTCCTTAGATCATATAACCCCAGGAGAACTGAAAACTTACAGGTACCTAGAAGTATCTCTGAACCCCTGAAGCTTGGGACAGTACATTTTCCACACTGGAAGCAGAAACCTACTTTAACAAAGAGTACTTTGTAACAAAAAGTACTAGGCTGGGAAAATGAGCAAATAACAGGAAAAAAAATCTGATCATAGGAAGTTACTATGGTGACAACAAGATCAAACCACACACTCAGAAAAAGACAACAGAGTCAAAGCTCCCACATCCAAAGCCTCCAAGAAAAATATGAATTGGTCTCAGGACATGGGAGAGCTCAAAAAGGACTTTGAAAATCAAATAAGAGAAGCAGAGGAAAAATTGGGAAGAGAAATGAGAGTGAGGCAAGAAAATAATGAAAAATGAGTCAACAGCTTGGTAAAGGAGATACACACACACACACAAATACTGAAGAAAATAACACCTTAAACAAACAGACTATGCAAAATAGCAAAAGAGGCCTAAAAAGCCAATGAGGAGGAAAAAAAATTGCCTTGAAAAGCAGAATTGTCCAAATGGAAAAAGACGTCCAAAAGCTCACTGAAGAAGATAATTCCTTAAAAATTAGAATGTAGCAAATGGAAGCTAATGACTTTATGAGAAATCAAGAAACAATAAAATAAAACCAAAAGAATGAAAAAATAGAAGACAATATGAAATATCTCATTGGAAAAGCAACTGACCTGGAAAATAAATTCACGAGAGATAATTTTAAAATTATTGGACTACCTGAAAGCCATGATCAAAAACAGAGCCTAGACATCATCTTGCAAGAAATTATCAAGGAGCAGCTAGGTGACACAGTGAATAGAGCACCGGCTCTGAAGTCAGGAGGACCTGAATTCAAATTAGGCCTCAGACCAAACACTTGACACTTACTAGCTGTGGGACCCTGGGCAAGTCACTTAACCCCAATTGCCTAAAAATAAAAAAATTTTTAAAAAGAAATTATCAAGGAAAACTGCCCTGATATTTCAGAACCAGAGGGTAAAAATAGAAGTTGAAAGAATCTACTGATCACCTCCTGAAAGAGATCCCAAAATGAAAACTCCAAGGAATATTATAGCCAAATTCCAGAGGCCCCAGGTCTAGGAGAAAATATTGCAAGCAACCAGAAAGAAACAATTCAAATATCAAGGAGTCACAGTCAAGATTATGCAGAACTTAGAGCTCCTACATTAAAGAATTGGAGGGCTTGGAATATGATATTCCAGAAAGCAAAAGACTACAACCAAGGTTTACCTACCCAGAAAAATTGAATATAATCTTTAGAGGGAAAATGGACATTCGGTGAAATAGAGGACTTTCAAATATTCTTGATGAAAAGAACAGATCTGAATAGAAAATTGATTTTCAAATACAAGATTCAAGAGAAGCATAAAAAGGTAAACACGAAAGGAAAATCATAAGGGACTTAATAACCTTAAACTGTTTACATCCCTACATGGGAAGATGACACTTGTAACTCACAAGAACTTTCTCATTATTACGGTAGTCAGAAGGAGTATAGATAGATAGAGGGCACAGGTGTGAGTTGAATGTGAATGGATGATATCTAAAAAACTTAAAGTAAGGGGTGAGAGAGGAATATACCAGGAGAAAGGGAAAGGGAGAAGTACAATGGGGTAAATTATCTCACAGAAAAGAGACAAGAAAAAGCTTTTACAGTGGAGTGGAAGAGGAGGGAAGTGGGGGGAGTTAGTGAACCTTACTCTCATCAGAATTGGCTCAAAGAGGGAACAATATCCACACGCAATTAAGTATAGAAATCTATCTTACCCTACAGAAAAGTAG
This sequence comes from Phascolarctos cinereus, assembly GCF_003287225.1. NCBI lineage: Eukaryota > Metazoa > Chordata > Mammalia > Diprotodontia > Phascolarctidae > Phascolarctos > Phascolarctos cinereus. Next base: position 348,913,353 of record NW_027555847.1, on the reverse strand, counting down.
GAGGGGAAGGGGATAAGAGAAAGGAGGGATGATAGAAGAAAGGCCAGATTGGGAGAAGGGGAGTCAGAAGCAAAACACTTTTGAAGAGGGACAGGGTGAAAGAGAGAAAATAGAATAAGTGGGGGGGGAGGATGGAAGGAAATACAGTTAAAAATTTTTGAAACAAGTTTCCCTTATAAAGGTCTCATTTCTCAAACATATAGAGAACTAATTCAAATTTATAAAAATAATAACCATTCCTCAATTGATAAATGATCAAAAGATATGAACAGTTTTCAGATGAAGTAATTAAAGCTATCTATAGGCATATGAAAAAATGTTCTAACTCACTTATTTTTATTTAGGCAATTGGGGTTAAGTGACTTGCCCAGGGTCACACAGCTAGTAAGTGTCAAGTGTTTGGTCTGAGGCCGGATTTGAACTCAGGTCATCCTGATTTCAGGGCCAGTGCTCTATCCACTGTACCACCTAGCTGCCCCTCTAACTCACTATTGATTGGAGAAATGCAAATTTAAAAAATTCTGAGGTACTACTTCATACCTATTAGATTGACTAATAAGACAGAAAAGGAAAATTAGAAATGTTGGAGGGGATATGGGAATAATAAGATATTAATGCACTATTGGTGGAGTTGTGAACTGATTCAACCATTCTATAGAGCGATTTGGAACTATGCCCAAAGGGCCATAAAACCATGCATACCCTTTGATCTAGCAGTACCAATACTAGGTCTGTGTCCCAAAAGAGATAAGAAACAAAAAGGAAAAGGACCTATATATGCAAAAATATTTATAGCAACTCTTTTCTGGGGGTAAAGAATTAAAAATTAAGGGGACGCCCATCAATTGGGGAATGGCAGAACAAATTGTGGTATGTGATTATGATGGAATACTATTGTGCTATAATAAATGATAAACAGGATGCTCTCAGAAAAACCTGGAAAGACTTACATGAGATAATGCAAATCAAAATGAACTGTGTACAAAGTAACAGCAATATTGTAAGATGATCAGCTGTGAATGACTTTGCTAATCTCAGCAATACAATGATCCAGGACAACTCTGAAGGACTTATGATGAAAAATGCTATCCACCCCAGAGAAAGAACTGATGGTATCTGAATACAAATCGAAATATATTTTTTTTTGCTTTTTTTATTTTTCTTGAGGGTTTTTTTTATGGGGGGGTATTTTCTTTCACAACATGACTATTATGGAAATGTTTTGCATTAACTACACATCTATAACCTATACAGAATTGCTTGCCTTCTCAATGAGGTGGAGTGGGGAGGAAGGAATAGAGAGAATTTAGAACTCAAAGTTTTTAAAATGAATGTCAAAAATTGTTTTTACATGTAACTGGGGAAAAATAAAATATTAAATAAAATTTTAAAAACCTAATCAGTAAAAAAAATATATGAGTTGCTTCTATCCCAGCTGTTTCTGCCAAAAGAGAAGAATGGCTTTTGGAAGCCCATCTTAATGTGATCCTTCAGTATGTCCTCAGTCAGATGTTAGGGATTATTTCTTTTGAACATGCAAAGGAAGATCTAATATTTTCTTCATGGTGGCAAAGATTCTAGCTTAAACTGGACATAGATGAGGAATGTGCATATCTCAGTAGGGACAACAATGAGGAAAAGGGGTATGTGGTAAGAAAGGAATCAGATACTAAGCTTAGATTTTCCCATCACTGAACCTGGCTTGTTGACTAATTGAATACTGACTATTTTTGGAACAAAAACTATGTTGGGACAATTAGGTCTTTGTTCTAGGAGACTGATATGAGGGACTTTCCCCTATTCCAATCTCCTGGCCCCCTCCCCAAACTATTTTTTGTCCTAGGTGAAAGAATTTCTAGTTACTTCTTGCCTTTTTTCAACATTATACAGGCATACCTCATTTAATTACACTTTGCTTTATTGTGCTTCAAAGATATTGCAATTTTTCTTTTACAAATTGAAGGTTTGTGGCAAACCTGTATCAAGCAAGTTTATCAGTGCCATTCTTCCAATAACTTGTCCTCACATTGTGTCTATGTCACACGTTGGTAATTCTCACAATATTTCAAACTTTTTCATTATCATTATATTTTTATAGTGATCTGTAGTCAGTGATCTTTATTTTGGGGCACCAGGAACCATGCCCACATAAGATGGCAAACTCAATAAATGTTGTGGTGTTCTGACTGCTCCACCAACTGGTCATTCCTCTTGGGTCTCCCTATCTCTGAGACACAGCAATATTAAAATTAGGCCAATCAATAACCCTACAATGGCCTCTAGGTGTTCAAGTGAAAGGAAAAGTCAAACGATGCTGCAAACTTCATTGTTGTCTTATTTTTTTTAAATTGACACAGCCACCCCTGATAGTCAGCAGCCATCAACATCGAAACAGCACCCTCCATCAGCAAAGAGATTATGATTCATTGAAGGGTCAGATGATGGTTAGCATTTTTTTAAAAGTAATAATTAATTAAGGCATATACATTGTTTTATAGATATAATGCTGTTGCATACTTAGTAGACTACAGTATAGTGTAAACATAACTTTTATAGGCACTGGGAAACCAAAAAATTCATGTGACTTGCTTTATTGCAATATTAGATTTATTATAATATTTGCTTTATTGCAATAGTCTGAAACTGAACCTGCAATATCTCTGAGGTATGCCTGCACTCTGGTGTTGTTCCAATCTATGAATATGAATGCACAATTATACTCATATCGAGTTACTTCCCAGGGAAGACAGAGCTAACGTGGAACTCACACAAACAGGCTGATCATGTGCTAAATGAGGGTAAATGACTCTCTTCAGTGATTTATGGGATGATTTCTAAAGGAACTATTCCTAGACTTGGCCTTGATCTCAGATATCTCAGTCGACTAGCACAATTAAAGAAGGGCTAGTTTACTAGATTTTTAATGAGTGAAAGTCAGACATTTAAATGCAATCAAGGTATATACTCTTTATACTACTGAGTATTGGGTACCATTGGGTATTTATAGTATATGCTATGGGTATCTGAAACTTGGAAGAAAGATACTACCATAAATGCTTATGTAAAAAAAGCAAAAAGATGAGGGATACTGTTTTAATTGATGTTAAGTCAGGCTGGCTTTTGTGTATGGTTCACAGTGATTCATGTGATTTTTAAAAATTAGGCACACTTTCACATTTAAACTAATTCTCCCAAAGGATGATGGTGGCACTCCTTCATGAATTCTACTAATGGCAATTTGCTTAGCTCAGCTTCTCTGCTCTGCTTTCAGATCAGAGGAATCACAGTCTGGCACACAAAATCAATATGTGTATGGGCTTATTTGCTATGTTGTACAAGCTTTGTTTTCCTCATGGGGTGCAAGGAATGCTCATTCAGATATATAACATAGGTTATATGGATAAAAAAAACTTCTGTCTGTAATAGTGTAAGGTTCTGGTTAATAAAAGGTGTAGTTTTTAGGTGTAACAGTCTGAAATAAAGAGAGAGATTTGGACCAAATTTTTGCAAGAAATTCTAGACTCTATTAACTGTATAAATCCATTTAGCGCCAATGATATTTTCCCAAATTACATTATTACATATTATATATGCATGTATATGTTTCATATATATAGCTTGCTTCAGTTTCCTCACCTGTAAAATGACCTGGAGAAAGAAAAAGCAAATCATTCCAGTATCTTTGCCAAGAAAAGCCCCAAAAGGAGTCACAAAGAGCTGCACATAACTGAGAAAAACAAAAACAAGTGTGAATACAGATATAAACAGGTCATGCCAGACTAAAACTTTTGAATGCAAGAGTCCTTGAAAGACATAACAGAAATAACCTTAATTGGTGATCTATTAATATCAAGAGAGGCATAAAACAAAAAGGTTCAGCATTGTCATAGAGGAAATCTAGCATAGATTCCAAGCCAAGGTGGGGTTCCTCATATACGACAATGTCCTACAGATCCTCTTGTTTGTGGGTGGCAGAGTCTAACTGCACCAACCCAAAAATAATGCAGAGAGATCATAAACATGTGCAAGAATTACTTTAAAGAATCTGGCCTGTATATCCAAACAGGAAAAACTAAACAAAAAATACTTATTGTCTACCAGGGATCTTTAACCTGAGGTGTGCAGATAACTAAAGGATCCATGGATAGATTTCAAGGGTCTGTGAACATGAATGGGGAAAAAAACTTATTCTTTATTTCAATATAACTGGCTTTCTTGGTAATCTTATACATTTTGCTTCATGCACTAAAAAACATGATTCTGAAAAGGAAGTCAATTGTCTTCACCACATTACCAAAAAAGTCCATAACACACACCAAAGAATGACATTTAAAAAGTTTCAAAAGACACAATTTCTGGGTAATTTAACAATTAATAACAGAAGCCTTTTAATAAAAGGATGATCATTTGGCCATCTCTCTCTTCAACCAAAGACCATCATGGCAGTGTGCTCACAGTTTTTATGCCCTTCAGAAGAGTAGATGTTAGCTAGGGTGGCAATCAATTCTAACTGGCTAATAAATTAATAACTGAATGAATATTACAATGAGCGGCTTGACCAGAACTTTGATTAAGTCAGTTCCTGCCCAGCCTTGAGCAATGTATTCAAAGAATTTATCCCCACCCAAACCTGGGTGTAAAGAATGGCTGTCCCACCTGGGTGGGGTCTGGATAGAGTAGAAAGTTAGCTCAATCTTCAGAGAACCAGAGAGTGAGGTCTTGAAAGAAGGATAAAAGAAGAAAGGGAAATCCAAATCTACCCGAATCATTGGTTACTAGTAATTATTCTTCTCAAAAGGTTAAGAATACCTTGTTTAGACTATGATAAAAAGTTTCATGAACAAACTTAGAGAATTTGTTCTAGTATGTGTATATATATGTGTACATTTGCTTATGTATATAGGTATACACATAGGTATATATATATATATATATATATATATATATATATATATGTATATATATATATATATATATATATATATATATATATAGTTCATTCATGTATGCATATGAATAAATGAATTATAAATGAATGAATTAAATCATTTAAGTGCTTGCTATGTCTCGGAGAGGTTCCCAAATGAGTGATACCACCCCCTTGGGTGCACTGGAATGATCCAGGGGGTGGTAGTATCCTCTGGTGCAATTGGCGGGTGTCAAATAAAAATAAGGGGGTGGTGGAAGCATAAGGAAAGAAAAGATTTTGAAAAACTATTTACACATGTTCCATCTGTTGTGTAACAGGGTTAAAGTTGTAATTATATTATTTTCCAAATAAACACATAAAATGCAAGTAATAACTGATCAGCGGTCAAGTCCCCAGACAAGTCTTAGTAAGCAAATGTTGGCAGGTGAGCATGTTGGGCATGGTCGGGAAGTCCAGTATACATGGCAGGAATATGTGTGTGTTATGACTTGTTTGTGATACAATTCTATATGGTTACAAATTTCAATTCAGGAAAAAACCCACAAATTTGCAATTAATCATTAAATTTAAGATGTCATTTTAAAAAATACATATTTTATATTTTTTGAAGTGATGCAAATTTTAAAAAAATATTAAAAGGTTAAAGAAAGTAGATTTCCAGGAGGGGTGCTGAGTAATTTTTTTTTGAAAAGGGGGTAGTAGGTCAAATAAGTTTGGGAACCTCTGTGTTAGGCACTCTGCTAAGCACTGATGATAAAATTAAGCAAGCTTGAAAGCACCTGCCTTCAGACAACTTATTATATTCTAATGAAAGAATGTAACAAACAAAAGAAGAGTTAAGGGAAATGGAACTCCAACTCATCCCTCCACCACCCTTCTCAAGTGTTAGTAACATGGTTATAAAATGATCAGGAAATATCGTGTTGTCCTAATTCTGGTAAGATAATATAAAAGCTCACCTATCAGAGCCCAGGGTACTAGAGGCTCTGTGTGTGTGTGTGTGTGTGTGTGTGTGTGTGTGTGTGTGTGTGTGTGTACACATCATACTGATGGATGAGCTCTCTGATTTGTAGTTTGGGGATCTGTTATTTGTCAGTCCATGAAAAGTAAGTGAGCTTCTGTTCTATAATTCTAGCCATAGGCTCATGTCTTCCTAGATATTTGATAAGTGCTACACTTTTGTGGTGTGCAATGAGGTGTTTTATAGTTCCTACTGATTCTTTCCTAATCTCCACTGATCTCTCAGTCCAGATGTCTTATGGGTAAACTTTCTGTGAAATTTATGGTGGCAATGACCTGGCTCTAAATTACCACTGTAAACCCCTCCACTTCCATAACGGAATGTCATGATACTGCCATTTGTCTTTGTTGACATATTGTTGGCTGAATTCATGCAGATGTTGCCCATAAAGGGCTTTTTGATTCCATTCACAGGTTAGCTGTTTTATAGGCTCCATCTGGAGGTAAACAGTTTTCCATTACACACTATAAATCTGATGGGATGTACCTGTTTTCAGAACTTACTACTGCTCAGTAAAGTCATGTCGGCTAGTTTCAAAGGTATTTCTAGAGGTTTTGGGTTTTGTCTTTTTACCTCTCTATCATGTGCTATGAGAATGTCCATCTATCTCCTCATTTTGGGAAAGAAATTATTCCCCTGCCCTGTGTTTTGATTTACACACACACACACACACACACACACATACACACATATTTATATGCAAGTGTGTGTGTGTGTATACACACATATATGTATATATGTTTTAGTTGGGATACTTTCTAAATCTTAATTCATTTTTACTATTTTGAAAACGTACATTAAAATTAGAATTGCATAGGTGATAATTGCTTTAATAGCATTTTCTATTTGTATCCCTGTGCTTAGTACATAGTAAGTATTTAAATACTATTGCATTCATTCAGTCACTGTAGAACATGCTCAAGTTTCATTTAAAGTTTATCCTCCGTATACGGTGTAAGTTGTGGGTCTATACCTAATTTCTGCCAAATAGCTTTCCAATGTTACTACCAGTTTTTATCACATAGTGAGTTCTTACCCCAGGAACTGGGGACTTTGAGTTATCAAATATTTTTCTTCTCCATGTTGTGTAGGTAATTGGTTCCAATGATCAACCTTTTTATTAATTTTTGGCAGCATCAAATCATTTTAAGATTTCTGTTTTATAGCATAGTTTGAAGTCTGATAGTGGTAGGTCCTCTTCTTTCCCAATTTTTTTCATTACTTGAAGGAATCAATTTCATGTGTTTTAGGTGCATACTGCTGATTATATTTTCTTAATGATGAAATATAAAGTGAGAAAGATGAAGGGAATATCTAAAATGAGAGAGAGAGAGAGAGAGAGAGAGAGAGAGAGAGAGAGAGAGAGAGAGACACTAGTACTTCAATGGATTGAAGTTTTATTGGTTTCCTTATATTTTTCTTCAACTATGGTGCCTGAAATATTTTTATAATATTTCTAGATATTTTAGACCCCTACAGTGGGGGCTACATGGTAATCTCCTATAGTGATACCACTCCATCACAGGTCAGAAAGTTCTTCACTCCAACCCAGGCATACCTACAGATGGTCAATGCCCTTGTGATGTTGTAAGTAAGCCCCATCAGGCTGTAGATCCTATAGGTTCTACAGAACATTTTCCCTCACCCCTCAGATTGCCATTTGGCTATAACAACTCAGTTTCCTATATACCCTTTCTCAACTCTGTTGTTCAGGTACTTTTCAGTCATGTCTGACTCTTCATGTTCCCATTTGGGGTTTTCTTGGCACTGATACTACAGCGATTTGCCATTTCCTTCTCCAGCTAATTTTACAAATGAGGAACTGAGGCAAACAGGGTTACCCAGGGCCACACACAGCTAATAAATGTCTGAGGCCAGATTTGAACTTAGGAAGACGAGTCCTTCCAATTCCCAGCCCAGTGTTCTACCCCCTGTGTCAACTCTAGCCACCTGCTGACTTCAGTGGGACAATGAATCACAGAGGGAAGTGTGCAGATGGGTATATCTTTCTCCTTTGTATGCTTGAAATTTGAAATCCATTTTCTCTTATTTTATTCTGCTCTCAGAGAATCCTATTTAGCAATTCAAAATAATTGACTATTTAGTAATCGAAATATTCTGCGTGAGCCTTTTCGGCAGGGGAGATTGCTGTGAGGAATTGAATTCAGGTATTGTCTGATCATTTTCTCATTCACATCACCTTGGGGTTTTACTATTTTTCTTTCTCCAATAAAAGTGGAAGTAATGAACAAAGAATAAAACAAGAAACAAGAATTAGGAGTAAAGGCTTGAGAAGGATAAGAAAAGAGGGCAGAAGTAAGAGAATAAGATGACCCAAACGGTACTGTGAAATTCAACTTTCTCTAAGTGTACAGGTCAAGGGCTAATTTACTTAATATAAAGAATAACATATTAATAATATAAATTACAATACACATAAGCTAGCATTTATATAACATTTTAAGGTTTGCAAAGTACTTTCCATATGTTATCTCATTTGACCTCTATAACAACCCTGGGAAGTAGGTATTATTATTATTATCCTTATCTTACAGATGAGGAAATTGAGATGGGCTGAGATTAAATGACTCACCCAGGGTCACACAGCTAGTAAATATCTGAGGATGGATTTGAACTAAAGTCTTCCTACCTCCAAATCCAGTACTCCATGCACTGCACCATCTAGCTGCCTAAGAGACGTTGTCTTTAGGTGTCTCCTGACCTAACTGTACCACCCTATCTTTATCCAACCCAAATTTATCCTTAACTCTTTTACTTCCTTCTCCCTTTACACTCTCAACCATTCCTTGTCTAAGGCTTTTCCCACTGTATGAAAAGTTGCTCTTTCCAGTGTAGAAAGGGGGCATCTTTCCGCCTTTCCAGTATTATATTATTGTTGTAGTAACTTCACCTATACTTATGGCCTCCCATTCTAGGTTGGATGGTAGACACAGGGGTCTGACGTCAGATATCAGGACATGTAGGTCTATCTTATTATATTTACAAGTCACAATTTGATCAACCATCCCCCAATTGATGGACACTTCCTTAATTTCTAGTTCTTTGTTATAACAAAAAGAACTCCCAGAAACATTTTTTATACGTATGGGTCCCTTTCCTCTTTGATGTCCTTGGGATCAAAGCCTAGTAGCATTATAGCTGAGTCAAAGGATATGCACAGTTTAGCGACTTTTGAAGTAGTTTCAAATTGCCTCTCAGAATGGTTGAACCAATTCAGAATTTCATCAAGAGCACATTAATGTCTGTTTTCTGACAGCCTCTCTAAAATTGTCATTGTCCTTATTGGCAATATTGGCCAATCTGAGAGGTATGAGGTAGAAAATCAGAAAATAATTTGCATTCTCTAATGATTAGTGACTTGAAGCATTTTCATATATGGCTACTGATAGCTCTCTTGGGGGGGAGTATATCACTTATTCTTGTTTTTTGCTGTTGTTGTTTTTCTTTTTTCTTAGTCGTGTATATAAGTGGAAAGTCTTCATTTATGGAGATGTTGGTATATACTTAATTTCTGCCAGACTGCTTTCTAGTATTCCACTCTAATAGTCAGGGTTTTAGGGTTTATTAAACACTACATTACTATGTTCAGATACTTCTACATATTGTGTACTAAATCTGACCAACTTTCTACTTTCTAACCAGTACTAAATTATTTAGAATATTATTGCTTTGTACTTCTATAAAGTAATCATTTGGTAGTTTAATTTGGTATGGCACGGAATAAGTAAATTTAGGTAATATTGTCATTTTTATTACAGTGGCTCAACCATGAGCAAATAATAACTCTCCAATCACTTAGGTATGTGTTTATTTCTATCAAAAATGTTTTATAGTCATATTTATAAAATTTCTATATGTGACTAAATATTTTATACAATGATTAATCTAAGTCTCTGTTTCCCCATCTATAGAATGGGGATATTGATTCTTGCACTATTTTGTAAACCTCAATGCACCATATAAATGTGATTTATTACTATAAAATAATGAGAATAACCTATTTTTCCTTACTCTGACCTGAATAAAGATGCCCCTCCAGTTTTGTATTTCCAGTCAACTGTTCCATTTTAATACTTTCGTTGTTAGCATTAGTTTATTTTCTCTTCCTTCTCCATGCTCTTTCCTTCTCCCTCGTGGACTCAATAAAATCTCTGTTCCATTTCAATCCACCAATTACTAAGCATTTAGGCACCTCCTATGTGCTAGGTGCTGGAGATACAAAGACAAATGTGAAACCTCCCCACAAGGAGTCCTGTCACCTCTGTTTGCCTGAGTTTCCTCAACTGTAAAATGGGGATAATAAAATCTCCCAGGGTTGTTTTGAGACTCAAATAAGATAATATCAGTAAAGCACTTAGTATGGTGCCTAGCACACGTTAGGTATTCAATAAATGCTTGTTTCTTCCTTCACATCTTCCAATGTAATCATCTGTACAGCCACCAAATAAAGACCAGTTAGGAAGCACCAGCCTTGAGGCCTGGGCTTAGTCTGATTTGGTATTTTGTCTACAGTAGACTTCAAGGTAGAAGACAGACTGTCTGGTACCCTCCTTCAGGCAGTTGTTACCAGCTATTTATTACCTCTCTGCTCCCATGGCCCAGTCCTGCCTTTGTGACTGTGATAACAGGCAATCTATAAAAGACAGAGGTTTGTGAACAGAAGCTGGTGTTAAGTGTTATATTTAAATAAATCTATGCCAAGTTTGCAAATCACACCTAAAAAAAATTACATGGCAGAAGGCACATCTAGATCTACGGTCCTATGAAAGTGAGTTGCTTAATACTTCTTTAGGAGTAAAGAGGATTTTAAAAATTTGATTAAAGACTTTATACTCTCAGGATATAAATGCTGTGACATGATTTTTCTTTCTCTTTTTTCTTTTGCCACAAAGGAAAAGCACGGGGTTATCAGAGAGAACATTATGGACCTTCTACCTGAGAGAGAGTCCCAGAAAGTCCAATTAATATCATCTATTTAATAATAAATCTAAAAGCCTAAGCAGGCTGCCTACAGCTAAGAGATGGACTTGGAATCAGAATACCAGAGTGGATTTGAAGCCCAATCCTGTTCCTTACTAGCTCTTTGGCAACAGAAAAGTAATTTAATTCCTATGAACCTGAGGCTACTCACCTCTAAAATGGGGGGATTCAAAATAACTGCCATACAGGATTGTTGTGAGGAAAGTGCTTCGTCAACTGTAAAATGATATATAAATGTAGGTTATTATTGAAAATGCTAGAAAATCTACTAGCAGCAGAGAAAAGCTGCTGATAGGGATTTCCATGCCAAGTTGATTTCAAATTCCAGAGCTAGAATGGTTATGACCTTAAAGTATATCCAGGGTGAGTTAGGAAGAAGCATTGTCACTGAAGTCTGGGAATAAGACCAGTGTTGAATTAAGCATTGAATTATAAAGCTAAAGATTAATGAGGAAGCATCATATTGAACCTAGATATTTACTTCCTTTAAAATTTTTACTTTGCTGTTTAATGTTTACTGTGTTTTATTATTTTAATAAAGATATGTCTGTATATATTATTATTATTATTATTATTGTACAGACTTTGGAGTAGGATAAGGATCTCAGATCACTTTGTTATTCTTTATTAATGGAGGTCCCTCCTGCCACTTGGTGGCAGCATACTCTAATTGCATGGACAACAGTCTATAGATGCTTAGCAGCAATTTTAAATTGAAAAATAAATAATCAATATTATTACTATTAAGCACATATTAAACTTGTATCGTGTACTAAACACTGGGGACACCAAGAGGTATAAGGTATGGTCTCTTCCCTTAAGAAGTTTACAATTTAGTTGAGCACATCTAGGATGTGTATATGTATATGTGTGTACATATGTATATGTATTGGTATATATGTATATGAATTATGTATACCTTTATACATATATTGTCTGTGTGTATATGTGTATATGTTTATGTGTCAATGTGTGCATGGTGTATGTGTTTGTACAGTGGACAGAGTGCTGGGCTTATAGTCAGACCTGATTTCAAATTCAGCCTCAAACACTTAACTAGCTGTGTAACACTGGACAAGTCACTTTACCCTGTTTGCCTCAGTTTCCTCATCTGTCAAATGAACTGGAGAAGGAAATGGCAAACCACTCCAGTATCTTTGCCAAGAAAAGCCCAAATGGGGTCATGAAGAGTCAGACACGACTGGAAATGATTGATCAGCAATAAGCATATGTGTATGTGTGTGTATCCACATGCACACATGCATGTGTGTACATATATGTGTGTGCATATACACATGTATGTAATGAATTAACAACTTAATTAACAATTCAAATTAACATAGACTGAAGGTAAAAATCCCATTAATAAGTGCTATAGGAATTCAGAGTAAAGAGAGATAATGGACTGGAACGATAAAATAAAATTTTGTAAAGGAAATGGGATTTGAGCTGGCTGGAAGGGAAAGATAGGATTTAGAACAGTCAATCCATAAGCATTTTTTATATGTGCCAGGCACTCAATGTATTAGGTGCTGGTGATACAAAGACAAAGGTGAAAAGTCCCTGCCTCCAAGGAGCTTACAGTCTAAAGTTTAAATCCCCTTAATAAAAGGATTTGTTCTGTAAAACTTGGACTCAGTCAAAAGGCCACACCCACAGACCTAGAAGACCATATGTGGCCTTGAGGCCACAGGTTCCCCAGCAAGAGACAGCATGTACATAAATAGGTGCATGCAATAATAATCAATGAACAAATATTTATGAAGTACCTATTATATGCTAGTCACTCTACTAGATGCAGGGGATACAGTATCTGAAATAATTCTACTCACAAGATGCTTACATTATAATGGGAGAGGAGAACAAGAAGTATATATATAGCTATACACATAATAAACATAAAGAGAATAAACACACATAAATACAAAGTATTTAAATACAAGATAGTTTGAGAACAAGGGCCTTAGCAGTTGTAGAGATTAGAAGAGATCTCATATGGAAGGTGGTATTGAATTATGCCTTGAAGGAAGAGAGGATTCTCTGACCTGAAGTTAAGGTGAGGAGTGCATTCCAAGGATGGGAGAACAGCGAACGACTGAGAAGGGAGATAGGTGTCTCACGTGAGAAACAGAGAGAAGGCCAGTTTGGCTGGATTGCAGATTGAGGGAAGGAAGGTAGGATACAGTGGGGCTCAAAAGATAGGCTGGGACCAGCTTGTGAAGGTCTGAATGGAAGAGTTTATATTATATTTTAGAGACAATGGGGGACACTGGAGTTAAATGAGTAGAAAAGTAATTGTCAGATCTGAGTTTTAGGAAAATCACTTTAGCAGATAGAAAATAGTTTCTAATAATTTCCATTTTTCTTCATTTGTTATGATTTATCTTTTGCAATTTTTATTACTGGTAATTAGGTTTTTCTCTTTTAAAAAAATCAGACTAGCTAGTAGTTTTACTATTTCATTTTTTACTTTTTAAAAAGCTCTTAATTTTTTCAGTTCAATAATTTTTTTGTTTTCAATTGCATTAATCTCCTTTGATTTTTCAGAATTTCAATTCTGATGTTTAAAAGTTGTTTACTAATTTGTTTATTTTCTAGGTCTTTAATTTGCTTGACTAACTCATTGATCTATTCTTTATTTTGCTGATGAAATGTGTAGAGATATAATTTTCCCCCTTAGGCTACTTATGAAGGTATTGCAGTTATCAAGGCCAGCAATGATGAGGGCCCAAACTAAGGTGATAGTTATATGAGTAGAGAGAAAGCATTAGAAACACAAGATGAAATAGATCTACTATAAAAAAAAAAGATGATACCTGCATCCAAAGAAAGAACTGATAAACAGAAGTAAGTATAGAATAATTTTACATATATATACCTCTTTGTGTCTAGTGGTAGCCATCTGGGGAGGGGGAGAGAAAAAAAAGGAAAAGAAGACATTTACGTGATAACTTTATTATATATTTAAAAGGATAGCAAATTGTACATAACAGATTTACAGTTTTATGTGCAATTATCTTTTTATTATACTATGTTATGGAAATGTTGTTTTATTCCATAAATTAAAAATAAATAAATGAAAGATTCCCCCTCCAAAAAAATAAAAGGGGGAAATAGCACTAAGTAAATAAACAGCTGTAATCAGTTTTATCTTGTTAGATTGGGAATTAAAGCTTGAGTGCTGTAATCAGACTCAAAAAAAAAAGAAAGAAATACAAGATGATGTAGGAACAAGAAAGGCGCCTGGTTGGACATGTGGTATGAAGGACAGTGAGCTATCAAGTATAACTTGAAGGTTACAGACTGAAAGAATGGTGATGCCTCTGACAGAAATAGGAAAGTTGGAAAAGGAGCAGGTTTCACAGAAAAGATAATGAGGTTGATTTTACACAAATTGAGTTTGCGATGTCTCTAAGGCAACTGTTAAATGTAAGGTGGCACCTTAGGGGAGATACTGGAATTGGATTTATGGACATAGGCATCATCAGCACCAAGATGATAATTAAACCCAGGGAAGCTGTTGACTATAGTCATTGAAAACATATGGAGAGAAGTAGGAAGCCCAGGACAGATCCTTGGGAAACACCAACATTTTGGGGGCATGATACAGATGGTGAATTAGCAAAAGATAATGAATAGGAATAGTTTAAAAGGTTGAAGATCTAGGGGAGGATACTGTCATTAAAATCCAGAGAAGAGAAAGTATGCAAGAGAGATGTTAAGCACAATGTATAGGCTCAGAAGTTGAAGACTAAAGAAAAAAAATTAGAAATTATTATTGGTAAATTTGGAGAAAGCAGTTTCAGTCAAGTGATAAAAAGAAATGAAATTCGGACAACTTACATAGACAACGTTTTTTTAGACATTTGCCTAAGAAAGGAAGAAGAGATAGAGGATGTTCATTTGAGGAGACAGTAGAATCTAGTAGTTATTTGTTTGTTTTATTTTGTTTTATTTTTAAGGAGGAAGACTTGGGCATGTTTGAAGGCAATTAGGAAAAGATCAGTAGATAGGAAAAGACTGAAGAGAAAAGGGATGACTGAGACTGCAATCTGCTGGAAAAAGTAGGAATCAGGAGCTTATGTTTATGGGTTGGTACGGACAAAAAGAGCCACCTCTTTCTCAAGAGTCTAGAGTAAAGAAGGAAAGGGTTGGGGATGATGCCAAGGATTTTTGAGATCAAGAAAAGGGCAAAAGAGGGACAGAAAAGGGCTGGGTTTTAGATTGAGCCAGGCCATACAGCCCAGACACTCCATTGTACAAGAAGCAGGGTCTGCTAAGCCGTTTGTCCATCACAGTACAGTTATCCCTTCCATATTGTGGTGGAGGGAGGTTACGGGCACAGCACCCCCTCAATCTGGAAAATCCACATAGAATTTTTTGGCCCTCCCTTTATACCAAAGAAGTCTGAATTTTTTTCTTTTTCTTTTATGGGGTGTTTACAGTACCTTATTGTAAAATTTGGTTAACTATTTGTTCATACACCTTGTGTCATCTGTTGGCCTTTGTATGTCATCTGTGGCTTCTGCAAAATTTCCTCCAAATTTCCATTTAATTTCTTATGCTGATGTGTGATATGTTGAAACTGTGATGGGGAAAGTTGTGATGAGGAAGGGATAAATGTACTGTGTCAAATTAACGTGGGACAACTCATCCTTCACAGAATCAGACCCTGCAGTGAATTATATGACACACACCCCCTTTCACCCCACCTCCCCCCCAAGAAACGATATCAGTACCTGCAGTTCTGGAATTTTAAGTTGCCTTAGACATTTGTGTTCCCTACAGATGGGCTGCATTGTCATTTATCTTATTACAGTTTTAATAAGGTTCAAGATACCAAAGAAACACCAAAATACACAAAACAATACAGCAAGCCAGCTTTGTTGTGTTACAATTAAAAAAGGATAGTCCAGGAAGATTCAAATAGGTCAGGTCTGGAAGGGCCCAGGTGGAACTGGGTGCCCCAAACTATTACAGTCTGGTGATTTTTATAGGGTTCTTATCTGGGTCTAGCAAGACCAGGCATTGGGGAGAGGGATAGAGAAGCCTGGACCTGGGAACTGGTGTTCATTCGTTCTAGTGGGGGAAGAGGAGATTCCTGGGGAACTGGAGGCTAGTTGATATTCCAATTCCACCTCCTTCCTCCTGAACAGGAAAGGGGCTCTCAGCATTACTGCTGGACTTATTTGGAGGCCACTAAGTACACTCCATTGTACTTTTTTGTGCCCACTCTTCTGCCGACACACTCTGTATCTATTTGTGGGAAAGTAGACCCTGTGTCTTTGGGGGGGAAGTTTTGTAACAAGTCTCTATTGGCTAATTGTTAAAGGGAAGCATTATGGTGAGAGTTCATGAACTACCAGTTAGGTGGCTAGCCATCTTCGGGATTACCCCCTAGAATCTTGGTAATAGTGGTAGCAACTGCTTCTATGTGGCTACAACCTGCCAGTTTGGATTAGACTCCCAGGTTCCCTACCCCTAGTCTAGAGAATAAGCCCAGAGGGGCTGGGTTCAGGTCTCACTAGTTCTTGTTGTATGACTCTGGGGAACCCACCTTAACCTTTGATTACCCTAGGCAACTCTCTTTAAGTTCCATAGAAGGTACCCAAGAAAGTCACAGAGACCAGGTTTGAGTCTTGCTGAAAAAAAATCAGGGGAGAGGGGGAAGCTCTTGAGAAAGAATAAAAAAGCAGAAAAGGAAGAGGGGAGGGAAGTGGAGAGAAATGGGGAAAGAGAGGAGGGGAGGAGAGTCGAGGAGAAAAAGAGTGAAGTGGAGGGGAAAGTACCACCTCAGAAGGTCCTCTAAAAATCTTTACAAGAGATTTGTTTTAATATGGAAAAATCAAACAAAACAAATATGCCCTAAATATGCCCTGCCTGGAATACAAATGAAACTTTGAATACGAAAGGAAAATATTTATTCTTAAATAACATGTTAAGATAATATATATTTTAACATAACAAAATACAATTGCGCCCCCCAAATTTTTAAATTACAACTTTATTTATAAAAAGCTACATTTTAAAATAATTGACTTAGGAAAACTGTGACTGCATATAATAAGATGATACTGCATTGTCATATCAGCAAAATGCAGAAACAAATTTCATATGGGATCAGAAATGCATGAAAATGCTTTGTTCAAATGTGCATATATATTGTTAAGAATCACAATAAAATACAATTACAATCTATTCTTAACATGTAAGTAGTAATTCTTTCATTGATTAGAACCTATTTTGGCCAATAACTGAGAGAACTTTTATATCATTTTTTCTTTCAAATCCACAGATTTTTACAATGGATTTCCAGAACAATAGACAAAAATGATACCACTGAGAAAGACAAAACCATGTGAACTATAGTTAGTCCCATGCCCCCTTAAGACTGCTAGGCCCTGGTAATTTGGAACATTTTATTTCCTCCACCCCACTCCTTACCCTCATCTTGCCAGCCTTAAAGATACCAAATAAAATCACAGGTCCTATGGAGGAGGTTGGGGGAGTAGGACCTAGTCAATAAAGGACTGGCATCAGAATTAGGAAAATCTTTGTAAAAGTAATGGTTTTAACATGTATCTTTATGGGTGACCCTAGGCAACCTCTTGGGCAGGTTGGTGGCACAGTGGACAGAGTACTGAGCCTGAAATCAGAAAGACTCATCTTCCTGAGTTCGAATCTGTTCTCAGACACATACTAGCTGGGTGACCCTGGGCAAGTCATTTAATCCTGTTTGCCTCAGTTTCCTCATTTGTAAATTGAGCTGGAGAAGGAAATGGCAAACCACTCCAGTATCTTTGCCAAGAAAATCCCAAATGGTGTCAGGAAGAGTCAGACCCACCTGAAAACAATAAAAGGCAACCTCTCATTTCCTCAAGCAACTCTCTAAAATAATTATCTGAAAAGAATATACCAATATGCATTAGCCATTAGTAAGAGGGAATTTCTTTACTGGGCATATAGACCAGATACACACACACACACACACACACACACACACACACACACATACACAAACACACACTGGCAAATGTTTAACAACCAGCTCTCTGGAGGGGAGGGGAATATTCACAGGAAATGTTCACACTTTTGAGTTTAACCTACATAATTAACATTTTCTCCATCACTTTCTTAAGTTTAGGCAATCAACAAAAACAATTAAGTCAAGCCCTTATTTGCAGCATTTACTGATTTCCACCCTAAGGTATAAATACAATGAAAATTAAACAGGTTCCCAAAACCTATTTAAACAAAAATACATTTGAGCTGGCTCCTCCAGCATGTGCCTGTATTACACATATGTGTGTTCATACACACATATAGTATGGTCATGTATGTATGTATGGCACAGTGGTTAGCTAGGAACTACTTGACTGAAGCCACAGGTTCTGATGGCCTGCAGCAATCCCTGTCCTTTATCTGTCCTCACAGCTTGTATGAGGTTCAATGCCATGAGGCTAGTTATCCCAGCAGTAGAATAAGGTTTCCCATGTTCATATTCATTGATTCCTCACCCCCACCTCAGCTACTCCAGCAACAATTTGATTTTGAACTCTAGACTAGTCCCACTCTCACAAAGGAAGGTAAAGGAAGTGCCCAATACCCACCATAAATCTGTCCTGCAACATGTTTATTCCCATACAGAAAAGGGAATGCTAAGGAAGAAAGAATTAGAATTATTTTATACTGATTTTTATACAACGAATTCTATAGCATCACTACTAGAATATAACCATTGGGAAGCTAATAGTCAAGTCTTATTGAGGCACAAATAGCTTCATTTCAAGGATGCTGAGAAGCCATTTTACCTTTCATCTCCACCGAGCACAATCTGCCAAACACCAAGCAGAATCCTTTTTCTGGTGGCAAGGATCTTCTTGTGCCAAGCCCAATGCTGCTACTAATGATGCTGTCGCAACTACTACCCTGGTTGCTGACAGTCACTAAGTCAATGCTAGAAGGAAAAGAAAACGCAAAAGGAAAGAAAGGCAGGGCAGCTGGAGGCCTCTGTGACAAGCCTGGCTAAATAAGTCCATGTTCCATGTGGGGAGAGAGGACACCAGAGGATCCTGGTCCACCATTATGCTAAGGTAGAGAAGGTGTCTTCCTTCCTCCACCCCTAACAACACTTTTTTGATGATTACCTTCAAAAACTCACCAGCCAGAAGCTGCCCTTTCTGCTCCTGTATGGCACCCCATGTCACCAGTTTTTCAAACTCAACAACCAACTAACAGAAGATGGAGTGACTGAACCCTGCCTTATATAACAGGAAGTAGGTAAACGCTATCTAGGAATATCCACATTTCCTTGAAAAGTCCCCAGGGCTCAGAGACTACATGCAGGTGCTCTGAAATTGTAAGGTAGGGGTGGAGTGAAGAGGTCCATGTATTTGCCTGGAACACCCTTATAAGACTATGGGTGCTACAGAGATGATAAACAGTAATATCACCATTTCTTCAGCACCCCCACTCTAATTGAGGAGCAACCTTAAATGTCAAGTGTCTTCAAAGTTCTTCAGCTCCCTCCATAAAAAAGGAAACTGCTATGAAGAGAGATGTATTGTTTATACCAAAGTTCACAGCATGATTTTCCTAATTCAGATTCCAATTATTTTTCTACTTCATTCACCACTCTTCATAATTCCATGAGATAAAATCTACAGTCTTCACCATGTACCCATAAAAGAATGGCTAATAAAACACCTAACCTGGATATGGTGTTTTTCACTTTTCAAAGCCTCGGTGCATCTAATACTTCCTTGTTATTCTCAGGACAAGCTAGCAGGTACAGAAGACATGGATGTTATTGACAGATGGAAGAACTCTAATCCAGAGGTCGAATGACTTGGCCAAGGTCACAAAACTCTTTAGTAACAAGATAAAGGCAAAGACCCAGGTGGCCCAATTCCAGCCCTGCTCTTTTTCCACCTTGCTTTGGTTTACAGAATGAGTTATGGCTCACAAAACTCTTTGCCTCACTCAATCCTCCTAACAACCTGGTGAAGTAAACAGTACAGGTATTATCATTCCCTTTTTACAGGTGAGAAAACAGAGACTCAGCCAAGTGAAAGGGCTTTAGCCAAACCAATAAATTAATTAACAGAGCCAGTCTCTTGGATCCAGTCGGTTTCTTTACAGCAATAACACATGTATACTTACATATTATCTGGTTTAGAGATATATGTGTGTATATAAATTCTTTCCTCACATAGATGTGTATTAACACCTACATACACATTGTCTCTGTCTACATACACATATGCGTTTGTATAAGCCTATGTACATAGCCATATATGTATTATACGCTAGGTACATATGTGAGTGTGTGTGTGTGTATATATATATATATACACACACACACTGGCATATATGCATAGATATGTATACATACATAGATACACAGGCCTATGTATGTGCATGGGTGTACTGTATATATGTATAGGTATCTATGTATGTATTCACATATACATATGCATAGGTATATATAAACGTATTTATACATGGGTATATATGCATAGGTATCTATGTATACATTCATAGATACATACGCACAGGTTATAAATACATATTTATACATAGGTCTATATGCATAGGTGTATTATATATATCATATACATGTACATGTGTGTATAGAGGCCTACTAAATGTGTATATATACATATATAGAAATATTCTTTTGCACATATACATATGTATGTATATGTGTATATAGGTAAGTATATATGTAACAGCATAGATACCTATTCATATATACATATCTACCCATGCATATTATTTAGGCATACATACCTATGTGTATAATCAGACAGTTCTCACTTTATTTGCATTACACAAATTTGACTTTACACAAAGAATTCTGAAAGAAATCCACATTCCAAAAAACACCCATGTTAACTTTACTGACAGTACTGTGTTCTGTTTCAGCTCCTGCTGCTTGGTGGTACTCTGACTTTCTCCAGCAAAATCTTCGACTCCCTCCCCCCACTCCATCCCACTCCCATGCCTCCAAGTGAAAACAGAAAGGACTGGAGGACCTGAGACCTCTGGGCACCAAGAGAAACCTTTACCTGCCCCTCCTTGACCTCCCCCTACTGTCTGTATAATATACCTATATATATATGTATATGTGTGTGTGTGTGTGTGTGTATGCCTATACACACACACACACACACACACACATATATACATATAACTTTGTTGTTGTTCAGTCCTTTGTGTCTGACTCTTTGTGACCCCATTTTAGATTTTCTTGGCAGAGATACTGGAGTGGTTTGCAATTTCTTTCTCCAGCTCATTTTACAGATGAGGAAACTGAGTTAAACAGGGTTAAGTAACTTGCCTAGGGTCACACAGCTAGGAAGTGTCTGGGGCCAGATTTGAACTTACAAAGATAAGTCTTCCTGACTCCAGACCGGCACTCTATTTACTTAGGCACCTAGCTGCCCCATATACATTAAACATATACATATATCTATATGTGTATATATACCTATGCTTATCTACACATGCACCTGTGCATATACATATGTAATACATATATGCCTATATACATATACGTACATACCTATACACATATACTATATGCAGATATGCCTTTCTATATATTTATATATACATATACTTAGGCATATACATATAAACCCATGCCAATACACCCACATATGCAATATACTTATGTATATACACACATATACACCACATATGTATATATAAGTACATTCAAACATAATGCAATGCATATATACACATGTATATGTACAAAACATACATATGCACAAGTGTATCCATGTATAACACATAGTGTACATATACATGCATCTGTTTGAAGAAAACATTAAATATACATCACTATCGGAATCACATATACTTACATATACACATACACACATGCTATTTCCTCATAGGAGCCCCGTGGAATATTAGTAATACTATGCCCACTCTGTCTATGAGGCACTGGAGGTTCAGAATGGTGAAGACTTGCTCCAAGGTCCCACAAACTAGGTGCCAGGGGTGCTTTTCAAGCTGGCTCCATGTTGCTAAAAGTAGCCATTTGGAGGTTGGGCCTTTTAAATGACTTTCCTCCTGAATTTCGCTCTCCACCCCCTAAAGAGAGCTAACATCAGCGTGCTCCCGCCTTTGTTTATTTACCATAGTTATCTTTCGGACCCTGTTTTCTTTCGGGGAGTAGGGGTGGGCCTCCCTAGAGGAAGGAAGTGTGCTGCACCAGCCAGTGCTTTCCTCTAGGAGGAGCCGAGTCGTCCAGATGAAAGTGACACGCACCAACTCCAACTCCTTGCAGGCAAAGGCAGCAATCTGAGCTCCCAGGAATTCGCTCCCCGGGCGGCTCTCGCCTCCTCCCCAGCCCATCTCCCACCAGCTGCCCTCACTCCTCCTTTGGCTGGAGCGCTCCCTC
The DNA here is from genome assembly GCF_003287225.1 of Phascolarctos cinereus. Taxonomy (NCBI): domain Eukaryota; kingdom Metazoa; phylum Chordata; class Mammalia; order Diprotodontia; family Phascolarctidae; genus Phascolarctos; species Phascolarctos cinereus. The sequence goes on along the minus strand of NW_027555847.1, from coordinate 348,890,985 downwards.
CCCTCCCGTCCCGAGCCTAGACCCTGGAGCGTGCTGCTCTCTCCCGGTTTCAACGAGATCCTCAATCCGCACCCCACCCCTCACCCCTGCAAAAAAGCTGCCTCTCCCTTTCCCTGGTTCCCACCCCTCCCGTACCCTCCCCTCCACTCCCCTCTCCTCCCCTTTACCCCGCCCCCCTCTCCACCCCTCCTCTCCCGAAGCCTGACAGCCCGAGAGCTGCCAAGCAGGGCGCAGCCATGGGAAGGGGAGGAGGTAGAGGCGGCGGCGGCGGCGGCGGCGGCTGCTGCAGCAGCAGCGGTGGCAGCTGTGGCTGCTGCTGAGCGCCCCGGCAGCGGGGACCCCCCTGGGGCGCCCGGGCGCAACCCGCCGCTGCGAGGAGAGAGACCCTCGGCTCGCTCTGCTACGAGGCTCCGCTCCAAGGTAGTGGCCGTGGTGGTGGGCAGATCCGCGGGCGAGGGGTCACTTCCCAACTCTGGGCTGGAACTCGGCGTTGGGGCCGGGCGGGGGGAGGTTTATTTGGGGGTGCTGGAGGCTTAGGATTTATCCGCAAATACACTGGGGGCTGGAGGTGGGGGTAGAGCACAGAAGGCTTGCGCTTCCTACCAAAGAAGTTGTTTTCCGCTGGTAGGTTGTTGTAATCTGATCCATACCATGGACGTGTGCGTGCGTGCGTGTGTGTTTCTGTCTGTCTGTCTTTGCTTGATTTTTTTTTCTTTTAGGGGAGAGAGTTGGGGGAGTGAGGATAATAGAACTAAACTTGTTTACGTGCAGGAAGGAGGGTGTCTTACTGAGGGGCGTGTGTATGGAAGGACTTATTTTGGAAATAGTTTGTGGGTGTCTTAAAAGTTTCCTCTATGTGAGTCTCTCTCTCTCTCTCCTCTCTCTCTCTCTCTCTCTCTCTCTCTCTCTCTCTCTCACTCTTACTCTCCCCCGCCCCCCCCATATATAATTTGTGTTTGACATCTTCAGCCTACTCGGGATCAGGAGCTCCAGCTGGAGCTGTGTGTCCAGAGAGGTGACTGGATGGTTGGAGAGGATAAGGGAACAATGGGGCTCCTTTTCCAGCCTTTCCTAATGTGCCCAGCCTTTCTTCTATCCCTGATGCAACTGTTATATATTTTTTGTTGTTGTTGCTCTTTTTTGCCCTTTGGGAGACTCTGTATAAGTAAACTCGGTTTGTCTGTATGGGATTGGCTTGGAAATTGGGGCTGCAACATCTTCCTCACTAGTGGCCCCTCACTAATCTGCGGTTTAGAAACGACCGCAAAGTTTTGACAGCCAGCGCTAACAGAGGCGGTCGGGAGTGCCAGCGGGTGCCTGGTCTAAGGGACTCCCTGCTGCTCAGTGGCTAGGGCTTTGGAGGAAGGCAGAGGGCGTGGGGCGCGTTGTCTGGGTGGGAGACCCTCCTTGTATACACCACACTGAAAACTGATGTTAGAACACTGGCTGTCCGGGTTTGTTTTGTTTTGGTGGTGGTGGTGGTGGTGGTGGTGGTGGTGGTGGTGGTGGTAGCTGTGGTGGTGGCTGCGGCGGCGGTTTTGTGTGCTTGCACGGCTGTACGTGCTATGTATGTGTGTCGGTGTACAGAAGAGCAAGCACAGCGTGTAGGAGTGTCCCTTAGCTGAGAGAGTACTGTGGGGGTAGGCGGAGGCCCTGGGAGGTGGTGGTGGCGGTGGTGGTGGTGGGAGGGTTGTTTATGTCTCAGCCGTGGACGGGACTGCGGAAAGGTAACGGGAGGCGGGAGGGTGGGGAAACTGGAGAAGTTCCCTGCCGGCGAGAGACTGGGAATTAGCTATGTGCTCTTCCGAATTTGCAAGCAGCAGCGTTACAGTATAAGAAGTACCCCCATTTTCTCTGAAAAAGAACCCTGCAGAAAGACGGGCACAGCCCCAAGCTAGAGACGTGGTGCCCTGCGGCGAATCCCCGAAATGGAAGGAACTCTGGGTCTGCAGTGTCACCCATTCGCTAGGGGTGTTTGTTTGCCTTCAGAACTTCAGCTTGAAGAGGTACTCAGGCACACCACCCTCAGGTTGTAGGCACCCGCCTGGGCTCTCCTGTTGTAGGAAACTGCATCTCTCGTCCAGAAGCGTTTGCAGGGGATCCCTCATGTTTCATGTCCCTGAGATCTTAATATAGAGTCTCATAGAAAGAAAACTCCTGGAAAAAAAAACCTACTGAAATAAAAGGATTGGGCAAGATGCTGGTCTGTACTTCATTCATTTGCTTTTTGGACGAGTGAAGGATGGTGTGTTTGCTCTGTGGGGGAAAAACGACTCGAGGACCCCGGAAAGAGAGACCGAGGTGTCTCTAGTTATATATTTGTCATGGAAGATTTGCTTTAGCCTAAAAGTCTGTGAGGCATACTGTAATTTGTAGCCAAGAAGTTTTCTCCTCCTACTGCCAACTTGAAAAAAAAATTGCCTAACATTACTACTTAGGAGAATAGGTGACTCAATGTTCAGCCTTTCTTCAGAGTAAATATATACATCGAAATTATTCTATCATTGGTCTCCTGAAGTGTTCTAAAAGCAAACATTGTGCTGAGGAGGATGGGAGATGAGACACTATAAACACAAGGACAGCACACATGCATGGTTTTTGTTTTTTTAAAGTGAGCATAACTCTGACGTGCAAATATTTGTCTCAGTCAGAGTTCGGGATTATAATTTTTTTATTACTAAAAAAAAAAAGCCACAGCGTAAACCACTTAAAATTGATATTTGCTACAGCCTGTCTCAGTCATATCTCTGGTGCCTGGTGAACAGATGTTTACTGTACTCAGTAACCTATTGGACTGTCATGTTGAGTATCTTGTTAGCTCAGGACATAATGTTTATAGCATAATGTAATAAATGGAGCCACAGTTGCAGTTGGCCTGTGCCAAGCTCAGGAAGTGCCCCAGCATGGAAACAATTCCTGAAGTTGGTCCAACTCGGCAAGCCCTGCTGGCTATCTGCCGGTTAGCATTGTTAATGTAAAGATAAATCTGAAAGATATAATGAGAATGCAGGCAGCAAGATGTTTAGTTTAAAAAAAAATAGGTTCTTTCAGTGAAAGCTTCACTAACCACCCCACTGATCTTTACATATTTATTGCTACACTGTGGAATGACTGTTTTCTTCTTTTTGATTTCACTTATTTTCCTCATAGAAGTTTTTTACTCATAATAGACTTTTAGGCTTTTGTTGTTGTTGTTTTTATTGTTTTTGTGAGGCAGTTGGGGTTAAGTGACTTGCCCAGGGTCACACAGCTAGTAAGTGTCAAGTGTCTGAGGCTGGATTTGAACTCAGGTCCTCCTGATTTCAAGGCCAGAGCTCTATCCACTGTGCTACCTAGCTGCCCCAGACTTTTAGTTTTTAAACAATAATTGCTAAAATTATATAGCATTTTAAAAATATAATCTCATAACAACAATGGGAAGTAGGTACTATTCTTATTATCCTCATTTAATAGTTAAAGAAACTAAGGCAGAGGTTAAGTGACTTGTCTAGGGTCACACAGCTAGTAAGAGTTAGAGGTCAAATTTGAATTCAGATCTTCCTGACTCTAGGTCCAGCATTCTATCCACTATACCACCTAGCTGCCTCTGGGCAGATTTAAATTAAAATCTGCAAGGACATAATTTCTTTAGTACCTATTATTTTCTAAATTGTGTATTCATGAGATTTGCACAGTGTTGCAGGTCCTCTTCTAACATTTTAATGGATTGAAGTTTGCTAATACTCAAACCTACACCATATTAATTATGTAAACAAGGTGATAGCTCCATGTGTCTCTTTGGCATTTTTTTCACCAGGATCATATAAGAGTTGGGGTGTGTATGTGTGTGTGTAGAGGAGTTCCAATACAACTGATGCTTGGTCAAATTCTATATCAGCTTGATTCTTATCCCTTATTTATTTTTCTTTATGATCATAAGATGGTTATAACAAACTTCAAAACACTTCTGCAATACCTAGCACACTTTCGTGAATGTGCAGGTAAAATTACTTTTACTTACAACCCATGTCTTCTTCATTTCCTTTTGTCAAGAAAGATTTAACTTTAAAAGATAGCATTTGTATGACCACACTAAAGGTCAGGAAAACCAAAGCTGAATGTTCAGAATAAGTAGGAAATTTGAAACAGTCCCTACATATAATTTAATTAAAAACTCTACTTTTGGTTTGCTGAACTTAAATCCTCAGAATCAATCAGTAGGTAGGCAAAGAATGCCTCCTGTGTTTTTCTGGAGACAGCCCATGTTCTGGCTCCAGTGGAGATAAAAGGTGCTTGGGAAGAAATGCTTCCTGATGTAAAGAGGACCCAAACTATATGTATGGGACATACATATGGTTAAGTTAACAACTCATTTTGCTTGTGAGGCAAAGGGGATAGGAAATGAAAATATAAAAGAAGTCTGATGTGCTCTTTCCTGATGAACCAAAGTGGGTTGCTGCCTTCTACAGAAGCTGAAATTTCACACCCCTTATGATAATAGTGAAATTTGACAGCAAAGCTTTTCTTTTTCTCTAATTATCTAAGTTTTCCTCAGTTAGAATGAGAGGTAGTGAGGTATAGTAGAAAGAACATTGTTTGGGGAGACAAAATGCCAGGGTTTGCTTCCCAATTCTTCTACTTTACTAATTTTGCTGCTTTACTGTGTGTCCCTGAGCAAGCCTCTGAGACTCAATTTCCTCATCTGTAAAATGGGAATAAAAATACTTGTTCAGTCTATCACACAGAATTGTTGTTTGCAAAGTGCTTTGCAAAGATTCAAGTTCTTTATAAATGTGAGTTATGTTGAATTAAATTCTACTCTGATGCTTCATCCTGAATGTAAATGTGAACCTGAGACCTTATACTACTCTAGAGTTGGTCCTGACTTCTCAAGGGCTGTGCCTATGACAGTGAGCTCTGGCAGGCCCTACTAAGCTGAAAAGCTGAGTGTGGGGCCAACAACAGAACAGTCCCAGTAATAGACTATACACCTTGTTGTCCATGTGGCTAAGTTGGAAGAGACTCATCACAAAATGGTTTGACCACCCAGGTGCTAAAGTTGTTTGGCCACAGGAACTAACAAAGACCCTCTCCCTAAACTTATGTTTGTTATCTTTCTAGGTCACATGAATATTGTTTCTAAGGTCTATCCATTTTTTCAAGGCCAATTCAAGTCCTGTCTTCTTGGAAACACTGACCCCTTGAGTGACGAATGGGAGTGATTTGATCATCCCCAATCATTTCCTCTTCTGAAGTCCTGTGATAATAATCTATACCAGTGCTATCAAGTTAAATAGAAGTGAAGGCTACTAAGCCATACATAAGGATTCCTGTGGGTTTTATATTGACTTAGAAAACCACATATTAGCATTATCTATATTCTATTCTATTTTTAGTTATTTTGTTAAATATTTCTCAATTGCATTTTAATCTGGTTCTGGTTCCTCCTTGGAGTATTGCCAGAGCAGCACAGGTGGCATGTTGTATACCTCTGAAATATACTACCAATTTGGCACTTAACATGCATGGCCTTAATTTCGTAGGCTATCGCCTGCATTTGAGGGCTAGAAGAGCCTTAAGGGGTCATCTTGTCTTGTCCTGTCCTGTCCACATTTTATATGTGATGCTCCCAGGGAGTGAATAACTCTCTCAAGGTCATATGGGTAGTAAGTTGTATAGCTCAACTTTGAACCCATGCCTTCTAACTTTAACACAATAGCATGCGGTTATTTATCTTTTTTCAGTATGTGTTTTATCTCCCCAGCTATACTCTAAAGACCCTCAAGAGCAGGAACGAGGACTTATATACCCTGTACTAGCCACGAGGCAGAGCTATTGATATTTATTGTTTATAAAGATAATGCTCCCACCAACAGTTCTGAATGTGGAGGATGTTACATTTCTTTACCGATTATAAATGGGAGAAACAACACCTAGTAAAAGATGATATCTGAGGATATTAAGCATTATCTTGGCTAACCTCTCCAAGATGGAAGATCTCAGGTCTTGTCAACATGTTTTGTATTTATCTCTACTGTTAGAATTTTGGGTTCCATCAAGAATAAAGTTAATTGGGAATAGAAGACAAGATCCAAAATGTCTCAGTAATATTAAAAATAGCTGACATGTCCATGATAATGTTTGTCATAGGCCTTTCATGGACATTATTTCACTTGATTTTCGTGACAACTCTGTAAGGTAATTAGGGTAAGTGATACTTTACCCATTTTACAGATGAGTAATTTGAGGTAAGAAAAAGGTGTTTTCTAATCAGGAATCTGTTTTCTTTTAACAAAAATCCTAGTAGGTAAATACTAATCAGCATTTTCTCATTCATGTTATACAGAGCAGGCATTTATTAAATAACTGCTACTACATGCCAGTTGATCTACTAGGACCAAGAGTAAAAGAGAAAAGTGAGACAATGCCTGCTTTCAAGGAATTTCCATTCTAATGGAGAGACAATGTATATCCATATATATACATGTACAGAATGTATACATATTTATGATTACATACATATGATTCTCTAGGTAATAGGGAGCCATTAGATTTAATGATGGGAGGGTGACATTATAAGATCATGTTTAAGAAAATCACTTCAGGGGCAGCTAGTGGAGCAGTGGATAGAGTACCAGTCCTGAAGTCAGGAGGACCTGAGTTCAAATCCAGCCTCAGACCAAACATTTGACACTTACTAGCTGTGTGACCCTGGGCAAGCCACTTAACCCCAATTGCCTAAAGAAAAAAGAAAATCACCTCAGTTGCTATGTGGAGGATGGATTGGAGTTCTGAGAGTCTTAAGGCAGGGAAAACAATTAGGATTACAATACCACAGGTGAGAAGAGATGAGGAACTGAATTAGGGCAGTGGCTGGGTGAGTGGAAAAGTGATGTATGTAAGAGATAGTATGGAGATAGAAATGATTAGATCCAACAACTGCTTGGATATGTGGGGTGAATAAGAATAAGGACTCAAAGATGCGAACCTATCTGGATGCATGGCAGTGACCTCAATGGTAATAGGGGAATTTTGAAGAGGGGTATATTTGAGGAGGAGGGGAATTTTGAAGAGGGGTATATTTGAGGAGGAGAAGTAATGAATTATTTTTTGATCATGTTGAGTTTGAGATGCCTTGCCTATATGTAGCTGAAAATGTTCTAGAGGCCATTGATAATGCAGAATTGGAGCTCAGTAGAGACTAGCTCTGAGCCTTCTGCATAGAAATGATAGAAGCTGAATAGGTCACCAAATAATGGAAAAGAGAAAAGGGCCCAAGACAGGCTCTTGGGTGTGGGGCAAGTATGTCCTTAGTGCAGGGAGGGGTGCCAGTAGGGAGGGTGAGATTGAAGAGTCATCAGAGGTGTGGGATAATTGAGGGAACAAAGTCATGGAAAAGATGGGAAGGATGGGGATCAAGAAAACAGGTAGAGAGAGAGATTGGAATAAGCAAGGTGGACCACCTTCTTTGTGGTTCTGGGAGAGTGAGGATATGGAGAGATTTAGAGCTGGGAGAAGAGTTAAGGTAGCTGAGAGTTGAATAACTTCAGTAATTTCAGATACTTAGCTGATTGTGAAGGTAATGGAGAGGGACTGGAAATGAATTCTTTCAGGATAGAAAAGATGATTTGTAGCAAGCTTTGTATAAAATGTAACAGAGGAACAATTATGAGATGAATACAGTTGCTAAGGACCAGTCAAGGTTGATTAAGCTTAACTTTGAGTGGACCAAGTCAATCTAATTCTATTCTTTTCTGGAGCCCCTTGAGCCACTTAGGAGTTGGTATAAAGGAGACAGGTGCTAGGAGTTGCACAGATTTGAAGGTTAAAAAGGTATAAACAACGGAATGCCAAAGGGATAAGAGAGTCAAAGATAGAGGAGAAGCCATCATTGAAATGGGTGATCGTAGGACCAGAAGGAAGGGTGGGAAGTGGGACCAGAATACATTTAATAGATTGGAAAAACAAGGAAGAATTAAGAGGCTCAATTAAATTCAACAAGTACCTAATATTGAATATGGGAAGATGGTGTTGTATTATGACCTAGAGAAGTCCAGATCATAGACCCAAGTCAACTCTAAGAATTCATTGATCAAGAAAACCTAAGGGAAATAGCTGTAATTTCCATCTAGTCCAAGATGACACAACAAAAGATTGGCAGAAACCTGTAGAAGCCTTCATGGCCACTGGAACAAATTCTTCTCACCTGCCCATTCCACAGGGTGGGGGCAGGCAGGACCTTCACATGCTCAGGGTAGATATCCTCCTAACTCACTGATGGGTTTGAAGCCTGACAGTTACCCTCAACCTGGTTTAGTCCATCTGCGGAGGTGGTTTACCAGGGTGTAGCCATTGCTCATGTGCTACAGCTTTTTGGAGCTACAGGTAAGAGTTGAATGAAAGAAGGACCCCAAAGGTGGATAAGTGGGCCTGAAAAGGGCTTACTAGGCCCTCATACCAGAGGTGCTGCCTGAACACCCCTTACACAGAGAAAGTAGATTGTGGTTTAAAAAATTATGTTCATCATTGAGGATTTTGGAGTTCAGGTTGTTCTAATCAGTGAGGTCCAAGATGTGACTCCACTGGTATAGATGGGATGTTAGAAGGCTTGTAAGAGCATCCCCAAGATGATGGCAGGACAAGGGGTGGAGAAGACAGCAAGCTAAGATAATTTCTTCCAGTCCCCCCTCTTGAGAAAATTTAATTCCAGTAATATAAAATGAAACCACAAATCAGAAAATTGCTTTGGTCAACACTTTACAGGGAGACAGAGTTCTTGTCAGAAATTGCTGTTTGTGGATTATTTTTTTTGGCTCTTTAAAATGACCACCAGACTTACTTTTAATATCTCTAGTTAATACAATTTCTTTCAGAGATATCTTCAAACTGAAGTTAGAAGAACTTGGTTTCAGTTCCAGTGCTACCACTTAATAGCTGTGTGGCCTTGGTCAAGTCACTTAATTTTTCTAAGTTTAAATTTTCTCATCCCTAAATCAGGGATAAAAATGCCTACCCTGCCAGTTTGTTATGGGGAACACATGAGATAATACAGAACTGCAGACAGCTGCTGTGGGGAACTCACCTGCCCAGTATCCCACAAGAGGACATGTGAGGTCTTCATGCTTCTCCATATATTTTAGCTATTTTTAGCTGTTTATTTTCATTTAGAACCTGTCTTTATTTAATTTATTTTTTGGCTAGGCAATGGGTTAAGTGATTTGCCCAGGGTCACACAGCTATTAAGTGTTATGTATCTGAGGCCGGATTTGAACTCCTGAATCCAAGGCCGGTGCTCTATCTACTGCATCACCTAGCTGCCCCATAGAACCTGTCTTAATAAAAGCCTGTGTGATCACAGATTTCAAGCTGTAAGGGATTTTGGAGGCGACTAAGTCCAACCACCTCATTTTGTAGATGAGGAAACTGGAGCACAGGGAGGGTGAGTGATTTCCCATGGGCCACACAGCTTAGTACTTGTCTGAGAAAGGATTTGAATTCAAAACTTGCTGACTTCTGAGCCAGTGCCAGACCCTGTGCCACCTAGCTGGCAGGCATCTTAGAGGCAGGTGGTATGAAGCAGACAGAGCATTGGGCCTGAAGTTGGGAGGACCCGAGTTCAAATCTGGCCTCAGACACTTAAAAGCTGTGTGTCCCTGGCAAGTCACTTAACCTTTGTTTGCCTCAGTTTTCTCATCTGTAAAATGAGGATAATAACATCACCTACCTTGCAGGGTTGTTGTGAGGAACAAATGAGGTATTTGTAAAAGCATTTAGAACATTGCCTGGCGCATAAGAAGTATTATTAAATGCTTATTCTCTTCCCCCACCTGTGGGATACAAAGTGAGAGGGAACACAGGACTGGGCAGTCTGCAGGCCCTCATTCTAGTCCTGTCCCGGTAACTAACTAGAAATCAAAATGTCTTCATATTATTATGAAAATGGTTTTGACTTCATGGACCCCTTGAAAGAGTCTCAAGGACCCTCAGTGGTCCCCAGACCACTTTGAGAACTGTTGATGTAGACATGGTACACACTTGCAGTCAGTAAGGCTTGGGTTTGAATCCTGCCTCAGAAATTTTACTCACTGGATGACCTAGGTCAAGTCACTTCTCTTGGCCTCAGTTTTCTCATCTGTAGAATGAGAGAGTTAGATTTATTGATCTCAATAGACCCTTCCAGCTTTAAAATCCAGGAGTTAACATGCCTGATGCACCTGATACAAAGGGAAACATTGTCCTTCCTATCTCAGGGCTATGGGTAGGTAGATAGATAGAGCAGAATAAAGGATGTGGCTAAGGGTGTATAGGTGATGTGGAGGAGCATGCACAAAGCCAGGTGGAGCCTGACCTTTACCACTGCTCTCTTCTCAAAGGAGATGGCAGGAATTGCCCTTCTTCACTTATGGAAAGGTGATGGATAGATATCCTAGAGTTGCCTTGTCTTTTCAATCTGCTTAGGAGAGACATAATGAAAAGCCAGGACTTTTGTAATGTTAGTCGGCATAGCACCTTCTATTCCTAGGAGACTTTTACAAAATAGACGCTTATTGGGCATCCTTGACTATTGATTGATACGTCTCTCTTGGTAGATATTTTTATATCACAGGATATAGAGGGACAATGAAGGAGAAAGAGCAAAGCTGAAGTAGGAAGAATGTGGAGCGTGAGAATAAGAAGTGAAAAGAGAGGAACTGGAATAATAAACCATGTATTTTCTTCTGCTGTAGTTATAGTAATAATTGTTCACATACTTCTAGAGCTTTAAGGTTGTATAAAGCACTTTCTTCACAAGAATCTTGGGAAGAGAATAGTGAAAGGATTATTATCCATATTTTAAAAATGAGACTCTTGATATTCAGAAAATTTAATAGCTAATACATACAGTTGATTGGAGTGACAGCTCAAGGTCATTGGCCTGCTTTCCAGCAGTGACCCTGTGGGGATGTTTTACAAGTATCTAAAAACTTCTAGTAATGGCACCATTTGAGAATGTTTCTCATTTCTAATGAGGTGTCAGCAGATAAAGGTTCCATTTCTCATTCCACTAATGACATATTGTGATGCTAATCACTGAACCTGCACAGCTTTAACATGCTGTCTTTCTGTTTCCACATGTGTAAAATTGGAATATTCTTTTTTGATTACTGACTCAGATAGTGAGAACTAATGGCATCATCAGTAAGACCCTTTAGAGCCTGTTGGATAATGATGCTGAGTAACCAAGCTAGGGCTGTAATTGATACTGGCCTATAAAATTAATCAGACCATCAAACGACTAGTTTTGGGGCTCAGACTCCTAGAGCCCCAGGGTTCTGACTTCAAAACCAATGTTCTTTCTCTTGCACTGTTTCCAGGGCTGTCCTAGGCACTGAAACACATAATACATACATATATACACCCATAAACACACATATATACATACACATACATACCATATTTCACTGCACAGTCATTGCCACTGCATAATCATTGCACTCTGGGTTTTTTTTTTCAGTCCAAAAATTGGTTTATAACCTTTCATAGCATAATCGTTGCATGGCACAATTCTGTTCATCACACCTTGTGAGCCACAAACCTAGAATTCTCAGCACATGCGCATTGTTGGTATATTTCCAAAAGCTGACTTGCGTGGTTTGTTTAGAGCCGCTGCAGTACTAACAGTGTTGTCACTCAACCCAATGAAGAGCCACAGACACGAGGAGAGCAGGCCGGCTGGCAAACCCGGCCATGAGTAAGTCACATGACATGGTAAGACTTTCATCTTCCCACGCCAGCTAAACTATACAGTTTGTGTGGCAGCAATACAGATTAGTAATAAATGATTTTTAAGGGCAGCTAGGTGGCGCAGTGAATAGAGCACCAGCCCTGAAGTCAGGAGTACTTGAGCTCAAATCCAGCCTCAGACTAAACACTGTATGACCCTGGGCAAGTCACTTAACCCCAATTGCCTGAAAAAAAAAATTTTAAGTAATACCAGCACAATTTTTAAAGCTTCACATAATGGTTGCACCCCCACTTTTTTTGCAAAATTTGTCATAAAGTCTGCAAAGACTTTGCAATGAAATAAGGTGTCTATCTATCTATATCTTATCTACCTATCTATAATCTATCTATCTATGCACTGGGCTTGGAATCAGAAAGACCCATCTTCATGAGTTCAAATCTGGCCTCAGATACTTATTATCTCTGTAACCCTGGGCAAGTCACTTAACCTTGTTTTCCTCAGTTTCATCATCTGCAAAATGAGCTGGAGAAGAAAATGGAAAACCTCTCAAATATCTTTGCCAAGAAAACCCCAAATGAGGTCACAAAGAGTCAGATATGACTGAAATGACTGAACAACAAAAAATAGAGTATTATGTATATATTTGTGTACATACGTATATATGTATACACAAACATGATATCTGACTTAATATCCTGGGAATATCCCTGGGGAAGTTTGGTCTAAAACACGTAAGTAATTAAAGAATAATAAAAGATAGTATCTCATTAAGTGTTGAATAGCTTGGTGGAAAATGGTAGACATTCTAAGTTCTACAAAACGTTCAGAGAATTAGTGCTTGGTGTGCAGTAGAGTATTTGGGAAAGGTCTCACGGTGGATTTAAATCTTGAGTTGGACTAAAAAGCCGGGTTTACATTTGATTTGTCAGAGGTAGGAGGAGGACATTCCTAATGTGGTAGGTGGAGAGAGTGTGATGTACGTGGGTCTCCCTGGTGATTAGTAGAAAATAAGAGTGAATAGTAAGGGTAGGGCCATATTACTAAAAAGTTTTGAAAATCAGGGAGAAAGGTTTAGACCTCATGCAATAAGCAAGAAAGAGCCATTGTAGATTCAAAGGATGATAAATTCATGTAAGCTAGCATTGGAAGAGACTTTTAATATCATTTAGAACAGAAGTGGGGAGCCTGCAGCCTCAAGGCCACACTTGGCCCTCTATGTCCTCAAGTGCAGCCAAGTGAATTGTGAACTGTGAAGTTTGGATTCAGTCAAAGGGGGGCACTTTAGGAGCTAGAGGGCCACATATGGCCTCGAGACTGCAGGTTCCTCACCCCAATTTAGAACAGAGGTTCTTAACCTTTTTTGTGTCGTGGTCCCCTTGGCAATCTGGTGAAGCCTATGGATCTTTTCTCAGAATAATGTTTTTAAATGCATAAAACATAGAATTTCCCAGGAAAGCAATTATGTTGAAATGAAATTATCAAAACATTTTTTTAAAAGAAGTTCATAGGTCCCAGGTTAAGAACCTCTAATCTCGGCCAATGTACCAGCCATTGGATAGATCTCTGCTACAACATGCTAGACAAGTGGTCAGTTTCCACTCAAATACCTCAAATGTCTGTGGGAATAGGCCTCAGAAGGTGGCCTATTCCATATTTGGACAGCTCTGTTAACAAGTTAAGAAACTGCTTCCCTGTAACTTCCACAGGCTGGTCATGATACTGTCCTCTGGCATCATACCAACCAAGTGTCATCTTACACATTTGAAGACATTTTGAAATTCTTTGAGATTTTTGAAGAAAGTTATCATGACCTTCTTAAGACTTCTCTTTTCCAGACTCAGCACTCCCCAGTTCCTTCAGTCTTTTCTTTTATGATGTGATTTCCAGACCCCTCAGCCTCTGGAAGTGCCCCAGCTTATCAATGAATGAGGCAAAACAGAGCACAATAGACTATGTGTAGTCTGGCCAGGAAACGACAATGGTCCTATTAACTTTCTTTGTTCTGGATACCATCCTTGTGCTGCTACAGCCTTACACAGCATTGGCTTCTTGGGCCCTAATATCACACTTTTGGCCCGTTATCATCATAATTATAGAGAGACCTTGTGGCATGTTTGATGAAGTGCTGGTCTTGGAGTCAGGAAGACCACGGTTTGTACCTTGCCTCTACCCCTTAATATTTCTGTGGCCTTTAGCTTAAACACTCAGATCCTCAGTCTCTCCTTTAAAGTGGAGAAAATAATACCGATAGTATCTACCTCAGAGGACTAATGAGAAGATCAATTAAGATAATGTGTAAAGCATTTTATAAACCCTTTGGTGCTATATAAACATAAATAATAATATTATTATGCTGTGAGCTCATGATGCTTGCCGTGAAAAAATGAACCAAAAAAAAAACCCCAAATGACAAATCACTGTATTCTTTCAACCCTTCTCTATCAGATAGGCCAATTTACATTTGGTAAATATATGATATGATTACCTATCAAATTCAAATAGAATACTATCTTCTCATAGGTCGCTAGAATAGTTTCCTTGTTTTCAACAATCCTCAATTTCAAATCTGGAGTTTTTCTTGGCTTCCTCAGACAAGTCCTGCTGATAACTAACGCTGTAAACTTCACAACAGCCATATCCATCTATGAAGCTACCATGGGTCCCTTTTGCCTTAGGGATCCTCGTGGCTTTTTATATCCAGCTTCATGCATTTCTGCTTTGGTCTATTTCTTATTACCTTATGTGTCTTCTGCTAATTTGCCCTGATGCTATCTATCAGTGATAATCAAAAGTCCACCAATATGAAGATATTTTTTGTCCTTCCTGTTTGAAAATTAAATAATTAACAGTAATAGTTATCAGTGTGTGCACTGTTGTGATTGAAAAGACTGAAATTATAATCAACAGTTTTTCAACACTGTATACCACAGAAGATTAGCCTTTGATTTGGGATTGTGACCAGTATTTAGTGCCTATCACTATTTCTGAAACTCTCCTAGACTAAAACCTTTGCTAGAAAAAAATTTATTCCATTTCTGATTACTGATCAATTTCCCACTGTGTTTTGCCAGTAAAGTACATTTAGTTCTTCAGTATGTCTCTGAAGTGTTTTTATGCCCCTCCTGAACTCAGTAGCCTTACTTCATAATTATACTGCTTTCAAAGTGTTCATTTCCTGTTTGTGAATTCTTGCTAATGTGCCTACCCATTGATGACTTAGGTTATTAATGAATCAGAAATGGAAAATATACTCAGAGACTTTTCAGTAGCTCATTAAATATGAATTTTAAATAATAAAAAAAACATTCCTAAGAACAGATGTTTCTCATAGAAGTTACCATCTGTCATTTGAGAGATACTAAAAGCATGTTACCTTAACTTTTTATTAGAAAAGAAATAAATCTTAAATCCTTAACTTCCCACTTACTGGATCTCTGTTTGCCAAGGAAGAATACTAAACGAGCAGCTATGAAAACTGGGTTCTAGCTCTGCCACTAATTTACTGTATTTGTTTTGGAAGTCATAGAATTACCAGCTCTAAGGGTTGGTTGGGAATGCAGAAGTCAGTTAATCCAACTTGTAC
The DNA here is from genome assembly GCF_003287225.1 of Phascolarctos cinereus. Classification (NCBI taxonomy): domain Eukaryota; kingdom Metazoa; phylum Chordata; class Mammalia; order Diprotodontia; family Phascolarctidae; genus Phascolarctos; species Phascolarctos cinereus. Next base: position 348,875,698 of record NW_027555847.1, on the reverse strand, counting down.
TTCAACTAAGAACCCCTTTTATAATGTTACAAATAGGTGGTCATCCAGTCTCTGCTGAAAGACCTCCCACCTACTGTCTCTCAAGGTGGTCCATTCCACGCTTGGATAGCTCACATTGTTGGGAAGTTTTCCCTCATATTTAGCCTAAATTTACCTCTCTGAAAATTCCAGCCATTGCTCCTGGCTCTGCCTCCTTGGACCAGTCCGAAGAGTTTAATCCCTCTTCCATATGACAGTCACTAAGTCAGTCAAAAAGCATTTACAAAGAACATATTATGTATCAGTCACTCTACAAAGCTCTGGGGATACAGAGAAAGGCAAAAAACAGTCCCTGTCCTCAAGAAGTGTACATTTTAATGTGGACAGTTTGTCACCCCAGAGGTAGCTAACTTTTCTCCCCAGATCTTTTCTTCTCCAAGCTAAACCTTTCTAGTTTCTTCAACCAGTTCATATAAGGTCTGGCATCTAGTCCCGTCATCATCCTGGTCACTTTACTACTGTCCCACATGAAAGACTTAGCAATGAAAACATGCTTAATATCTTAAAGTTCTACTTTCCAATTCAGCTGTATATATTCCACTATGACTGAATGGAACTTTATGCCCACCCATCTTTGAAGACCTTTCCAAAATTAAGTCCTGTACCATAACCTAATAAGGAACGACCTGGTACATGATGAGCCTGATATAAGATCATGTGTCCAACCCTGTGATACACTAACAGCAGCAGCACCTAATGAGCCTTCACGTGTCAAAGATTCCCAGATGTCCAGAAATTGGACCATTTTAATAGACCTTCCGAACCTCTTTATCTCATCTGAGTGGAATCACTACCTTTTGAGTTACACTGTGCTCTAGCCAAAGTGAACTTCTTTCCGTCCTCTGAAAATGCTTCCCTGCTTCCAGTCCTGAGTTCACATCCTTTTCTGTGCCTGGAATGTTCTCCCTTCCTCTCTTTGTATGGCAAGACTGGCCTCCTGGCTATTCCTTGAACAAGACACTCCATCTCCAGGCTGGGTATTTTCACTGGCTGTCCCCCATTGTTGGAATGCTCTCCCTCCTCATATCAGCCTCCTGGTTTTTCTGGCTTCCTTCAATTCTCAGTTAAAATTCCATCTTTTACAAGAAGCCTTTCCTTGTGCCCCTTAATGCTGGTGCTGTCCCTCTATTGAGCATAAAGCTTGTTTGTACATAATTGTTTTCATGTTGTCTCTCCTATTAGACTGCAGACTCCAGAGCTGGGATAGTCTTTTGCCTTTTTTGCATCCTTAGCGCTTAGCACATTGCCTGGCAAATAGCTGGTACTTGATAAATGTTAATGGACTGACTAAATTCCTTTCTATCCTTTAAAGTCCGTCTCAAATGCTACCTTCTTGAAACCTTCCTTGATCTCCCAGCTTGATAAAGACCCATTCCCTTTTTATCTAACAAAGTTCTTCATTTTGCTCCTCTTCCTTCCTCTCACAGTAATCCCGCCTCAGGTATTGTAGTTATTACTGTATTTCTCATAGCCTGCTTCTAGAGTTTAAGCTCTATGTTGGCAGGAACCCTGTTGACCTGAACTGAATTGACTTGAAAGACAGATGAACAACAAGAAACTTCAGGCTAACCTTGTCAAAATACTTTTGAGCTTTAATTATATTCTCAAGGTAAGCAATTTCAAGCTTAGTTTATTTTATATTAAAATTGTTGGAAACCTAGTATTCATACCTACTAATACAAATAATCTCTGAGCAAAGCATGAATTACTGGTTCAAAAGCAGCTTTGTCTTGTAAGGAGCTTGCAAAGGAACAATCATGTAGAAGCAAGATTTCATTTTGAAGGCACAACTACAGATTAACTGTAATGTGATCCTTGTACAACATTGCAAAGTTCCAGAAATGGAAGTTCATCACTTCTCAGGAAAATGTGTGCATCCCAGAACCTTTTTATTTCATTGATTAGGATGGCATGAACTTGGTAGGCTTTTTGATTTGCTGATCCATTCAGCTTACCATGATGGTTATACTCGTATGGCTCTTTTCTCACTTCCTCTGGAGGAATTCATCTGAATTTCTAAGACTTGACACATTATTTCTTTGGTTATACGGACTTTCAAAACTTTTAGACTAGACACTCCATGAGGGCCAGGGACTTCCTGTCTTATACATCTTCTTATCGCTCTACGGTAGTCAGACCTCTGTGTGTCTTGCACGTGGCTAGTACTCAGTAAATGTTTGTTGACTGACTGACTGATCTTTCTACTACCATTTCAACTTTACATCAGAAGCCCTAAATGGTGTCTAGCATCATGTGCATTCCCACTGCAATCATTCAGCTGAGATGCAGCAGTATCCAACAGGTAAAGCGTTAGACTCTGGAAGACCTAAGTTTGAAGACCTGCCTCTAATAAATACCAGCTGTGTCCCCATGAGCAAGCTTAACCTCACAACTCTCTAAGATTCTAAGTTAGATTAGTTGTGTTTGCATGTAAAGAGATCCCCTATACTACTGAAATCCTAGATTGGGAAAAAACCACCACCGTAAAAATCAGTAATTAATTTTAAAAGAATTATATCATTTTTATTTAATCTTAAATTTTCAGACACTTGTACAAGGGATTTGGAAAAACAGTTTCAATAAACCATAGGCAAAATACCATTTTAAAAGAAATTTTAAATTCTCAAATTAGCCATTAAATGCCTGTAGGACTGTGGTTTTTTGTCTTCTTCCCATGCAAAGAAAATTGTGTTTTAAATCTACCATCTAATGAAAAAAGTGCCAATTACATTGCTTCGTATAGCCTGTTTACCTTTAGAGAAAAAAAAACCTTTTGAGAAAAGCTAGGAAACATTCATTTGTACACTTTGTTAAATTATGACTCATAATCTACAACTTTCAAAAAAACATGCTTGAACTTCACATGATTTAAAGAAGGAAATGAAATGGCAATAATTTTAACCTTTTCCCTTGAGAATTTGCTCAGCTACTCAAAAGGGTCTTCCAAGCTAACAGGGCAATTCATTTCTTAGCTTGCTTTACTTGACAAATTGATGTTAACTCTTATTTTATGGCTATTTGCAGTTTAATAAATGACTTGGACTTTGATTTATGTCACTGGAGCTCAAGCTTATGAACTCACAAAGGCTTCAAGAAATTGCAGTCTTTCTTTATATAGGATCATATCCCTGAGAAGGTGGAGGGAGATAATGATTTATTTCCAGGGGGCATTGGAATTGGTGTTTGTGTGTCAACCTCAGAACTAGACCCAATTTAAGTCATTATATACTATACTACGTGTTCTACCATCTTTAAAGTTTTTTTTTTTTATATACTTAGCAATCACATCCCTCCTACTATAATGTAAGGTCCATGAGGGTAGGGAATTTGTGCTAAGTTTTGTGTCTCCCACAAGTTTGCCTTTCTTATGAGTTTATAGGTAGCAAACTTTTTGAGCATGGGAGTTTGGAGGAAGCAGAATTTTTATATATCTGGTGAATAGCACAATGCTCTGCACACAGTAGGTACTGATTAAAGGACTTGGAGTCAGAAAGACTTGTATCTATTGAGTTGAATTGAATCTGGTGTCTTTCTCTGGAAGGCTTTCTGATAGCTTCCATTGGAGTCACACAACATCTCCCTTTAACTGGAATTCAACTATAGGCAAAGAACAAATTATATATGCAAATATATACATGCTTATATATATACACTTGAATACATACATATATGTAAATGCAAATAGCAATAATAGGGACCAAACCAGTGATTTCAATGCTAAAATCTCCCAGATGAGCACACTCCCTTTACTGCAACTTATAGTCTTTCTCACTCTCTCTGTCTCTCTCTCTCACATCACACACACACACACACACACACACACACACACACACACACAAAGTTGGATTGGGATAGGGTTTGCATATTGGTTTCTTACAGCCAGGTGCCTTAGCCTAGTATCTTTATTTTTTTTAAATAGCTAGCTCCTCATCCCTCACTCGTCTTATGTGAAAAAAGCTTTTGGTGGCATGATAATGTTCCTGGCCACTCTTCCTGAACCTGAATGAGTGGGGTTGTGCAGGTTAGAGATGAGTGGTGTGTAAACTCTCGAAATGGATGAACAGTGTCATTTCTTTGATCTTTGTATCTCTAGTATGAATTGCAATACCTTGCATGTAGCAGACACTTGGGTAGCTAGGTGGTGCAGTGGATAGAGTGCAAGAGTCAGGAGAACCTGAATTCAAATCCAGACTCAGACATTTACTAGATGTGTGATCCTGGGCAAGTCACTTAACACTGCTTCTCTCAGTTCCTCATCTATAAAATGAGGAGAAGGAAATGGCAAACCACTCTAGTATCTCTGCCAAGAAAATTGCAAGGGCAGTCACGGAGAGTCAGACACAACTGAAATAACTCAGCAGCAACAGCAATCACTTAATAAATGCTTGGTGAAATGCTTTTTAAGGGCCAAAAACATCCACTAGCAGCATTATCACAAGAAATTTCTTCAGGATCTTCCTATGAATAGTACTGCATGTTCTACAAAGCTGCCTTGTGCCAGATTACAGACACCTCTGTTCCCAGGTACCTCTAATTAAAAACGCTCCCCTCAGTTTTTCAGATATTAAGACAAGTAAAGAGGAGTAGTTAGGCTCCAAATAAGTGGGCCAGCTATGAACTGGAAGAGTCCCACTTGTTAAGCTACTGCTGGAGCTGATCCAGCGGAACTAGCCATCTCTCCCTGTATAGTCAGTCTTCTGGTTCTCAAAGTGAAAGGCACATGTTTTAGAGCTGTGACGGCCCAGGAGGAACAGGGACGACTGAACAAGGTCTGAAATGTTTAGGAAGAAAAAGTCCATGTTGTAATAAAAATTTTTTAATTTCCTTTGAAAAATGTAACAATTTTAGATTAAGGTATTATTTTAGGCATGGGGGGGGAAGTTCACAGGTATGCAACATCACATATAGTGTTAGCTTTTTTGAGATTGGTTTTTAGTGAAAATAGATGAAAAAGAGTAGATGTCGTTCTATTTGTCAACAGACTGTGAAATGGAAAAAGTTCTCACTAACAGGAGAGATTTAGAGCAAATATGAAGAGCTTTTGTGGGGATGAAGAGTGTTAAAACAATACCTGATGCCAAAGGAAGTTATGACACCATTTTTTTAAATTTAATTTATTTTTTGTTACATTTTAAGTTCCAGACTGTTTCCTTTCCTCCCTCTCTACCCCACACCAGAGAAGGGTAGTAAGTGGTAGAGTGGGATTTGAACCCGGTTCCTCTGACTCCATGAAGCCAATGTTCTTTCTTTTATAGCCATGCTGCTCTCTGGTGTGTGTGTGTGTGTGTGTGTGTGTGTGTGTGTGTGTGTGTGTGTGTGTGTGTGTGTGTGTCTGCTTGTGCCTGACTTCTTTTTCTGTACACTCTGGGGCTGTACAACATTTTCTGTAATGAGAATTTTTAAGCTTTATTGTTTGGCAAAGAAAGGATTTTGGCCATGTCTTCTAAGGAAACAAGAATGGTTGCTGTTTATTATCAAATCCATTGAGATAGAAATGTGGCGGTCTGACACACCCATTTTTGAAAATTGGGCCTCTCCATATTTGACTGGGGAAAAATGCGGAATGTAGGCAGATTTTCAAGCAAGGTGCTTTCCCCTCTCAGTTCCAGGCAGGAAAAAGTACAGCACATTTAACCAGCAAGAAGTAATAATAATAGATAAGTTTATATAAAACTTACTATGTGCTGGGCATAGTACTTTACATTTTATAATTATTACTTCATTTGATCCTCACAACAACCCTGGTAAGTAGGTGCTATTATTGTCCCCATTTTACAGATGAGGAAAATGAGGCAAACAGGTTAAATGACTTGCTCTGACCAATACTGAGCTAGTAAGTGTCTGAGGTCATATTTGGACTCAGGTCTTCTGGACTCCAGATCTGGTGCCACTGCACTACCTACATGCCCTAGTGATATTGGCAGGCATTCAGATCAGTTGCAAATCTTTTGGCAGTGCCACAGTTAGTGGTAGTAATGGGCTGACCTGAGCAGAATTGCCCTCCCTTTGTCCATTTCTAGAAGCTTCACACAGAATGGGATATGGCCCTTGTGAATAGTAGGTGTAAAAATAATGCTGCTTCTTCCTATATGATTTATAGAGTTGGTATCAACAGTGATATCAACAGGATGCTCAGGTTGTGAATTCCACACGTGACATACTTCTTAGGGATTGATTATATTTATTGACACTATTTCTGCACAGTGCTGAATCTGTCTTTTGATGGAACATTCATTGCTCCTGATTTCTGGCTGGTCCATTAACTAAGTATTGCTTGATAACCCCTTGATTCAGTAAAATTTCAGAGTCACCAAAGGTTGAAAATCCTGCATTTCTGCATCAATTTGTAATGATTTGATATACCTTTTATGAGGCCAATGTACCAGGGCATCCCTCCAGAATTTCTGCTTCCTGGCATAATTGTGGCATTTCCCATTTTGCTTTTGTAGGCAAAGTATTTAGATGGTGTTCTCTACTCGAGGAGAAAAGAACTGGGCTCCATTCCAGACTCTGCTTCTGATAACTGTGTGACCTTAGGACAAATCTCTTTTCTTTTCTGGGCCTGTGTCTTCATCTGCAAAACAAAGTGGGGAGGAAAGGGGGGTAGGGGCTCAGAATTACAAAGTTTGAGAAGCATAATCTTCCTTGCCAGAGGAAGGAATCTCTATTACCACCTACCAGATAAGTGGTCATCCAGCCGGCTTGACCTACAGCCTGCTGGGGCAGCACGATACACTTAGATGCTTAGGACGTCTTGCCAACCTTGAGCTTGCCTCTTTGCAACGTGTCCACCTCTTGATTCTGCCCCCTGGGACCAAACAGAGCAAACCCACTGCCTCTTCTCCTTGACAGTCCTTCAGATTCTTGAATGAAAGGTCTCATGTGCCCTTGAGTCTTCTTCTCCAAGATAAACACCCCTAGTTCCTTCAGTTGAGCCCCAAGGCCCTTTACCATCCTAGTTATTCTCTTCTGTACACTCACCAGCTCCTCTCTCTCTAAAAATATGTCCCTGAATTGAATCCAACACTCCTGATGTAGACCGACAAGAGTATAGTGGGACTATCGCCTTCTTATTGATTCAACACACAACATTTATTTATTAAGTGCCTACTGTGTATCACCCAGACACTATGCTTACTGGGAATACAAAGATAAGGCAAACAAAAGTCCCTGCCCTCAAGGAGCTTACATTCTTTTGGGAGAGAAATAGACATATAGACCAACAATCAAATGCCAAGTGGATATGAAGTAGGAGAGGGCATTAGCAACTTGGAGGATCCAGACAGGTATCACTTGAACCAAGTTTTAAAGGGAGCTAGGATGCCAGGAAGTAGAAGTGAAGTTCTAGACATGGAATGGGGGGGCAGAATATCAGCAATGTAAGGAGAAAATCAGTTTGGCAAGTTTGCCTGGAATGTAGAAGAGCAAGGTGAAATAAGCCTAAAAATGGAGCCTGGAACCAAGTTATGAAAAACTTTAAATGTCAAAGGAGTTTTTATTTTTATCAAGAGGAAAGAGGGAGCCATTGAAACTTCTTGAGCAGGGGAGTGATGTGGTGAGAACTGAGATTATGAAGTACTATTTTGGTAGCTGATTGGAAGAGAGATTGTTGAGGGGAGAGACCTAAGGCTGGAGAATCCAGGAGGAGTTTACTACTGTAAAGTAGTGAATGAGGGTGATGGCAGTGTGAGTAAAGAGAAGAAGATAGATACCAGACGTGTTGTGGAGGGAGAATGGACAAGACCTAGGAACTGGATATGAAGAGGATGAAGGAAAGGTAAAGGTTGATGATGACTCCAAGAATGCAAAACTGTGTGAGTAGAAGGATGAGAGTGCCCTCAGTAGAAATAGGATCCTGAAGAAGAGGATAAGGTCTGAGGGGAAAGAGAATGAATTCTGTTTTGGACACATGAAGTTGGAGTGCCGGGCTTACTCATCTTCTGGAGTTAAATCCAGTCTCAGACACTTCCTAGCTATGTGACCCTGAACAATTCGCTTAACCTTATTTGCCTCAGTTTCCTCATCTATAAAATGAGCTGGAGAAGGAAATGGCAAACCACTCCAGTGTCTCTGCCAAGAAAACCCCAAATGAGGTCGGAAAGAGTCAGACATAACTGAAAAACAACACAACAATATGTGACATTTAGTTGGAGATGTCCACTAGACAGTTGGTGGTGTGGAACTAGAGTTATGCTTCTTAATGCAGCTCAAGATCCCCTTGGCTTTGGCTGACAGCACATGCCTGATTTATAGTGAGTGTGCAGTTCACTAAAACCCTTAGATTTTTCTTTTTCAGACAAACATTTCATCTGATCATGCTTACTTCATCTCATAATTGTGAAGTTGATTTTAGAACTCTAAAATGAGACTTTACATTTATCCTAAATTGTTTAATTTATTTTAAAAGTGTTTTTTTGAATTTTAAAAATCACTAACTTTTCTCAACAACCCCAAACCTCCTTTTTGATAAAGAAGTTAAAGCAGCCAGGTGGCTCAGTGGATAGAGTGCTAAGCTTGGAGTCAGGAAGTCCTGAGTTCAAATCCAACCTCAGACACTAGCTGTGTGATCCTCAGTAAGTCACTTAACCCTGTTTGCCTCAGTTTCCTCATCTGTAAAATGAACTGGAGAAAGCCATGAAAAAACATCCAGTATCTTTGCCAGAAAAATGCCAAATGGGGTCACCAAAAGTCAGAAACACCTGAACAACAAAAAAATGAGAGCAAAACAAATGGAGACATTAAATGAATCCAGTAGCATTTACCAGATTCCACAACTGTAGCTTATCACTTCTCATATTGATAGGAGGGATTAGATTTAGCCTAGGGTTCTAGCCTATCGGGAGGTTTTTGGATCTTGTCTTTCATACAGTGGATAATGTCTCCCCTCTCCCCCAGCTTTGTGTCATCTGCACATCTGCTAGGAATTAAACTAGACAATCCATTTCCCTTCAATGTTCCATGATCCTCTGAGCTTCTGGCTTCCTTCTTTTTGAATCTCCCAAAGGGTCATCTGAACCAACACCTTTATCTGCATAAGCTGTCAGTTATAGTAAATCAGGTAAAACAGGGGACAGTACGAAGGTCCTATTCAAGAAGAGGATGTTCTCCATTAAAATCCTTAATGAAGCTGTATTTAGCACCTGAGGCCCTGCACTCAGGGGCTCTGCAGAACAGGTCCAAAGCTCAGTTGCTATGGCTATTGCAGTGGAGAGGGAAGGATTAGTTTCTTTATACTTTCTCATTATTTTATAGGGGATTCTTAATTAGGTTTTGTTCATTCTTTCCTGGATGAGAACTGGATCATTAGCCTGGATGTGAATAATTTTCTCTGGGAACAACAGTGATTTTTTAAAAAAAAGATTATTAAACTGTTGTTCTTCCTTCCCCCACCCCCCCAATGTTGCTGTAATTTTCGACTTGTTGCTCCAGAGTCCAATGCACTCATTCAACCCAGCCTTATGGCTTGGCATGTCAACCTTGAAGCTGACACCTGAGGGGAGCGTTGAGCCCATGATATCTGTCAGCATCTCTCTCTGGGCCTGAGACAGTGAACTATTGAATTTGACCTGAGGATATTATGTCTTTCTGCAACTTGAAAATATTTAGCTTAGCTAATATTTAAAAGGAAGCCATGCAGAATCCTTCTTTTGTAAAGTGAATAGTCACCCCTAAATATAGATGCCTTTTCAAAAGTTCAGAGGTTTGTGTATTAGGTTCCCTTAAACCTAGGCACAGCTAGGCTAAGTAAACTGCCACTCCTCTCCTTTTCAGCTTCCCTGGTGCGAGAGGATGGCCCCGGGATCCTCTGCTGGGGTTGTCAGACTCAGATGGATCTCTGATCTCATTGTTTCAGAATTCCCTCCAGACCTGCAGATTACAAGCCATCTGTGGCTGCCCATACTGTGTGACTCATGTCCTCGAATTCAGCACAGGAGGGGGGCCACTCAGTATTCTAAAAGTTTCTTCTTTCTCCTAACATCTGGAGAGAACCAGTGGTAGTTCTGCATGTCCAGCAGTCATTCCTTACCCTTATGGCATAAGCAGACCATCTTCTCTTCCCATCAGACAGCTCTCCCGTTTTCTCCTGTTTTCTGCTTCCAAGTTCCTCCCTGGTTAGATGCTCTTGACTGCTCCTAGCTATCATATGCCTCTCCATTGTCCTCTGAGTCATACTCATTTTCAGCTCTTAGAAGACCATTGTATTCCTCATCTCATGTCCATAGGACAACACTGATAGAGTGCTATTAAAGAGATGAGCCATTTTTACCAGGAGAAGCTAGGAGTCACTAAAGGAGCTTCAGGCAGGGCTGTCTACAGAAGATATATTGTCACAGTTCTTTTAACAGGGACTTTTTAAAATTTAGTCCTCCTCTTTAGCATTTCTTCTTCATGGGCCCTCTTTATCTTTGTCCCATAATGGTACTTCTTGCTGCCATAAAGAAGGGGGTCATTTCAGTATAGGGGATCATCCTTGGAGTTTCTTCCCTGTGTGGGATGGAAAAGAGTAAATCCCATTGCATATTTATTATTAGCAATGCTGACTGAGAGCCTCCAGATGTTGAGGCATTCTCATTCCAGCTGCTTGGCTGAAAACTTGTGTCGTTAGGCATTTCAGTCCTGTTCTGTTCTTCGTGTTCCTTTAAATGTGCCTCACTGGATATCTTAACTGCCGAAAAACCCGTTGGATTTACATACCATGCAAAACTCCAGACATTAATATCAGCAAAATCTTTCTCAAAGGGTTTACACTATCATTTGGCCCATTTGGGGTTTTCTTGACAAAGATACTGGAGTGATTTGCCATTTCCTTCTCCAGATCATTTTATAGATGAGGAACTGAGACAAAGAGGGTAAAATGACTTACCTAAGATCACACATCTTTGAAGTGCCTGAAGCCAGATTTGAACTCAGGAAGATGAGTCTTCCTGACTCCTCACCCAGAGCTCTATCAAGGGCACCACCTTGCTGACCCTCTGGCTCAATTGGTTTGGTTAATCATCATCAGTGCTTTTTTCATAATACCTCCCTCTGTGTGAAATGGCCAAAGTTTGATTCTTTGTGAAAAAATGCTCCAGTACAGAGGTTTCTGGGACTAAAGTTGTGCATGTACTTTCCCAGGCTGTCTTTGAATTACCTACATCACGGCTTGACCTCATCAATAAGCTGGTGGTGGAATCTTATCTCTCTGTGCATCATCCATGCCAATTTGTTCACAAAAGATTTGCTGAAAAAACATCCTCTGTCTGCTAAATAATTTAATTTATGAATCAAGCCTTTCATTCATTGTTTCATGTGTGGTTGCATGCTTGTCATAACTAATTATCTTTCTGGCCTGCAGCTGATTTTATGGAGAAAATGGTTGCCTTAAAAAAAGTAAACACTGTAGTGCAAGAGACCACAATGTTCTTCTCTGGGTCTCAAGGCCAACAATTTTTTAAAAATACAAGAACGCCTGTCTCATAACTAATGTAACGATATGTAATATGATACATGTACTGAGGCTTTTTCTCCATTCTCCTGAAATCATGTGTCAACAGAAAATAAGGAATATAATTTAAATGTGCTTCACCAGATATCTTCACTGATGAAACACCTGCTGGATTTACCTACCGTGTAAAACTCCAAACATTTATATCATCAAAATCTTTCTCAAAGAGTTTACAATATCATACAGAATAAATGTTTATTAACCCTTGCAGCAACACTTGGAAAGAAGGGGAAGAAACACTTCTGAGTACAATTCAGATTGTTACAATTCAATAAACATTCAGAACCAATTGTGCCATAAAAAAAAGAAATGTGTTATATTTGAAAAGAGCCTTGAGGGACTTCTGGTGCCAAGATGGAGAAGTGAGGAAGGAATCCTTAGATGCTCTCCCAAATTCCCCTCCAAACAACTAGAAACTTCCTCCAAATTGATCTAGGATCAGGAAAGCAGCTTACCAACCTTGGCAGGAAAGGCCTGTCTCACTGGGATAAGAGCAAGAGGTCCAAGAGCAGCAGCAGCCAGCCTCACAGCAGGGGGCCTACAGCAAGGCTCTAAGCCTGGGGCAATGCATCAGTGAGGCCCCATCCTTCTGCAAACCAGCACCCTCCTAGGCAAGTGAACAGTCTGTGTAGGGAGGCAAGGCACCATCCCAGTGATCCCACCCCCAGCACAAGCCACCAGCAAGGCCTTGACCCCATTGCTGACCAGTAGTGAGGCCTCCCCTGGGGGTGGCCAACAGTAAGACCCTGCCCCTGTGGCCTACCTACAGAGAAATCCTGTTTCCATTATCAATATAGTAGCAGGGCCCTACCCCAGGAGCAGGTCAGCAGCTAAACCTCACACCCAAGGGAGGCCAATGGGGAAGCCCTACCCTACCCCATACAAGCCAGAAGAAAAGCCTACCCTCCAAAGAAAGTAAGCAGCTAAGGCCTGAAGCCAAGTGAAAGCCAGGAGTAAGACCCTGACCCCAGCACAAGAAGCTTGGGACAGTACAAGACCAGAGCCTAGTTCTCACACAAAAACACCAAATGAGAAATGCAGGGAAAAAAAAGAGCAAAAAAAAAAAGAGCTTGACTATAGAAAGTTACCATGGTGATAGGGAAGATCAAGGCATAAACTCAAAAGAGGACAATATTGTCAAAATGGCTACATGTGAAGCCTCAAAGAAAAATGTAATTTGGTCTGAGGCCCAAAAAGAGTTTTAAAAGGATTTTTTAAAAGTAGATTATAGAAATAGAAGAAAAATTGAGAAAAGAAATTAAAGTAACGCAAAAGAATGATGAAAAAAGAGTCAATAGCATGGGAAAATATATAGAAAATTTTACTGAGGAAAATAACTCCCTAAAAAAATAGAATTGGCCAAATGGAAAAGAAAATACAAAAGCTCACTGAAGAAAACAATTCCTGAAAAATTAGAATTTAACAAGTGGAAACTAATGACTCTATGAGACATTAAGACATGATAAAGTAGAAAAATAAAAGAAAATGTTAAATTTCTCATTAGAAAAATAACTGACCTAGAAAATAGATCCAGGAGAGATGATAAAAGAATTATTTGACTACCTGAAAGCCATGATCCAAAAAAAAAAGATCCTAGACAAGAAATTACCAACAAAAACTGCCCTTCTATAGTAGAACCAGAGGGCAAAATAGAAATTGAAAGAATCCACCAATCACTGCCTGAAAGAGATCTTAAAATGAAAACTTCCAGAAACATCATAGCCAAATTCTAGAGCTCACAGATCAAGGAGAAAGTATTGTAAGAAACCACAAAGAAACAATTCAATTATCATGGAGCTATAGTCAGGATTACACAGGATTTAGCAGTTTCTACATTAAAGAATTGGAGGACTTGGAATATGATATACTGTAAGGCAGAGGAGTTAGGATTACAACCAAGAATCACCTACTCAGCAAAATTGAATATAATCTTTCAAGGGAAAAATGGACATTAACAAAATAGAGGACTTTCAGGCATTTCTAATTAAAAGACCAGAGCTGAATAAAAAATTTGACCTCCAAATGCAAGATTCAAGGAAAAAATAAAAAGGTAAAAAAGAAATAAGAGAAAGAAAATATAAGACATTCAGTAAAGTTGTTTATATTTCTATATGGCAAGATAACATGGCAACTCTTAACAATTTTATTGCCATAAGAGCAATTAGAAGGAGTCTGTGTTGACAAAGGGTATGGATATGAGGTGACTTTGATGGGATGATACCCAAAAAGAACGAAATATAGCAATAAGAAAGAAAACTGCAATGGAAGAAGGAGGGGGGAGATTGAATGGAGTAAATTATCTCACATAAAAGAAGCACAAAAGAGCTATTATAATGGAGGGAAAGATGGAGGTGGGAGTGGGCAAAGCTTAAACCTTACTGTCATCAAAATTGGCTCAGAGAGGGAATAATATACACACTCAGTTTGATGCAGAAATCTGTCTTACCTTATAAGGAGGTAAAAAGGGATGGGGATAATAGCAGGGAGAGGGTGGGGTACTGATAAAAGGAAAGGTATATTGGGGAAGGCAGTGATCAGAAGTAAAACACTTGTAAGGAGGGAAAGAATGGGGAATAAGAGAGAGAGAGAGAGAGAGAGAGGGATAAATAACTGAAAAAAATAACATGGAAGGGGATAGCAGAATGCATTAAAAACCAGAATCTTACAATATGCTGTTTACAAGAAACACATTTGAAGCAGAGAAATACACACAGGATAAAGGTGAGGGGTTGGAGCAAGATCTATTAGGTTTCAGCTGAAGCAAAGAAAATAGGGGTAGCAATCATGATCTCAGACAAAGCAAAAACAAAAATAGATCTAATTAAAAGAGATGAAGAAGAAAACTATTTCTTCCTGAAAAGTACCATAGACAGTGAAGTCATATCAATATTAAACATATATGCACCAAATAGTATGGCACCTAAATTTTTGAAGGAGAAGTTGAATGAATTATAGAATGAAATAGATCGTAAAGCTATACTAGTGGGAGACCTCAACTTTCTCTTCTCAGAAGTAGATAAATCTAACCAAAAAATAAGCAAGAAAGAAGTTAAGGAGGTGAATAAAATTCTAATAGATCTCTGGAGAAAATTCAGTGGGAATAGAAAGGACTGTACCTTTTTTCTCAGTGGTACATGTCACCTTCACAAACATTGACTATGTATTAGGACATAAAAACCTTACAACCAAATGCAGAAAAGCAGAAATAGTAAACACATCATTTTTAGATCTCAACGCAATAAAAATTACATTCAGTACTGGACGATGGAAGGAAAGATTAAAAATTAATTGGAATTTGGGGGCAGCTAGGCGGCACAGTGGATAAAGCACCATCCCTGGAGTCAGCAGGATCTGAGTTCAAATCCGGCCTCAGACACATAACACTTACTAGCTGTGTGGTACTGGGCAAGTCACTTAACCCCAATTGCCTCACCCCCCAAAAAAATTAATTGGAAATTAAATCATCTAACAGTAAAAAATGAGTGGGTCAAAGAACAAATCATAGAAACAATTGATAATTTCATTAAAGAAAATTACACCAATGAAACAATATACCAAAATTTATGGGATGCAGTCAAAGCAGTACTTATGGGAAAATTTATATCTCTAATTGCTTATATCAATAAAATAGATAAAAGCAGATCAATGAATTAGGCATGCAACTAAAAAAAACCTAGAAAAAGAAAAAATTGAAAATCCTCAGTTAAACACCAGATTGGTAATCCTGAAAATCAAAGGAGAGATTAATAAAATTGAAAGTAAGAAAACCATTGAACAAATAAATAAAACTAGAAGCTGCTTTAATGAAAAAAAAAACAATAAAACAGATAAGCCATTGATTAATTTGATTTTAAAAAGGAAAGAAGAGGGGGTGGAGCCAAGATGGCAGAGTGAAAGCAGTGACTTGCTTGAGCTGTCCCCCAAACCCCTCCAAATACTCATAAAAAATGGCTCTAAACAAATTCTGAAGCAGCAGAACCCACAAAAAGACAGAGTGAAACAAATTTCCAGCCCAAGACAGACTGGAAGATTGATCAGAAAGGTATATCGCGCTAGGCTGGGAGCGCAGCGCAGTGCAGCATGGGTGCACAGGCCGCAGCAAACCTGGAGCGAGCCTCAGAGGACTGAATCGCGGGCAGCTGTGGAGATTTCCAGACTTCTCAATCCATGAATGAAGACAACTTAGAAGGTCAGTGGGAAAAGTCTGTTTCTGTCGGTGGTCAGAGAGGAAGGCGGGGTTTCAGCTCCATTCCCCAAGAGCTTGGCCCTGGGGGGGGGGTGCAGCTGCTTCCCGAGGTTCTGGCCCACAGACTGAGGGGGAATCCAGTGGCTGATCAGAGAGGGACTGCAGGGATCTGTTTGCCAGTGCTGAGGCAGGAATCTCTTGCTTTGCCCATGTGTAGATCTGGGTCACAGTTCTGGGCCACAGTGCTGGGGTGAGGGAGAGCGCGGGCGTGGTGGAGCTTGGAGTGGCTGTGGAGAGAAACCCCTCCTCACAGTTATGGGACAGAAAGGAATACTTGTGGTCACTGGCCAGGAAAGGAGTAAACACCTTGCCCCTTATCATACCACCTTGGAAGAACTGAAAATTTACAGGTCCCTACAAGTACCTCTGAAAACAGCTACACAAACCCCTGAAGCTTGGGACAATACACTCTCCACTTTGGAAGCAGACTCTTACCTTAACAAAGAGTGTAAAACTCAAGTAATTGTCTGGGATCATGAGCAAGCAGCACAAAAAGAGTCAGACTATATTATCTTACTTTGGTGAAAAAGAAGATCAAAATATACAACCAGAAGAAGACAACAAAATCAAAGCTCCCACATCCAAAGCCTCCAAGAAAAATATGAATCAGTCCCAGACCTTGGAAGAGCTCAAAAGGGATTTTGAGAAGCAAGTAAGGGAAGTAGAGGAAAAAGAGAAATGAGAGTGATGTAAGAAAATCATGAAAAACAAGTCAACAGCTTGCTAAAGGAGACCCAAAAAAATACTGAAGAAAATAACACCTTAAAAAACAGCCTAACCCAAATGGCAAAAGAGGTCCAAAAAGCCAATGAGGAAAAAAAATGCCCTAAAAAGAAAAATTGGCCAAATGGAAAAGGAAGTCCAAAAGATTACTGAAGAAAATACTTCCTTAAAAATTAGAATAGAGCAATTGGAAGCTAGTGACTTTATGAGAAATCAAGACACTGTAAAACAAATCCAAAAGAATGAAAAATTAGAAAACAATGTGAAATATCTCATTGGAAAAACAACTGACCTGGAAAATACATCCAGGAGAGAGAATTTAAAAATTATTGGACTATCTGAAAGCCATGATCAAAAAAAGAGCCTAGACATCATCTTTCAAGAAATTATCAAGGAAAACTGCCCTGATATATTAGAACCAGAGGGCAAAATAGAAATTGAAAGAATCCACAGATCTCCTCCTGAAAGAGATCCCCAAAGGAAAACTCCTAGGAATATTATAGCCAAATTCCAGAGTTCCCAGGTCAAGGAGAAAATATTACAAGCTGCCAGAAAGAAACAATTCAAGTACTGTGGAAACACAATCAGGATAACACAAGATTTAGCAGCTTCTACATTAAAGGACCGCAGGGCATGGAATATAATATTCCAGAGGGCAAAGGAGATAGGATTACAACCAAGAATCACCTACCCAGCAAAACTGAGTATAATCCTTCAGGGGAAAAAATGGTCATTCAGTGAAATAGAGGACTTTCAAGCATTCCTGATGAAAAGACCAGAGCTAAACAGAAAATTTGACTTTCAAATACAGGACTCCAGTGGAACATGAAGAGGTAAACAGGAAAGAGAAATCATAAGAGACTTATTAAGATTGAACTGTTTACATTCCTGCATGGAAAGATGATATTTGTAACTCATGAGAACTTTGTCAGTATTAGGGTAGTTGAAGGAAAAAAATTGTATGTATGTATATATAGATAGATAGATAGATAGATAGAGGGCACAGGGTGAGTTGAAGATTAAGGGGTCATATCTGGAGAATAAAATTAAGGGATGAGAGAGGATGATACTCAGAGAAGAAAGGGAGAGGTAGAATGGGGTAAATTATCTCACACAAAAAAAAAAAAAGAAAAGTCTCTCACAGTGGAGGGGAAACAGGGGAAGGTGAGAGGGAATGAGGGAATCTTATTCTCATAGGATTTGGCTTAAGGAGGGAATAACATACACATTCAGTTGGGTATGGAAATCTGTCTTACCCTACAGGAAAATAGGGGAGAAGGGGACAAGAGAGCAGGGGGTGATAGAGAGGAGGGCAGATTGGGAAAGGGTAATCAGAAGTAAATACTTCTGAGGAGGGACAGGGTCAAAAGAAAGAATAGAATAGATGGGAGGGCAGGATAGGATTAAGGGAAATAGAGTTAGTTTTTCACAACATGTCTACTAAGGAAGTGTTTTGCATAACTGCACATGTACAACCTATATTGAGTTGCTTGCCTTTTCAATGAGGGTGGGTGGGGAGGGAGGAAGGAGAAAATTTGGAACTCAAAGTTTTAAAAACACATGTTTTAAAAAAAGTTTTCACATGCAACTGGGAAATAAGAAATACAGGAAATAGGGGTACAGAAGTCTATCCTGCTCTACAGGAAAATAGAAGGGGAAGGGGATAAGAGAAGAGAGGTGGGAGAGATAGAAGAGAAGGCAGACTGGGGAAGGGGTATTCAGAATGCATGTCATCTTGGGGTGGGGGGAGGGGTGAGAAATTTGGAACTCAAAAACTTGTGGAAGTGAATACTGAAAACTAAAAATAAATAAATTTATATTAGAAAGTAAAAAAAAAGGAAAGAAGAAAACCAAATTGCTAGAATCAAAAATGAAAGGAGTGAATTCACCACCAATGAAGAGGAAATTGAGACAGTTGTTAGGAGTTAGTTTGCTCAATTACTTGCTAATAAAGTTGATGATCTAAATGAAGTAGATGAATATCTACAAAAATGTAAATTACTCGGGTTAACAGAAGAAGAAATAAAATACTTAAGTAACCCAATTTTAGAAAAAGAAATTGAAAAAGACATCAATGAGCTTCCTAACAAAAAATCTCTAAAACCTGATGGATTGATTCACAAGTGAATTCTATTAAACATTTAAAGAGCAATTAATCCCAATATCATATAAACTATTTGGAAAAATAGGCAAAGAAGGAGTCCAACCAAATTCCTTTTACAACACAAATATGGTGCTGATACCCAAACCAAGAAGAACCAAAACAGAAAAAGAAAATTATAGACCAGTTTCCCTAATGAATGTTGATGCAAACATTTTAAATAAAATACTAGCAAAGAGATTACAGCAATATATCACAAGGATCATATACTCTGACCAGGTGGGATTTATACCAGAATTGTGGGGCTGGTTCAATATTAGGAAAATTATCAACATAATTTACCATATCAATAAAAAATAACAACAGAAATCATAAGATTATCTCAATAGATACACAAAAAGCTTTTGACAAACTACAGCACCCATTCCTATTAAAAATACTAGATAGTATAGGAATGAATGAAGTTTCCCTTAAAATGATAAGTAATATTTATCTAAAACCATTAGTAAGCATTATCTATGATCGGGATAAGCTAAAAGACTTCTCAATACAGTCAGGGTGAAGCAAGGATGCCCATTATATATCTATTATATATCTATTTATCCATCTATCTATCTAAAATAAAACTATATATCTATATGTAATATACCTATTATTTAATATATTAGAAATGTTAGCTATAGCAATAAGAGAAGAAAAAATTCAAAGAATTAGAATAGGGAATGAGGAAACAAAACTATCACTCTTTGTGTATGATATAATGTTATACTTAGAAAATCCTAAAGAATCAACTAAAAAACTACTTGACATTATTAACAACTTTAGCAAAGTTGCAGAATACAAAATAAACCACACAAATCATCAGCATTTTTTTATATGTCCAACAAAGTTCAGTAGCATGAGATAGAAAGAGAAATTCCATTTAAACAAACACAGAAACTGTATGAACACGACTATAAAACACTTTCCACACAAATAAAGTCAGATCTAAACTATTGGAAAAATATCAATTGCTTGTGGGTAGGCTGCACCAATATAATAAAAATGACAGTTCTACCTAAATTAATCTATTCAGTGCCATACCAAACTGTCAAAAATTTATTTTATAGAGCTAGAAAAAATAATAACAAAATTCATCTGGAAGAACAAAAGCTCAAGGATATCAAGGGAATCAATGAAAAAAATGTGAAAGAAGGTAGTCTAGCTGTACTAGATCTCAAACTGTATTATAAAGTAGTAATTATTGAAACAATCTGGTGCTGGCTAAGAAATAGAGTGGTAGATTAGTAGACTAGATTAGGTACAAATTACATTATAGTAAATGACCATAGTAATCTAGTTTTTAGAACAAAACCTCATTATTTGACAAAAACTGCTGGGAAAACTAGAAAACAGTTTGGCAAAAACTAGGTGTAGACCAACATTTTACATTGTATACCAAGATAAGTTCAAAATGGGTACATGATTTATACATAAAGGGTGATGCTATAAGGAAATTAAGAGAGCATGGAATAGTTTATCTGTTTATCTGTCAGATTTATAGATAAGAGAAGAATTTAGAATGAAAGAAAATATCAAGAGCATTACAAAATGTAAAGTAGATAATTTTGATTATATAAAATTAAAAAGTTTAAGCGTTAACAAAACCAATGTAACCAAAATTATAACGAAAACAAAAAGCTGGGAGGAAGGGGGAAATTTGCAACAAGTCTCTCTGATAAAGGCCTCATTTCTCAAATATATAGAGAACTGAGTTAAAATTGTAAAAAATACAAGCCATTCCCCAATTGATAAATGGTCAAAGGATGGCAGTTTTCAGACAAAGAAATCAAAGCTATCGGTGGTCATATGAAAAAATGCTTTAAATCACTATTGATCAGAAAAACAATTCTGAGGTGCTGCTTCTTACCTGTCAGAATGGCTAATATGACAGAAAAGGAAAATTTTGGATGTTGGAGGGGATGTAGGAAAACTGGGACACTAATGCACTATTGGTGCAGTTTTAAACTGATACAACTATTCTGGAGAACAATTTGGAACTATGCCCAAAGGGCTATAAAAACTGTTTTTACCCTTTGATCCAGCAATACCACTTCTAGGTCTATATCCCAAAGAAACCTAAAAAAAAGGGGGGGGGAGGACCTATTTGTACAAAAATATTTATAACAGGTCTTTTTGTGGTGGCTAAGAATTGGACGTCAGAGAGATGCCCACCAATTGGGGAATGGCTAAACAAGCTGTGGTTTCTGATTGTAATGGAATGTTGTTTTGCTATAAGAAGTGGCAAGCAGGACAATTTCAGAAAAACCTGGAAAGACTTACATGAACTGATGTATAGTGAAGTGAACAGAACCAGGAGACACTGTACACAGTACCAGCAATATTGTTCGATGAAGAACTGTGAATGATTTAACTATTCTCAGCAATACAATGATCCAAGACGATTCCAAAAGGACCAACGATGAAGCATACTATCTGCCTCCAGGAAAAAAAGAACTGATATTGATTGAATGCAGACTGAAGCATGCTATTTTTCACTTTCTTTAATTTTTTGCTTTTATTTGAGTCTTCTTATACAAAATGACTGATATGGAAATGTTTTACATAATTGCACAAGTATAACCTATATCTGATTGCTGATTGTCTCAGGGAGGAGGAAGGGAGGGAGGGATAGACTATAGAACTCAAAATTCTAAATAAAAATGTTTAAAAATTGGAAGAAAAAAAGAAAAGAAAAAGAGCCTTGAAAGCAGAATCAGAAAATCTAAATCTGAGATAGACTTCAACATTTTGTAGCTGTGTGATAATGGGCAATATTTTCCTCTCTGTATGTCACTTCCATCATGTGCCAAAGGCAATGTTAGAATTTGTACATTCTGCCTTAAGGGTTGTTGTAAGGATAATACTTTGTAGAATTGTAAAACACTATTATAAATGTGAGCTGTTATTAAAAGAAGTTTTAAGGTTTTTGTGTGTGAAATGAGCATGTGCCATTCATTTTTTTTTAAATAGCGATGAGCCATATTGTTTCATCGGAGGTGTTTCTTCCTTTACCAATGCAAGTTGGAAACTTCTCTGCACATACCATCTCACAGAGTTGCTTAGAGTATTGAGAGCTTTAGTGATCTGCCCGAGGTTTCATAGCCAGTATGTTTCAAATGCAGGATTTTTCCCAAGGAGCTTAATAAATGCTTGTCGATTGATTGGTTCTTGGCGCCCACGCCACTTCTGTATGCGTTGCATCATGCCCTACCTCCCCTCTCTCTTTTTAAAGGAAATAAACTCTTAACTGTCGTTTGTTAATATTTATGTTCACTCTACCATACTCAAATTAATTTTCAAGCTTAAAACCATTCAGTATATGCAGATTTCTGGTTTATAAGTGGTGAATGTTGTTTTTCCATCTCCTTCAAGTAACTTCTCACTTGAAAGAAATTGGTGGCCGCACTACAGAAAGGCTTTCCAAACCACAGCACTGAGTACTGGCTTCTTGGCAACAATATGAATTGGTCTTTTGATTAATGTCCAGCAAATTAATGAATTATCCTTCTGTTTATACTGCAGTTCCAAAAGCTAAATGTTAGTTCAGCCTCTGCTGTATGCCTTAATCACAGGTGTTTACTTAGCTTAGTTCTCTAAGGTAAAACGCAAGATTTAGGGATTTCAAATACTATTTCACTTACAGATGGCCTGAAATCAAGGTGCAATTTTTTTAGCCCCACCCCCAAATCAATTATTGGTTTGTTTGAAGAATAAAACAAGACAACTCAAGGCCTTGCTCTTGTTTTGCACTGAGAAGTTTTAAGTCTTGGTGAAACCATGATCATTTCAGTAAGTTCACACTTGCAAATAAAAGGGAGGTTCCTTAATAAGTTAATGCCCGCTTTGTCTTAATTCTCACAGCTATTCTTTGTATTGTTGGTGGAGTTGTGAACTGATCCAGCCATTCTGGAGAGCAATTTTGAACTATTCCCAAAGGGCAATTAAACTGGGCATATGCTTTGATCCAACAATACCACTACTAGGTCTGTATCATAAAAAAGAGATCATAAAAAAGGACCTACCTGTACAAAAATATTTACAGCAGCTTTTTTTGTGATGGCAAAGAATCAGAAATTGAGGGGATGCCCATCAATTGAGGAATAGATGAACCAGCTGTGGTATATAAATGTAATGGAATATTATGGTGCTATAAGAAATGATGAAGAGGCAGATTTCAGAAAAACTTGGAAAGACTTACATGAACTGATGCTGAGTGAAGTGAGTAGAATCAGCACAACATTATACACAGTAACAGCAATATTGTACAATGATCAACTATGATTGACTTAGCTCTTCACAGCAATATAATGATGCAAGACAATTCCGAAAGACTCATAATGGAAAATGCTATCCACATCCAAACAAAGAACTGATGGAGTCTGGATAAGATCAAAGCGTACTATTTTCACTTTTTTTGTATTTCTTTTCTTTTTGTTCTGATTCTTCTTTCACAACATGGCTAATGTGGAAATATATTTAACATGATTGTACGTGTATATAACCTCTATCAGATTGCTTGCCATCTTGGGGAGGGAGGAGGGAGGCAGAAAGATTTGGAACTCAACATCTTATAAAAAATGAATGTTGAAAACTATCTTTACATGTAATTGGAAAAAATAAAATACTATTTACATTAAAAAATACACAATTATTCTTGAGCTGAAGAAGTTTAGAGCAGACTTCTAATGTAAGAATCTAAGAATGATCAGTTTCTCTGGGAAGGGGGGTTCATCTCCTTTTGCAGTGTTCCTGTTTTCCTAGGGCTACATAGGTGGGACCTGCTGAATTTTACTCACTATTAGACAGCTCTGAGGTAGCAAAGAATTATAAAATTGTAGTTAGTAGCTAGTGGATTAACGTAGTTAATAGGTACCATATAACTAAGGAAAGAGATGTGAAGAAAAACATAGTGTTTCCATCAAGAAGAGAATAAGCCTCGTGTAGATGCTTCTCATTTAAAGCATCAATAAGGATACCAACTGTATTAATCAGAATTAATGAGACTTAATATCAGGGATCCAGGATGTTTTCTTCAGGCTTTGAAGGTCAAAATAAACTGCCTGTATAGCATAGTTTGAAGGACACCAAAAGGCCCATGTTTCATTTATTCCGAGATGTCTGCCTGGGTCTGCCAAAGTGACTATAAAGCCCACCACTTGTAGATGCTCATTCTACTATTAATACCTTAGTACAGGTTAGTGTTTTATTAGGTTAGTTCTAACAAATCTCAGAGGTTTGAGAAAGCAGAGCACAGGTTTAGCTTTGTTAACCTTGATGGAAAAGAGAGAGGGAGGAGGGAAAGTCTGCAGTATGTCCTCCGGGGAAAGCTGGCCCAAGAAGAGCAGCACTATGGGAGGCCTGGGGCAGGCAGGTAGCAGCATGAGGGTGCCCCACCCTGGGGCAAAGAGAGAAGGAAAGAGAAGAAAGTACTAAGGGAGAAAAGGGGTGAGAGGAATGGAAAACAGACTTCCTTTGCTTTATACTTTTGCCTAGGTCCCAGATCACAAATCCCTCAGGATTATATAGTTACTTCAAATTCAACAATTCTATTCAATTCCACCAACCCTTATTAAGCACCTGCGGATGCACATCGTGCAACATCTGTCAGACCATCCATATTCATCTAGATTGAATGTAGACGGGTTCTTAGGACAGAGTTCATAGTCTGGGCTTGAAAACAGACTGTAGGAAGCATACCTGTAATCTTGCATGTGCCCATTCAGCACAATCTGTGAACATCAAATCTGACACAAAAATTATAATATGTGAATTGAAACTAATATTGGAAGGCCAAGCCCCCTTAAGGTTTTTGGATTATTAGGATCTTATGGATGCTAGAATCACAGACTTTGCTTCAGTTATTGCTGTTATTAATTACTAATTATCAATTATACTGTTAATTATTATTAATCTCTCTAGTTGTCTCAGCAGAAGTCAGTAAATGAAGATGTCAGAATAAGTCTGATTGTTTCCATGCAGTTGTGGGAATTCTGCATGCTAAGTTGTGCCCTCTATTGTTTGCCTCAGTTTCCTCATCTGTAAATTGAGCCGGAGAAGGAAATGGTAAACCACTCCAGTAGCTTTGCCAAGAAAACCTCAAATGAGGTCACAGAGTCAAACACGACTGAAATGACTGTACAACAATAACAACAAATTAGATTAGTGGTACCTGGTTTGAATTTTTTCAGTTTCTTAGTGAAAAGACATAAGGGAAATTCAAAGAGTAGCCTTCATATGATAATAATTTTCTAAATGAAATGTTGATTTCTTAGTCAAATCTAAACAATTTTAGTATGCTATGGAAAGTTATTTTCTGGAGAAAGTCTTTGAATGTTTATTTCATGGATTATAAAGAAATTTACTTTAAATAAGCATAAACTCATATCCTCTGTTCATTATTAGAATCTAGTATGTCGTTCCCCATTCCAAAGTACATCATGGGTAGAGAAAAAATTGTTTTCGGCATGTGACATAAAACCACATTTTTTTTTTCAAAGCACATATAGCTAGGGAGCATAAGTCCTGAAATGAAGACACCTGATGAAAAGATAGCACAATCTTGTTGAATAGTTTTTGTATCCAGTAATTCTATGTCTGTGTGAAAAGAAAGTTTAAGCGGCAGCTAAGTGGCACACTGGATAGAGCACCGGCCCTGGAGTCAGGAGAACCTGAGTTCAAATATGACCTCAGACGCATAAGACTAGTGTGACTCGGGGCAAGTCACTTAACCCCAATTGCCTCACCAAAACAAACAAACAAAAAAGTTTTTAAAAAGTTTTATGATACTTTTTGCTTTTAGATAACAGTTATTTCAACACATGCCACCAACCTTTCTGGTAGTGGAAGTGAGCCATTCTTTGTTATAAAGAAAGATAGCAAGGGGCAGGTAGGTGGTGCAGTAGATAGAGCACCAGCCCTGAAGTCAGGAGGACCTGAGTTCAAATCCAGCCTCAGACCAAACACTTGACTCTTACTAGCTCTGGGACCCCAGGCAAGTCACCTAACCCCAATTGCCGCCCCCCCAAAAAAGATAGCAAAGCGAGAGCAGCTTAACACATCATATATAATATTCCACATCCATAGCCCCCCCACACACCTCGCTAGAAAAAGGAGAATGGTAAATTGTCTCATTTTTTCTTTTCTGAATCTAAGATTCATTATAATTGATTATACAAAATTCATCTATGTTTGAGTTATTTTTATTTATATCACTATGCTCATTGTGTAAAGGGAGTCTTAGGGCAATTTTAAACTATTAAAGATTATATTGTATAAGCTTTTCCTGAGTATGGTTTTCCTGGTTCTGCTTTCTTTACTATGCATGCTTCTGTGAATTCTGTCATTTGTTCCTTATGGCACAATAGTATCCTCAAAATAAACTGTCAAAAGAAATTGCTGATGCTGATTTTAAGAGTGTGAGACAATTAGAAAAGGGTAGAAAGTAATATCCCTGAGGAATCATGAAACAGCTGGAAATGGATCAATATTTTCCAGATTTGTTGACATTCAAATCGAGATTCAAATAGAAATTTGTTGTAGGTTCTAACTTGAAATTTTAAAACACAAAACCATTTCTTAAGAAACAATTTCACGATAACTTATTTTTTGTTCTACTGTGAAAAAACTGACAAAATATTTCCAAAGCTAGTTATTAAAGTAAAATGACATAGACAGTGTTATTGCTTATAGTACAGCCCCACAAAGACTGCAGAGACCTGAAACATTTATTTAACCTGTTCCTTCTTCATTCTACATAAAATTATTCTGGTCTCTCTGAAAATTCATGTAATAACATATGGGCTTACTCTTGTCATTGTAGATTATCAAAGTAAATAGGGAATGCTCATGAGTGGTTGGCAGAGTTTAGTAAGAAGGTGTCTCTGAATTGAAAACTAATCAAGTTTTTTCTCTAAAATGTCAGTGTAGGGAGGAAGTGAAGAAAGATGTTGAAGCAATTTTATGACTAATATGCCTCGAGGAGAAATGTACTCACACTTCCATTGTCCTTTTGTCCATATTGTTGGACATGGAATTTGTGTAGGAAAAAAAAATCACATTTAAAGAATATAAGGATTATGGAAATTTTTGATCAAAATATTATAATTGAATCTTGAGTGGACAAAGTATTCCATAGCAACTGAAGTAACAATGATTCAAGTTAGATATAAGAAGGAATCTCTTAACTAAAGCCCTGGAATGCGTGGACTAGGAGGACTGTGAACTCTTTTTTTGAAGGTTTTTGGAATAAAAATAGATATCCATCTGTCTGAGAATGTTATCTCCATTCTGAAGAAGCACTCTGGACCAGAGGCCATTTGACACACCTTTCAAAGTTTGCAGCAATTCTATAACATTGGGTCATATGTTACTTAATTACATGTCATTTTCTATTCTTCCTACTGGCGTATTATAATCTTTACTTGATCTGGTGAAACTACAGCATTCTTTTTTTATATTTTCTTCAGTGCTGGCCTAGAAGTTTGTTATCACTCTTAGTTTTTGGAGGGGCTGTTGTTGGCACTGGGGCTGCCATTCAAAAGTATTCCAGAGAAGGATTAAAAAGTTCATAGTTGTCAGCCTAGAAACCAGTTCGTGACAAGGACCAGAAGAGCAGACAGAATAAAAGCTGGAAAGATGAGGGGAGGCAGGTAACAAAGTTAAGAGAGGAGACAGTCAGGGCTAAACAGGGAAAAGAATAGAGTAATAACTATGGGCCCTGTGGGATACCCATGCTATTGGATTAAGGGATGTTAATAAGACAGGGGAAAAATGCTAATGGGGTAATGAGAGAGGAAGCAGAAGCCACCAAGAGTCAACCTCAGTTTCTTCACCTGTAAAATAATGGGTCGGGCTAAATGAACTTTTGTTATTCTTTCCAGCTCTGATTTTTTTAATTTAAAAACTATTGATATCTTTTTTATATCACTTGTATTTCCCAATATATTTTATATCATCTACATTCCACTTTCACAGAGGCTTCTTTTATAACAAAAAATTTTAATATAGGAAAAAAAACCAGTTCAGCCAAAAATACCAATACATTAACCAAGTTTGATGTTGTCTATAGTGTTCCACACTTCCATAGCCCTCCACCTCTGCAAAGAAGGGAGGGAGGTACATTCTTATATGTCTTCTTTGGAGCCAAGCTTGGTCATTATAATTTCACAAATTCAGTTTCTTGTCACTGTTTCCATTCACATTGTTGTAGTCATTGTTTATATTGTTTTCCTGGTGCTGCTTACTTCACTCTATACCCGTTCTTATGTATCTTCTGCTTTTCTGTATTCACGATATTCATTGTTTTTTACAATCCAGTAGCATTCCATCAAAGTTTTATTCATGTGCCATAACTTGTTTAGCTGTTTCCCAGTCAGTGCCACCCAACGCCACCCTAACTTTCTAAGGATACAGTGGGAGACTGGGCCTGGACCAATGATTTCATTGACAGAAGGAAATCCCTGAGGAAGAAGCTGCCTTTATCAATGTAGGCCAGCATCCTCTCTGCAACTAGTAGTTGCCAAGAGATTAAATGACTTGCCCAAGGTTACACAGCTGACATATGTCAGAGGTGGGTCTTGAACCCAGGACTCCCTGGTTTCAAGACCAACCTTCTATCCATTATACCATATTGCTTCTTTGAGTATCACCAAAAATAGTCAAATCCCATTATTAATGGTCATCCTTGCAGCAGCCAGGTAGTTTAGCTCAATCCAAACAATCGCAAAACATAGGCTCAAATCCAACAGGTTTCTGGTGTCCCGGACTCTCCCCCAATGAGCATGTTATATATGTGTTTTCTTATTTGTTCTACCTTGTAAGCTCTCTTACCTGAGCCAGTATGGACCATGAGGTCAGATGGAAGTCAGCAATTATGGGCAAGAACCAACAGTCCCTTATTATGCGAATAAATACAATTCAATTAATTCCAAGGGCCTACATAGAAGGCAGTATATTATGAGATAAGATGAGGGAGAGCTTACCTCCAGATGGGACAATCATAAAATACTCCTCCTCTTATTACTACTATGATTTATATAATGCTTTAAGGTTTGCAAAGCATTTTACATGGGTTATTTCATTTGATTTTCACCATAACCCTATGAGATAGGTGCTATTATTCTCCCCATTTTATAGATGAGGAAACTAAGGCAGACAGAAGGTAAATGATTTGCCCAGGGTTGCATGCCTAATAAGTATTTGAGGCTTGATTTGAACTCAGTTCTTCTTGACTACAAATCTAGCACTTTATCCACTGAGCCAGCTAGCTGCCTACCCAAAAAGTAGTTTACAAAGTATATCCTCTCCCATTAGAAGGTTATCTCTTTGAGGTCAGGAATTATCTTTAGCCTCTCTTTTTTTTTTTAATCCTCAAAACTATTCTGAGAAAGGTCAAGTAGGTGGTGAAGTGGATAGAGGTAGGAAGACTTATCTTCAGGGGGCAGCTAGGTGGCAGCTAGGTGGTGCAGTGGATAGAGCACTGGCCCTGGATTCAGGAGGACCTGAGTTCAAATGCAGCCTCAGACACATAACAATTGCTAGCTGTGTGACCTTGGGCAAGTCACTTGACCCCATTGCCTAGCCAAAAAAAAAGAGAGAGGAAGACTTATCTTCCTGAATTCATGTCCTGGCCCAGACACTAACTAGCTGTATGACCCTGGGCAAGTCACTTAACCTTCTTTGTCTCAGTTTTCTCATCTGTAAAATGGTTTAAAAAAAAAAACCTGTGGTATCTTTTCCAAGAAAACTCTAAAATAGGGTCACAAAGAATCAGACATGACTGAAAAATGATTGAACAACAAAAATTCTGAGAAAATAATAATGAGAAAATGAATAGCAATTTCTCCTTTCTCTGGAACATTTTATTTTCTATTTCTAATGGAACAGCTCAATGAACTTCCTGAAAATAGAGCTGAATCATACTGATTGATGTAAATATCATCATCATTGTCCTACAAACTGTTTATCTCGTGGTCTAGTTCCTTTAAGCCCAAGGTAAACATGACAACATGCAAGATGGGACAAGCTGTACACTACACTAATAACTCAACTGAACTCATGTAACTGTTCTTGCAATGTATTTAGAGACTCAGGACACTGTCAAACAGGGAGTAAAAACAATGACTTCATGCGTAACAAAGGAGTTCAGGTTGCAAGGGACTTGATTTGTCTTGTGTAAGCAACAAGGTTTCAGACCTGATTAATAGGCACAAAAAGTGACTTTTTTGTAGTCTTCTACCTGGGGAAGTAAATGTGCTGATGGACTTGCTAAACTCTTGGAATTCTATACAGGGAGAAAGGCCATTCCTGATATCAGATCAAGGGGGAGCTATCATTTCTCATTCTATAGAGGATTTCCCCCTGACTCAAGAAAGAAAAGTGATCTAGTGATAGGGAACCAAATGAGAGAGGCAACATGATGTAGCGTGGGCTTTGAGTCAGGAAGATAGGGATTCAAGACTGCTTTGACATATTGGCTGTGTGACTATTCTCAGTGAGTCACTGAATCTCTGGGGGTGGGGCAGGAGTGGGGCAGGCAATTTTCTAAGATGGTGTGACTCAAAATAGTTGCTGATTTGCATTAGTAGAGGGATTTGCTTTATGAAGAGACCCCTATACATATGACCAAAAAAATAAGGTAATTGTTTTAAATGTTTGTCCTTGATAAGAAATCAATCAGCAGAATTTATTAAGCACTTAATATTTGACAGGCATGGTGCTGGGCACTAGAGATAGAAAGGAAATACGCAGTCCCTGCCTTTAAGGGACTTACAGTCTAGCTGTGGAAACATGTACACATGTAAGTATATACAAAATAAATAAATGGTGACTGGAAGATGAGAGTAAAAAGCAATACAACATTTGGCTTTAAAAACCTGAAAAGGGCTGATTTTAAGGGAGTCCCAGCCAGTAGATGGAGTAATGACAGAAAAATGGGGAAGTCCTCACGATGCATTGATAACAGCAAAGCAAAGGTGGAGAACAAGTGCAGAGGGAAGGATTTCCTAGGCAAAGTGTGTCCCTGTGCTTAGCAGAGGGGCCTTAGGTGGGCTTCCCCTTCTATTCATGATTACATGCATTTGCTTTGTGTCTGGCACTAGGCACTTCACACACCTCCCCATGCCTGGGGCTAATATAATTAATAATAATAGCTACCATTTATGTAGTGCTTACTATGTGCCAGGCACTTTACAATTATAATCTCATTTATTCCTTACAACAACTCACAAAACTCAGGTGGCTAGGATCTTTAAAGACCACCCCTTAGATTGTAAACTCCTTGAGGGCAGAGACTGTCTTTGTCCTCCTTTTCTATCTCCAGGACTTAGTACAATGCCTGGCACATAGCAGGGTACTCAATGTTTATTGATTGATTGATTGATTGAAATCATGGTATAGTACAAATGAGTCAAACACCATGTTCGAGGGCCCCATGCTGCCCACAACACTCCCAATGCAGGCTGAACCAGGTTAAAATGTGATGAGAAATATTTAACAAGATAAGTAAAAATACAATAAAACATAATAATGTCAACATGGAGATTATTTCCCCCATTTTACAGCTAAGGAAACTGAGGCAGACAGCAGTTAAGTGACTTGCTCAAGATCACAGAGCTACTAAATTTCTAAAGTCAGATCTGAACTCAGGTCTTCTTGACTTCAGACCTGGCACTCTATCCATTGCCTCACCTAGCTAAGGCTTCAAACCTACTGATAAATTAAAGGAAAACCTGGAAATACAGAATTTTATAGCAGGCAGAGACTTAAGCAGACAGGTAGTCCAACCTGCCCCGGTAATTAAAATGTGTCTTAAAATAAGACTTCACACAATTAGCCTGCTACAGAACAAGCATCTCACACAATCCCCTACTTTTTAAGAGCTTACAACTTTCAATCAATCAATCAAACAAAACAGATACAGGGAAACCTGTCTCCTAAATATCAAGTCGTCCTTGATAGATGGACAGCATAAAGTGGATTCTATCACAGCAGGTAAACTGCCTGTGGTATGCAAAGGAGCCCTATGTCTGTGGGACAGAGAAGACATGTGCCTTTAGGGAGCTTAAAGGTTGAGGTACATCTAGGATTCAGAAGGTCACAGCTAGAAAAGACTTCCTCATTTTACAGATAAGAAAACTGAGGCACAAAGGTGTTAAGGACTTATGCAGGGACACATAGCTATATATATATATATATATATATATATATATATATATATATATATATATAGTATCTGAGGCAGGATTCGAATCCAAATCTTTCTGACTCTAAGTTCAGCGCTATACTTCTATATCCATGATGTCAGGATCAAATAGAGCCATACATAAAGAACTCTGTATATCCATGTTGACTTAGAAAACCACATGTTAACATTATTTATGTTTTATTGTATTTTTACTTATCTTGTTAAATATTTCTCATCACATTTTAACCTGGTTCAGCCTGCATTGGGAGTGTTGTGGGCAGCATGTGTCCCTCTAGCATTGTGTCTGATCCATCTGCACTATACCATAATTTCAATCAATCAATCAATCAATCAATAAACATTAGCTAAGTACCCTGCTATGTGCCAGACACTATATTAAGTACTAGGATAGAAAAAGAGGCAAAAAAGTCATCCCTGCCCTCCAGGAGTTAAAATCTAATGGGTGGTCTTTGAAGATCCCAGCCCCTTGAGCTTTGTGAGTTGCTGCTGATAAATTATTCATGGACAACCCTCTGGTGATAGACTTCCTACAGAATGTCTGGTCATCAGACATTCACCCAGCCCCGAACTTGGCAGAACCTGAAACCTTTCCAGATGATAATACTAATAATAATGATAGTTGGTATTTATATAGGATTTTAGTGCTTATAGATTCCTCTCCATATATCATGCCAAGAAGGAGGTGCAGTGGATGGAGTGCTGGTCTTGGATTCTGGAAGACATGAGTTCAAATCCTGCCCCAGGCACTTGTAAACAGTGTGCCCCTGGGCTAATCACTTAAGCTCTCCTAGACATTTCCTCATCTGTAGCAACGAAGATAATAATAGTACCTACCTTACTGAGTTGTCCCGAAGTTAAAGTGAAAGTGCAGCATATGTGGTAACTATTAGCATTCCACTTAAGCCCCACAACAACCCTGTGAGGTACAGGCAACAGGTGTTATGAAATCTGTAGAATTCAGGACATTCACTGGCAGTCCTTGACAATTACACAACAGGAAAATTAGATTGGTAGGTGGGGGCGGTATTGGGAGAGATGTGAGGCAAAGTTAGAAACTGCTTTGGGTCTCCACAGTTGTGTACTCTGCTGAGGGCTGTTGCTTCATTTTCTGTTTGCTCCCTTCTCACAACTCTCCTGCCAACCTCATAGTTAGGAGGCTACTGTTTTTAGAATGTCATTCAGGAGATGTTCTGAAGTGAACTCGTGTTACGCGTCAGTGTGGGCAGTTTTGTAGGGATGAAGAAATAGTAACTCTTTAGAGGAAGCCATTGATTAGCTGCTCTTCGAGACAGGAGGCTGCTAGATCAGTCCTTCCATGGTGAAAACAAGCCAGCGTGCTGGAGGAAAGGTAGAGAGTCATGGAAGCACAGGTTGGTATAGGCAGAAACCGTGTCACAGAAAGGTTAAAGTCACTTGCCCAAGGTCACATAAGCTAGATGGTTATGCTAACTAACTATAATTTCCTGGCTTTTCTTGCTCCAGTTCAACAAGTTTATCATACAGTCAAAGACCAAAACAAAAGTTTTGGCCCTTCAAGAAGCTACATTCTCATGGTGAGTAAGGGTGGAGGAACATGTCTGGTGAGGAGTACTGATGATTATAGGGGTAATGAAAGCCTGTGTGCTATAGGTGTCACTTGGCAAGCCTTGAAAGGAGGTCATTATTGTAAAAGGCCAAGGAGAAACAGGAGAGCCTTCCAAAGATGAAGGTCGGCTGATACCAAGGTGTGCAGATAGACGATGGAGAGGCATAAACAGGGAACAGCAAGGAGGCCTGTTTGGCTGCAACCTGGAGTGGGAGAGGGGTAGTATCAGAAAATTAGTCTAAGAAGAAAGTTGGATCAAATTATCAAAGGCTTTAAATTTCAAAAAAAGAGGTTTGTATTTTATCTTAGTGATAAGAGGGAGCAGCTAAAGCTTCCTGAACAAAAAAGTGCCATAGTAAGACCTGTGCTTTTAGAATATAGGTTTGGCAGATGTGTGGAATGCGGACTAGAGGGGAAAGAGGGAAAAGGGGGAGGCTGTTGTTTCTGTCCATATGAGAGGGGATGAGGATTTGAACTAGGATAGTGGCAGTGGGAGTGAGGGAATGGGCAGATACAAGAGTTGTAGGGGTAGATGACATTGGAGTGGATACATTCAGGTGGCCACTGGAGAAGGAAGGGAATCTATGAAATGGCAAAAGGACAGAGGATTGGGGTATTTTAAATCCTCGCATTTTGTTTTTCTCCTTTTATTCCCTCCATTAATAACTTTTGTTAATTTTTTAAACATCAGAATCATTAAGCAAAACCTAAACAACAAACCAGGTATACACCATCATTCCATATCTGGAGTTGTTCTCTAGCCTTCCATGGAAAGGAGGTAGACAAGTTCCTCCCCTTTTCTTTCTTTAATTTTTTTTTAATTTTTAGGCAATTGGGGCTAAGTGACTTGCCGGGTCACACAGGGTCAAGTGTTTGGTCTGAGATCAGATTTGAACTCAGGTCCTCCTGACTTCAGGGCCAGTGCTCTATCTACTGCACCACCTAGCTACCCCTTCCCCTTTTCTTTGGCATCAAGATCATAATTAATCTGAGTTTGGAGGCATTTGGTGTTGTTTTCATTAACATCATTGAATTCATTGTGTGTATGTACATGCATATATATGAATATGTATATGTATATATAGTTCTAGTCTATTTGGGCAGTTAAGAGTGTCAGGCCTAGAATCTTATCTTTGTGAGCTCAAATCTGGCCTCAGACACTTACAGCTGTGTGACTCTGGGCAAGTCACTTAATCCTGTTTGCCTCAGTTTCCTTATCTGTAAAATGAGCTAGAGAAGGAAAAAGCAAACCACTGTAGTATATTTGCCAAGAAAACCCCAAATGAGGTCACAGAGTTAGATACAACTAAAAAGGCTAAACAACAAAATAGTTCTATTCATTTTATTCTCTTTGCTCTGTTAATTTATATGAATATTCCTATGCCTCTTAGAATTCCTTGTATTCATCATTTCTTATTAATGAATAAACAATTATTTATTTAGCACCTGCTATGTGCCAGGCACTGTTCTAGGTGCCAAGAATAGAAGTATGAAGAATGAACGAATCCCACTTCACAATGAATTTAAATTCCAGCCAAGTACATGTAAATTTATATACAGCATAAATATTTAGCTAATAAATATGCACACATATTATATTATGCATGCATACCTACATATATTTTATATGCATATGCTTTTGTATGTACATATACATGTATTTGTATGTATTTTGAATGTAGACACAGGAAGTAGTATATAGTTTCTAAAAGCAAAATGAAACATTCATCGAACTTCTTGGAGTAGATGTCTAGTAGTGAGATAGTTGGATGGTTTCATCAAAGAATATTACTGACGTGTATAATTACAAATTTTTTTTGAGAATAGTTGGACAGTGTATTATTGTGCATGTTTTTCCACAGTCCTTCCCATAATTTTCCATTGCCATTTTTTATTATCTTTGCCAATTTATATGAGCATGAACTATTAGAGTTGCTTTCTTTTGCAACTCTCCTATTGATGAATTGCAGAATCCCTTTATATGATTGTTGATAGTTTTCATTTCTTTTCTTGAGAATTTTTTCCATTCATAGACTGACCATTCATCTATTTGTGATTATCTCTTAATCTTATCTATCTTTATATTGAATATCAGACTTTGTGTGTGTGTGTGTGTGTGTGTGTGTGTGTGTGTGTGGTGAGGTGGTTGGGGTTAAGTGACTTGCCCAGAGTCACACAGCTAACAAGTGTTATGTGTCTGAGGCCGGTTTGAACTCAGGACCTCCTGATTCCAGGGCCGGTGCTCTTTCAGTGGCCACCTAGTGCCACCTAGCTGCCTCCAATATCAGATTTTTATCAGAGATAATCTCTGTGAAAAAATTTTCCTAGTCAATAGTTTTTTTTTTCTATTACAGGTACATTATTTTTCCAAAAAAAACCTTTGGAGATTTTTATAAAATCTATTTTTTATTTAATGTAATCAAAACTGTCTTATCTCTGTGTTTACTTCTGTCCTTTGTTTGGTTTTTAATTCCTTCTCAGCCACAGTTTTTAAATGCATCTTTTTGGGGTTACCCCTATTTTTTTTAATGATTAAACCTTTAATGTTTGGGTGAAATATTTATTTGGAACTTACTGTGATGTGTGGTATAACATGTTTGTCTATCTCCATTTTCTGTCAAACTCCTTTCCAGTTTCCTCAGCAGTTTTTGTCAAATAGTGACCTTTTCTAACAATACTTTGTGTTCTTGGATTTATCAAAACCTGGCTTATTATTTTGAGTTGGTTCTGGGTCTTATTTCTTTATGCTGTTCTACTGATCTTTTCTATTTTTAATCAGTACCAAATACCTTTGATGACTGTTGCTTTGTAATGTATTTTGACTTGTCGTGCTCACTTTGTTCCTGTTTTTTTCTTGAGATTCAATACCTTTTATTACTCCAAATTAGTTTTGTTATTACGAAATTTTATAATGTAACTCCTTGGTAATATTATTCGGATAACACAGAATATATGAATGAGTTTAGGTAGTTACATCATTTTGGTTATATTAGTTGAGCTCATCTATAGAAAAAAATCTCTATGATCATTTAAATCTTTCTTTGCTTTTGTAAAGAGTGGGGTTTTTTTTGGGGGGGGTGTAAAGAGTGTTTTTCATTGTATTTATTTAACTACTGAGTATATCCTGGCAGGTTAACTCTCAGATGCTGTACGCACTATGAAATTATTTCATAAACTGTCTCAAGTAAATGGTAATTTTTTGGAATTCACCTTTCATTATTTCCTTCTGTTTTTTGTGAATATTGTACAAAAAGGTAAATTATTTTTATGAATTTATTTCGTGTTCTATTATTTTGTTGAAACTTGATGATTTTGATTTGTTTCATTTTGGATTTTCTGGCGTTTTCTAAGAAAACAACCATGTCATCTTCAAATAGAAATGGTTTTGTCTCCCTTTTGTAGATGTTTATAACTTTAATTTTTCTTTCTTATCGTATTGCTATAGCTGGCATTTCTACAACTCTGTCAAATAATAACGGGGCGTGGGTTGGGAGACAAGAGGAAGTATCCTTGCTTTATGCTATACTTTTTAGGAAATCTACTGTTTCTACTATGCAAGTAACAGTAGCATTTGCTTTGGGTATCTCTGTGTCTGTCTTTATTTATATATGTATAAAATATATTAAATAAAGATCTTACAGTGCTTGTACTTTGGGGATTTTTTTTAGCCAAAATTGATGTTTTCTTTGGTCAAATGTTTTGTCTATGGCTCTTTCATGTGATTTTTTATCGCTTTTGTTCATCATTTGATTAATGACATTTTCCCCCTAATTTTAAACCATCTTTCCAACCCTGGTATGAATTCAACTTTGTTATAAGTGAATTTTTTTATTATGCTGCTGTAGTTTCTTTGCTAAGATTTTATTTCAGATTTTTGTGTTGATATTCATTAGTGTGATTATATAGTTTGTTTAATAGACAAAGTCCCCCATTTCTGGTTTATTCCTTCCTGGTTTGTTTATCAGAACATAATTGTCTCATAAAAAGGAGTTTAGTAGAATGCCTTTTCTGTTGATGATTGTGGATATTTTTATGGCATAGATATTAATTGTTCTTAAATATTTGATAAAAATTAACTAGTAAATCTGTAGGTCAGCTTATTTTTTCATTGTTTTTTTCTCCTTGATAGTTTCTTTATGACCTGTTCAATTCCTATATGTGAGAATGAGTCATTGAAGAACTCTAAGATTGGGTCATTTAAGAACTCTCAGTTTTATTTTTCAAAAGAGCTTATGAAGCAATACCTTTAACCAATGGTACCCCTTAAATTTAGAAATGGGCACCAATGGAAAAGCAGTTAATGCTCTGAAACCATGGATTTTCATATACAAACTTTATTATCCGCAATTTTTATTTCTTCAAATACCAAAATTAAACATTTGACCAGTTTTTATGATCCTGGTACATATTTATCAATAAAGGAGTGAGTGACCATGCTAAATATTTTTTAATGTCATAACAACAATAGAACAATTGTCAGATTATGCAACACATGCATTATCCAGTAATTTGTTGTAAAATCTTTCATCCTTCTTTTTACTTCTTAAATGACAGCACAGCACTTTTATTATCCAGAAGTGGGATTCAAAACAATGTCAGGATGAGATAGAGAACACTTTTAAAAATTCCTGCCTAGGTGCTGAAAGATGAAAAAGCTCACTCCAAGTACGCTGGACTCATTCCATCCACAGCATTAGCCCAACAAAGCCATGGCTGCTGCTTTGGGTTCTGTCTCATTTCAGATGAAATATTTAAGCTTATTTGATTTCTAGTCATTCATGATCTTAACAGCACCTTTCAAAGGATTAAATTGGTGACTATGGCCTGGGAGTTAAGTTCTGTCCTATATAGTTAAGGATAAACAGCTTTCAAAGATCTACTCTTTGGAGAGAGAAATCCTAAACTAACAAACTAGTTTTCCTTAGATCCCAGATTGAGAGCTCTTGTACCCTCTCATGACCACAGTGAGCATTTACCCTTAGACTCTAACCCGTATTTGTGAATTTATTATTCAAATGAGCTCATTTTGCTCTCTATTTTTAAAATATTTGTGCATTATTTTTATAGGCTACTCTAGAAAGTATAAACATTTTTTTTTCAAAAATAGCAAAGAAGACCACGCAGCAAGGGAATTGGGTAAGATGGAAATGCTAAAGTCCAGAGGGGCAGCATCAGATGAGGAATCTTGTGATCTTTGAAGGGAAGAGTTCAGTCATAGAGCATGGTGTGAGGGCTCAGAGAATCTTATTATTCACAATTCTTGTGGATGCCAGAGAAAGCAAAAACAGAGCAACAAACTATAGTCCAATTCCCCTCATGAACATTAGTACAAAGAATTTTAAACAAAATACTAGCCAGGGGTTTATAGCAACATATCACAAAGATCATATTCTGTGACCATGTGAGATTTATACCAGGAATGCAGGACTAATTCAATATTAGGAAAGCTGTAAGCATAATTGCTTATAGCAATAACAAAAGTAACAAAAATCTAATGATTATCTCAGTAGATGCAGAAAAAGCTTTTGACAAAGCACAATACCCATTTCTATTAAAAAAACACTAAGAGGCATAACAGTAAATGGGGCTTTTCTTTTTCAGCTAGGCAGCGGGGTTAAGTGACTTGCCCAGGGTCACACAGCTAGTAAGTGTTATGTGTCTTGAGGCCGGATTTGAACTTGGGTCCTCCTGAATCCAGGGCCAGTACTCTATCCACTGGGCCACCTAGCTGCCGCCAAATGGGGCTTTTCTTAAAATGATAAGTAGGTTCTAACTAAAACCAAGAGCAAGCATTATTTGTAATGGTGATAAACTAGATGCCTTCCCAATAAAATCAGAAGTGAAACAAGGATGTCCATTATAACCATTATATCTATTATTTAATATCATATGAGGAATGCCAGATATAGCAATAAGACAAAAAAGAGGAAATTGAAGCAATAAGAATGGGCAATAAGAAAACAAAATCTTTACAGATGATATGATGGTATACTTAGAATACTCTAAAGAATCAACTAAAAAACTAGCTGAAACAATCAACAACTTTAGCAAAGCTGCAGGATAATAAAACAAACTCACATAAATCATCCACATATCTATATTTTGCCAACAAAACCCACTAAGAAGAAACAGAGAGAGAAATTCTATTTAAAATAGCTGCAGACAACATAATATATTTGGGAGTCTACCTACCAAGACCAACCCAGGAACCATATGAACACAGTTATAAAACACGTTTCACACAAATAAAAACAGATCTATACAATTGTAGAAATATTCATTGCTCACGAATAGGCTGAGCCAATATAATAAAAATGACAATAGCACCTAAATTATTTATTTATTGAGTGCCATACCAAACTACCAAAGAATTCTTTTATAGATCTGGAAAATAAAATAAAATCCACCTGGAAAAACAAAAAGTCAAGAATATGAAGGGAATTAATGGAAAAATATGAAGGAAGATAGCCTATCAGTACCAGATTTCAAACAAAGCAATAATCATGAAAACAATCTAGTACTGACTAAGAAATAGAATAATGGATTAGTGGAATAGATGAGGTACAAAATACACAATAGTAAATGACCATACTAATCTAGTGTTTGATAAACCCAAAGGTCTAACTTTGGGGGCAAAAGCTCAGTATTTGACAAAATTTTCTGGTAAAACTAGAAAGCAGTTTGGCAGAAACTAGACAAAGACCAATATCTCATACCATATACCAAGATAAGGTCAAAATGGGTACATCATTTAGACATAAAGGGTGATATCATAAACAGATTGGGGGAGTATGGAAAATTTTAACTGTCAGAGCTATGGATAAGGTAAGAGTTTATGACCAAACAGGAGATAGAGAGGATCACAGGAAATATAATGGTTAATTTTGATTACATGGAATTAAAAAGGTATTGCACAAACAAAATCAATGCAGGCAAAATTAGAAGGTAAACAGGAAACTGGGAAAGAATTTTTATAAGTTTCTCTGATAAACGCCTCATTTTTCAAATATATGAGGAACTGAGACAACTTTATAAACATACGAGCCATTCCCCAGTTGATAAATGATCAAAGGATATGAACAGGCAGTTTTTAGAAGAAGAAATCAAAGCTATCTCTAGTCAAATGAAAAAAATGCTTTAAATCACTATTGATTAGAGAAATACAAATTAAAACAACTTTGAGGTACCACCTGATACCTATGAGATTGGCTAACATAACAGAAAAGGAAAATGACAAAAGCTGACAGGAATGTGGAAAGATAGGGACACTAATGCACTATTGGTGGAATTGTGAACTGATCCAGCCATTCTGGAGAACAATTTGAAACTATGCCCAAAGGAACTCATTTTTTTTTAATTTAAAAATAAATAAACAGCAAATTTAAAAAAAATATTGAGGACAGTAGTTCAGGTTATAAACTAATAGCTAATAATAACTAAAATATGCATAGCAACTTGAGGTTTTCAAAATACTTTATCTCATTTTATCATGTCTACAACCCTGAGATAAGTGTTATTATTATCCCATTTTATAGATGAGGAATCTGAGGCTCAGAGAGTTAAGTGATTTGCTCAGCTTCACACAGATAGCAAGTGTCTGAGATGGGATTTGAACTCAAGTCTTACTGACTCCAAGTTCGGCACCCTATGCACTTTGTCACCTAAACGGTACCTCAGAGGCCATCTAATCTAACCTTTTCCTCTTACAGATTTCAATCTGGATCCTATGACTTTGGAGTCAGTGTTATTTCCACACTGACTTGTATATTTTTAAATCATACATCAAAGAAAAGAGATAGGTACATTCAAAGTAAAATTATGATAAAAATGTTAATGTCAGTTGACATGTTCGGTCATTCTAGTGTTAAAGTTCTTTTTTCTTTTTTGATCATTGGTGATAAGGGAAAACATGAGACCATCCTTCAAAAAAAAAAAATCTCTTGTATGTTCCTAGTTAAGAAAAATTTCTCCATAGGTTCTGTTTTCCACCTTTCAGGTATTTTTGTTGGTCTCTGCTACCTCTACTTCAAATTCCCCATATCCTTCTTAAGTGCTATAGCCCCCAAAAGGCCAGAAGTTTTTCTTAGGGGGTTGGACAGTTAAAAGGCATCCTTGTTCTGCCACTGATTCAGTAGGTAGCTTTGAGCAAGTAATCTAACCTCTTTGGGCCTCGGTTTCCTAATATATAAAATGAATAAGTTGGAGAAAATGATCCCAAAGGTACTTTCTACATGGAATGGTCTGTCAGAGTAGTAGAGCAGAGATCTCTGTATTCCTCGGGACTGGCTTATCAGTTAGACTCCTCATCACCAAGCTGTTAAAATACTTCCTGCCACATTGTTCCATGGGAGATGAAGCATGTCACAGGGAACAGAATCATCTTCAAGTGTCAGTGAAATGTCATTCAGGATACAGTGCCTTACACGAAGTAGACATTTAAATGTTGAGTGATACTGTTTTTAATAATTTTAACACACATTATTGCCTGTTTTGTTGGACAGAATTCCTTCCAGCTAGCACTGTTTCACCTATTTGTCTGAAAGATTGAAGGACATGAGTGCCATTTGGCTTCTTGCCAAAACAAGAGCAAAACCAAAAACGTGATTGAGCAACAGGAATGTGAATGTTGCACAGGACAATTCTTTCGAGAAATATCAAATCTCAGGCACCATAGAGCTATAAGCTAGTCTAGCTCCTAAATGGCAATGAATAAATGACAGTAAGAAAATGATTAGAAGTTTGCCATACAAGTCCGTGGGGTAGAGTGGAAATAACACTGACTCCAAAGTCATAGGATCCAGATTCACATCTCATGCTCTCTATATGACCTTGGGCAAGTCACTTAACTTCCACTGGCCTCAGTTTACCCACCTGCAAGAGGAAAAGGTTAGATTGGTTATGTGGTAGAGAACTGATTGTGATTCACAAAGGTTAAATAACACAACCATCTAAGCTCATCCTTTCTATTATATGGTACTGTTAATATTCATAGCTTGCTATTAACATTAGTTGACTCAAGCTCTCTAGGTCACAGTTTCCTGTTTGTGTAAATAAGCGATTAGACTTGATCAGGGATACTGACCTGTGTCCCTTTGGCAAACTGATGAAGCCTAATACCACTGTGGTTTGTTACCTACATTCATAATTGAAGGAATTGCTGAATTTTAGTTGGGAATTAGTGAAAGTAAAGATGTAATTCTTTTCCCATCCAAGTCTAAAGACCTCTTAAAATATGATCATGGATCCCAAAGGATTAGCAGACTACAGATTAAACACCCTGGATTAGATAATCCTTAAGGTTTCTTCTATTTTTTTGTGTTCAGTTGTTTCAGTCAAATCTAATTCTTTGTGACACCAAAGATACTGGAATAATTTGCCATTTCTTTCTTCAGCTAATTTTACGGATGAGGAAACTGAGGTAAACAGGATTAAGTGACTTACTGAGGATCACACAGTTAGTAAGTGTCTCATGCCAAATTTGAATTCAGGTCTTCAAGACTCCAAGGCTGGCACTTTATGCACTATGCCACCTAGCTGCCCCCTAATTTTATTCTAGACAGTTTAGTATTCATTTATGATGGGAGAAGAGGGATAAAGTAGTGTTAGTACATCTTGTTCCTCATCTTTCTGGATCTTGTTCATACTTCTGAAAAACAATAAAGATGAAAGAACTGGGGTTTTTAATATGTTAACTCATATTTACATAATATGTATAGAGTAATCCATCTCTCTGTTCTCTTCAATAGTAAAGTAATGTGGGGGATGGGACATTTTTTTTAAAAGCTCTTTGAAGACTTGGGTAATAATGGTTTTGTTGCTTGTTCGCTTATTTTTGTAGCACTATGAATTCCTAGAAACAGATATTTAATAAATGTTAAATGTTTAGTATGTGCTATGTACTTGGGCTTGGGCAGCTAGGTGGCTCAGTGGATAGAGCGCCAAACCTAGGGTCAGGAAGATGCATCTTCCTGAGTTCAAATGTGGCTTCAGACACTAGCTATGTGACCCTGGGCAAGTCAGTTCCCTCATCTGTAAAATGAGCTGGAGAAGGAAATGGTGAACCACTCTGGTATCTTTGCCAAGAAAACCATAAATGGGATCATGAAGAGCTGGACCTGACTGAAAAATGACTGAGCAACAAAATGTACTTGGGGGGTGGCAGGGGTAAATACAGTAAAATAGTCTCTGCTGTAATGAAGTTTACAATGTAGGAGAGGACATAGGATATGTATGTAGGTAACTGTAATTGAAAGAAAATATGAAGATCCAATAAGAGGTGGAGTTAAGAAGAGAAGGTGATTTTCACTTAGGAGTATCTACTTTATAGAGTGGATCATGAAGCAAAGCACCAGCATTTATTACATACTTAGTGTATAAAAGGAACTAAGTGTGTGGATGGCCTTTATTAATCACCCCATAGTGTCCAGTTGTTTGATTTTTCATTTTTGAGTTTTACCTTCTTACACCTTAAAATAGTTATGTGGAAATGAGTGGAGGGGATACAATGTCCTGCAGCTCCATTCATTCTGTAGTTTTCAAAGAGGTTCACTTTAAAAAGAGTCTCTCTCTGAAAATTACTTCATACTTGAATTTTAACAGTTTTTAATAAATAAAGGTGTTTTTTTTTTCTGTACTCTTTAAACTGTTCACATCCAAAAGAAGCATGACCCTAAATCCTTAGCATGGTGATCCTGCCCTTACATTTATTCAACAATTTACTTTCTGTAACTTTTGTAACCAAATTGCTTATCACTTATCTGAAAACTATGTCCTTATATTCAGATCTAGCAGGTTTTTTTTTAATTAAAGCTCCTTTTTCTACTATTTTTAGCCTCTAAAGTGTTCATTTGTGGAAAGAGGTAAGACCTTACATCCTTTGTCTGTTGAATTAAGCTATCTTTATTTATGGCAAAAGTACTTTTTCCACCCCC
Source organism: Phascolarctos cinereus (assembly GCF_003287225.1). Classification (NCBI taxonomy): domain Eukaryota; kingdom Metazoa; phylum Chordata; class Mammalia; order Diprotodontia; family Phascolarctidae; genus Phascolarctos; species Phascolarctos cinereus. The sequence continues at coordinate 348,831,339 of NW_027555847.1, read as the reverse complement.
TTCAGCACCAAACTGCTGCAGTGTGAAAGAGCAGTACCCAAAAGGAATAGTACTTTACATTAAGACAAATCTGTCCGTGGTATAGAGGATGAATTATAGGGCATGAAATGGGAAACAGGGCACCAATTAAGATACTCTTGTAATCCTATGTTGCTTTGGTTGTTCAATCGTTTCAATCAGGTCTAACACTCCATGATGCCATTTGGGGTTTTCTTGGCAGAGATAGTGGAGTGGTTTGCCATTTCCTTCTCCAACTCATTTTACAGATGAGGAAACTGAGGCAAGTAGGGTTAAGTGACCTGCCTAGGCTTTCACAACTAAGAAGTGATTGAGTCCAGATTTGAACTCCTAAATAGGAGTCTTCTTGACTCCAGGCTCAGCACTTTGCCCACTGCTGCCCCCTAGCTGTCCCCATTGTAGGTAATCATCTAGGCAACAGTTAATAGGGACCTGGAATGGATGGGTGACAGGGGAAGTTGGGAGACAGGGATACTGTATGATATTACAGAGATAGAAACAACAAGACTTAGCCATTGTTTGAATGGTCAGGCTGGGCAGTAATTCTGGAGGGAGGGAGAAATCAGAGGTGAGTGTGATCCCTTCTCTGCCTCTTCTTCATTTTCTTTAAATTAACTTTTTCTTTGGGGGGTAGGGGTGGAGAGGAGAATTTCCCTAATTAGCCTTGGTGATGAAAAGCAAGAGTTCACAATAGATGATTATAGTCATACTATTACAGTTATCATAAGGGTGATGTAATCCTTTCCAGAGCCTCTTGCAGCCTATTAAGCAAACTAAGGGACATTGTCCTTGTCTAAGAAGGCAGTAGGGATGAATAGCAGGTATGACAGGGCCATTGTGTCGAGGATTCAGGAATTATTTGTTAGCTCCAGAACTTTCCAGTTGAACACGTCCAGTTGTATTTCATTGTGCTTCCTGTGTCCAATATGAGGTATTTTTTGTGGGTCAAACCTAAAAATGATGCTGATGATAGCATGGGTCACATACTGTGAAAAAAACACCAGAGGAAGACTCCTCTTAGCCTATGGTCTAATCATACAACTTAAGGCACAGAGGCCAGGCCAAAACAAGAGTCTCAAATGCTTCTTCAACCTAGACCTGAACTCGGTCACAGACCTTACATGTATGTAGTAGTGCTGAAAGACAAGGGTCGTTTCCCAAAGTGCAGACCTGGTGATTGTAATGTTTTGGCCTACGTTCCAAGGACTGGCCCTTATTTTTATCTTGTGTTTCAGATCTCAGGCCAAGGTTTTCTCTGCCAGCTCTGTGCACAGAGGAGACACTTAATAAACCCTTGAGAGCTGATTGATGGGACTGATTAATTTAGAAACAGTCCCCTCTTTGCTCAAGTGCACTTCCTTTACCTATAAATGCCTTAATATGACTGTTTCATTTCTAGCTCTTGCTTGTATATTGCTAACAGACTTAGGAATCCTAGGGAAAGAGATTTTTGCCGACAAGTATATGACTCACATAAGCCTGAACTTAGGACTCTGTTAAATGCTGCTCTTTGGACCAACTTTGCAAGCCTCATGTGAACAGGGCACGAGTCGTTCACTAAAAATATGATTCATACTTCAGCTTAAATTAGACTTCAGGCACACATCAAGCAGTTAAATCAGTAGGTTAGCCTTTTAGGCCTGGTTGGGGCTGGGGCAGCAGTTTTTCAGAAGTTGTAAATATGATTTTTTTTCAGAGAAATAAAAAAAAAGTTTTCCAGAGGGGTAAGACAGGTGGTGCCAGGGGTCAGCCAGGTTTTGAGGCCTGAAAAATGGGAACTCCAAATGAAAAGAAAAACGTGTTGTCTTTGCCTCATCCTTATGAATATGGGGCATGCTTCTTATCTCATAGTAAGGCACATGGCCCTGATGAGAACACGGAGCTTTCTTTAACTCACTTTCAACTCACGGACATCTGCTTTCAGTTCAGTCCCTCTTGAGGCATAGCCCAAGTCAAGAAAAGGTGGCCTGGGTCCTTTGCCAGTGAATTTCAGTTCAGTAATGAAAACTGGCTGAATTCCAAAAGTTTAGTCAAAGGTTTGCTGCAGTGTGCTATTCATTTTTCCACCTTGGCGTTCACTTAAATTCTGGGTCTCTAAGCAGAATTCCTCAGAGTAGGTCCTCCCCTGCCTAACCTCTACCCTTAGAAATATCACAGGGTCATAGACTCATAAACTCATAGGTTTGTAGGATTCTTTCACACAGTTGCCAAAGCAATTTTCCTGAATTGTGGGTCTGACCATATCACACACATACCCCACCTTCAGTAAATTCCAAAGTCTTCTCATTGTCTCTGGGATCAAATCTAAGTTCCTCTGCTTAGTTTTTTAACCTTTCACAATGTTGCTCCAGTCCACTTTTCCATAAGCCATTAATCCCCTTCCTAAACTTTATGGTCCTGCCTAGTAGGCCTCCATATTGTTCCTTGCATTCTACTCTCCATCTCTTTTGTCCTTTGCATTTGCCATCCTCCAGGCCTCAAATGCATTCCCACCTCATCTTCACCTTTAGATTTCCCTGTTTTCCTTCAAAGCTCTGTTCAAGTGACGACTCCATGAAGCCTTTCCAAATCCTCCCAGATGCTGATGCCTTCTACCTCCCCCAAATTTAACTTGTATTCTTTTTATTTGTTTGTTTGTTTTGCTTTTTGGTGAGGCAATCAAGGTTAAGTGACTTGCCCAAGGTCACACAGCTAGTAAGTGTCAAGAGTCTGAGGCTGAATTGGAACTCAGGTCCTCCTGACTCTAAGGCCAGGGCTCTATCCACCTACCTTCCCCCTTATATTATTTTTGTATAATATTTTATAGATTTTATTTATGTTTATTTTTATCCTCCCTCAAATGAAATGCAGGCATCCTAAGGGCAGGGTCTTCTTCCTTTTTGTCTTTGGATCGCCAGCGCCTACTACAATGCTTGGCACATTATGAGTGCTTAATAAATATAAATGCTTGTAGATCATTTGATTGATTGATCATAGGAGAGGATATAGGTTATGTATGGAGGTAACTGTAATTCAAAGAAAATATGAAGATCCAATAAGAGGTGCAAAGTGCTGTCCATGGAGTTAAGAAGAGAAGGTGATTTTCACTTAGGAGTATCTACTTTATAGAGTGGATCAACGAATTGATTGTAGAGTTAGAACCTTAGAATCTGTCTAATCCAACACCTTTATTTTACGGATGAGGAAAATGAGGCCCAGGAAGTTAAATAACTTGTCCAGGGGTCATACAGAAAGCAGATAGAAAGTCTGACCTATTTGTTGATAAGCCTCAGTTTCCCTGTCTGTAAAATGAGAAGCTTAGACATAGATGATCTCTAAGGATCTTTTCAAATCTAAAACGTAGGATGCAACTATATTTACAAAGAACTTTATTTTTACTCTGGAGCAGAGTAAAAGCAGCAGGAGACGTATAAGCAAGAAATAAAAAGAAAGGAGATAAGAAGGAAGAGAGTAGCAGAAACAAAACCTAACAGCATTGGCAACCGTAGGCAGTGGTGATGATTCAAAGAAGGCCTGTAGATCAGAAGTGGATGAAAATATCAGACAGTGACAATAAAGAAGAGAAGCAGGAGAAAACAACTCTAGAGGCAGCTGGATGGTGCCGTGAATGGAATGCTGGGCCTGGAGTCAGGAAGACTCGAGTCCAAATCTCACCTCTGATGTTTACCAACTGTATGATCCAGGACTAGTCACTTAACCTGTCTGCCTCAGTTTCCTTGACTGTAAAATGGGGATAAGTACAGCACCCTACTTCCCAGGGTTTTTGAGAAAATTAAACAAGACAATATTTGTAAAGCATTTAGCACATTGCCTGGTATATATTCGATGCTTAATAAATACTTTTTTTTTCTTCCTTCCTCTGCAATCTGAGAGGGCAAATAACCATCTTCCTCTCAATAGTCTTTGAAGATAAGCATAGGAATACATCTCTATTGTGTGGATGTGGGCCCAGACTTTGGTTTGTTTTATTTTCTTGGGTTTTTTTTGTTTGTTTGTTTGTCTAGGCAATGAGTGACTTACCCAGGGTCACACAGCTAGTAAGTGTTATGTGTCTGAGGCCGGATTTGAACTCAGGTCCTCCTGAATCCAGCCTGGACTTTGGTGAAAACAAGACAGACTTCTGTCTCGACTTGTAAGAGCATGAAGTAGAAGGACTAAATCCTTAAGACCCATGCCCCATGAAAAATGTACCTGTATCTATGACATAATGCAGCAACTGATGTTCATAATTAGGCCATTGCTTAAAATATGCATGTTACAAGTGAAATGGAATTTTTAGGCAACAGTAGGTACAGAAAGAAATTGCCTTCTAAAATGCACAATAATCATAGATTCATTAAAATCTAGAGTTATAAGGAACCTCAGAGATCTTCTATGCCAGTCCTCTCATTGTACAAATCAGTTAATCAATAGGCATTTATTTAGCACTTATGTCCTAGGTATTATGCTTGGCATTGGGGATAGAAATATAAAGAATGAAATAATCCCTATTTGAAAGAAGCTTACATTATAATGAGAGAAACAAGAAATACTTACAAAATATACATATATGTACAGCAAATGTATAAACTGAATTAATACAAACATATTGAAAGTACATTGTGACTTTCCCCATCCTGGTTTCAATATATTGCAGGTCAGCATTAGAAATTAAATGGGAATTTTGGGGGAATTTTGTGAAAGCCACAGACGATACAAGAAGGCCAGCATGCAACACAGAGCTTATGACCAAATACTTAACCTAAAATTTACAATAAGCTACTGTAAACACCCATAAAAGAAAAAGAAAAAATTCAAACTTCTTCTCTGGTATGAAGGGAGGGCCAAAAAATTTTAAACAGGTTTTTCAGATCATGGGGCACTGTGCCCCTAACTCCCGATGTGGAAGGTAGTTTGGGAGAAGATGATGCCTTAGCTGCATCTTAAAGGAAGAAAGGAATTCTAGGAGGCAGGCAGGGGTAAGAACAGACTGCATTACAGGTGTATGGAATGGCCACTACATTAGGACCCAGATAGGCAAAGTGACTTACCAGAGGCCATATAGTTTGTTAGTGGCAGAACTGGGACAAAGCCCTAAGTTCAGAATCTGGGACCCTTTTGTTTTCCCATTTAACTTGTTCCATTGTATTGTGAGAGGACTTTATTTTTTTTATTTTTTTAGTGAGGCAGTTGGGGTTAAGTGACTTGCCCAGAGTCGCACAGCCTCAGATGAGGCCGGATTTGAACTCAGGTCCTCCTGACTCCAGGGCCAGTGCTCTGTCCACTGCGCCACCTAGCTGCCCCATTCCGTTGTATTGTGGCATTGGTTTTTTTTAACAGAAAAGTTCTTAGAATTATGTAATTGTTAGTTATGTTCAGTTAACCCCCCAACAAATAAAAATAAATTCAGTGACAATATAGTACTCTTCCTTTGCTTACCAAAAGGCTGGCACTGGTTGAAGCTATGCTGTGTCTGAATGAATCTCTTTTGTAAACGCCTCTAGTTTTCTACAATACTTCCATAATTGGGAAAGGGATATTTACTCAACCAAGAGGGAACCATGTATTAAAATACTGCTTCATCAGTAATATTTCTTTATGGCATTTGTTTGTATGTACCAGTGAAACAAATTTTTGCTGTGCTTAATAATTTTTTGCTGATGAATGAGCATTTTAAATTTTGGATTTCAACTTTGATGGTGATGACTTCCTCCTAGGCTCCCAATAATTTTTTATGTACACTTTGGTCACATCACTTATCCCCATTGAAACCCAGTTTATAAATGTGAAACATGAAAATTCTGCCTATCAACTCTGTCTATTTCTGATTCATCTTTAGGATTAACAGGAAAAGAAACCATAGAATCAGGAGGCTGGAAAAAGGACCTTAATGGGCAAGGATGGAGACAACCTCCTGAAAGCACTATTGGCCAAGTTCCTGTGGTGCCAAATCACAAGGCAAGGTTTCCAAGGTCAGTAGGTCATAGATATTTCTTATTCTTCCTCTCTCTCCCTCTTAATCCTCTCTATCCATAGTACATTTTATCATATGGGTCATCAGAAAAATATTGTATTTCCTTTGGAATAAATAGGCTCCATTATTGAGAGTTCGTCCCTTATGTTCTTCTACCTTCAGGGAAAACTACATTTAAACCACGCAGAGAGATTGCTGCCTACACTTTTTCTTGAAAGAGGCTCTGCCGTTTCCATTAGTGATATGGTCTAGTGTCTCAACCCTCTTGAGCCTGTGAATTCTAACCAGAGTCCTTCTTTTGCTAATTTAAGTCCAGTCTGTCTTTTCCTGGCCACAGTGGAAAGGGAGAACAGCTGGTTACTGTCACTTATGCAGCAACCTCGCCTACATTTGCAGCAGCCCCCATGCAACCCTAACCTCCCCAGGCCTTGACTTCAGCCCTCTTTTCTTTAGGCCAATGAAACCCAATCTTTAGCCCTTCCTTACCTTTCCCATTCTAGGAGCTCCTTTCTATGTTTTCTGCTATTTGGTAAATTATTTTGTCAGAAATTACTGTTCATTGTTATTTGTTCTGGATGGTATTTCATTTGTAATCTCACAGGTCTCTGGGCTGTGTTCTTTCATTTTCATCTCCACAAGCATAAATTATAGCTATTCATCTTCATTAATTCTTCTTTTAAAAAAAATAGTATGGCTTCCTTAAAGAATCCCAAGGGAAGCTTGGTAGGGCTTTTAATTCATCAGCGCTCATAGGTAAAGCTGGCCAAGTAGAGTCCCCTCTTGGTTATCCTTGAAGTGCAGAACTCACCTCTGTGGGTACCTTGCAGGTTACCTGCAGGAAAGAGATCTGTGGAAATGGTGAATGCCAGCAGTGGTTGCAAAGGGCAATAAATAAGTCAGCGGCCTGGCCACCCAGAATAAGCTAGAAATGGTGCAAACATGTCAAATGGGCATGAAAGGTAGGAAAGAAGACATGGAGTGGCCTCTCAGTATGAAGAATGGAGGTGTAGGAATTCCTGAGACATCTACAAACAGATGCAGCACTTATTAACCAAGTAACTTAGTTTATTCCTTGGTTTATTAAGCAGCTATTGTGTACAATGAAGGGAATAGATGAGACATACGTGCATAGTTTATGTCATAGGGCTGTTGATCCAGAGCACAAAGGAAATTCAGTGTGGTACAGTGGAAAGTGTACGGGTTTTGACGTCAGGAGACCTTGATTCAAATCCTGCATCTGTCACTACCCTTGGGATATTTGGAAAGTCACTTAATCTCCCTGGGCCTCAGTTTCTTCATCTGTAAAATGAGGGGGTAAGACTAGAAGATGTCTAAAGTCCCGTCTAGCTATAAATCTCTTATCTAGTTCAACCCACTCTCTTACAAATAAAAAAACTGAGTAAGACGCTATTAGGCTGCTAGGTGGCTCAATAGACAGAGTGCCAGGCCTGGCCTGGAGCCAGGAAGACCTGAGTTCAAATGAAGCCTCAAACACTTACTAGCAATAGACCAACAGCAAGAAAACACTATCCCCATTCTCGCAGAGCTTATAGACTAGCCAGGGAATATGACATATAGACAATTTGGTGTAATCACATTATTACATCATAAGTACTTTGAGGTGGGGGTAGGGAACAAAAGAGACCTGTAGTTTAATAATCTTTTTGTTGTTGTTCAGTCATTTCAATCACATACAACTCTTCATTTGGGGTTTTCTTGGCAAAGATAGTGGAGTGGTTTGCCATTTCCTTCTCCAGCTCATTTTACAGATGAGGAAACTGAGGCAGACAGGGTTAAGTGACTTGCCCAGGATCACACAGCTAGTAAAAGTATCTGAGGCCAGATTTGAACTCACAAAGATGAGTCTTCCTGACTCCAAGCCTGGCGCTGCATCCACTGAGCCACCCAACTGCCCCTGGCACCTAAGGGCACCTAACTGCCCCTGAATCACCTGGGAAAACTCCTTATCTGGGAACTTCCCCTGCCACTTCAGATCAGAACCTACTCTGTACCTTACAGTGTTAACTGTAGCAGTGCCTGGGGCACTGAGAGGTTGTGTTCACACAATTAGTATGTGTCAGAGGGAGGACTTGAACCTAGGTCCTCCCTCCAAGTCCAGCTCTCTGTGCCTTACTCTACTATATAATGCCATATAATGCATTATATAGGTTCAAAATAAAGTCTGTAGTGATGCCATCTGTAAAGAATAGTTATGTCCACCCTTGACTCCTAGGACCTCCGAGGAGGGCAGCATGTGTTACCTGGAGCCATTTACACCATCTGACAGTATTGTCCCTTTGTTCTAACTACTGTGACCTTCTTGTGACTGGAAGAATTGAATGACCCTACATTAGTTTACCGTCCTGTACATTTTAGTACCCCTTCGGCACCGCAAAAGTGTGTAAAGTATATTTGCAGCCTTGGCCTAAGAAACCTGAGATCTATTGGCAAACTCAGATTGTGCAATTTAATGCACCTGATCATATTGACATCTGTGACAGCTGGGGTAGCCACTATTGACATAATGCTGCAGCATTATTCAGAACCTTGAATAAAAAATGAAAAACCAGTATGTCAGAATTCTGTTACTGCCTGAGGAAAACTCAGCCACTAATTTGCTGAGCATCATTCACCTTGCCCATGATTTATGAACTGACCTGGTATTCACTGAGGTTCCCAGAACAATTTATTTGGTAGATAGACCTCCAAATGTGACAGAAGTCTTCATGGGACATTGCTTGATTTTTTTGTTTGTTTTAAACCAGGCATTTCCTTCTCCCAAATCTTCCCATAAAAAGTTAGGGTTGAATCCTGTTATAACGTAGTGCACTTTCACACAGATTCAAATATGACATGGATTTTTTAAAAAGTAACTTACTGTATGAAGTAAAAACCTTCTGTAACATTTAAGCTATCGTACTAGGGATCATCTGATCTCCTGAAAGAGTCTTTTTGTGTTTTAAATCATCACACAATTAGAGCATTAAAGGATAAATGAAGGGGTTTTTTTGTTTGTTTACATTTTTTGAAACAAACTTGAAGAGAAACGTACTACTAATGCATGAGAAAACTGAGATTCCATTTTGATTTTTGAAAATGGCAGTGCCAGCTGATATCACAGTATTCCTGGGGGAGGGAGCATTCATTCTAGCCCCAGGGAAATAACTGAGTGCACAGAAACAGTTCTGAAAGCAAGCACTGATACTTGTACCTGGGACTTAATGAGAATTAAGCAAGAGACCTAAATCGTGAAGTCCTTGAGGATGTGGTGGAATGTGTTTTGATTATTTTCTGTAATAAATGGTTACTGAAAAAAATACATGATGGATGAATTCGACCTAATGAGGAACTGAAAATATATTCTGTTCTGGATTTTCTGAGCTTGAATTACTCGGTTTTGGATTCCCAATAGCAAATGTTTAATTCCAGGCTCATTTATCTCTGTGATTTAACACTCTTACCCTTGGCTTCCTGTCCATCATCAGTTGGTCTGTGCTTAGGGAATTCAAAGTAACATTATCAAGTCATATCATCTTTACCAGTAAATACTTATTGAGTTATTTGTAGGGCACTGTGCTGGACACTGAGAATATTAAGAAGTGTGAAATAGGTTGCCTGACCCTCTTGAATTTACACTCCTAGTTAGGGAGATAAGACATGTACAGACAAAAAATAAATAAGAACACAAGATAGCATATGCCAGATGGAAATGAGCAGGACACAGAGTGAGTGCTGTAGGATCACTGTAAGCTGGGACAATTGGGGAAATTCTAATAAAGGTGGGTCTTGAATTGTTCCTTTGGGGATGGGTTGGACATAAATCAAAATGAGGAATTAGGGTATTATTTGACAGAGGTAGATGGGAAGATGGAGGAATGTCATGAACAAAACTACTTCGGAAGGAAGGTTTGTGACCTGTTCAAGGAGCAAGAAATAGAGGCCACTGGGTTTGGAATATGGGGTGTGTGTAGGACCATAGGAAATAGAGAGATAAATAGATACCATTTTGTGAAGGATCTTGAATGCTAAGCCAAGGAATTATTTTGTTTCTGTTTTCTCTGCAAAAGAGAATGTCTGGAAATGACAGAACAAAAATGACTAACAAGGTGTTGCTCTCCGGGATAAGTAAGGAGATGGTAAGAGAGTCTCTTGCTGCCCTTGATTTATTTAAGTTGCCGGGTCTATAACTACATCCACAATCCTGAAAGAACTTGCAGATGTCATTACTGAGCCCACTGTCAGTGATCTTTGAAAGGTCATGAAAAACAAAAGAGGTGCCACAAGATTAGAGAAGGGCAAATGTACTGGTTTTCAAAAAAAGAAAGTGAACAGAGTGTGTAAACTATAGGCCAGTGAACTTGACTTTGCTTCTTGGGAAAGTTCTAGAAAAGCTCATTAAAGTAGAAAGGGGGGAACCGGCTCATTGCCAGTAGAAAGGGGAAAAGTAAAACCAGCTTGGCTTCATCAAGAACAGTTTCATGGCAAACTAATTTCACTTTCTTGTTTGATAGGATTATGAAATTGTAGATGAGAGGAATGCTGTAGATGTAGTTGGCTAAGGTTTTTAGCAAAGCTTTTGATAAAGTATCTCATTCTGTTTTTGTGGAGAAAGTAGATGAGATAATACAGATAGATTCAGAACTGGTTGGTTGGTAGACTCAATGAGTAGTTGCCAATGGATCAATCTAAATATGGCAGGCAGTCTCTAGGGCAGAGCCACAGCAGTCAGTGTTTGACCCTGTGCTGTATTAAATATTTTTATAAATGACTTGGATCATTAGATTCACAGATAACACAGGGCAGGAATAACTAATGCACTGGTTGACAAAATCGGGATCCAATAGGATCTGGACAGACTAAAATATTGGACTAACTCTAACAAGATGAGATTCAACTTGTTGGAGTAGGGACTCCTTTAATATATGGGTGAGATGAGAGGGACACTGAGGCCTCTTCTGACTCTCAAGTCACTCTGTGAGTTTGTGAATTTAATATTGTCCAGATGGCCTAACTGAATCACAATTAAAATCAATATATTGTTCCACTTTCCAGACTCTGCCCTCACACCTGCTCTCCATCCCTCTCCCTGCCCCCCCATCATATACAGGCATTCCTTGGTTTTCTTGTCAGAATGTTTCTAGAAACCATGTGATATGCAAAACCATAATGGTGTAAACATGTTTTTTAGCTGTACATTTATATTGCCTGCTAAGACTATAAGTTGCAGAGAAGATATTGATTGGCATTGACGAAGGATGTTTCTACTTGGGAGCTCCTTAAATATGAAATCACAGATATGATTTTTAAAATAATATTGCTACTGTCAATCAGTAAATGTCCATTAAGTGCCTCCTGTGTTCCGGGCACAGTGCTAAGCATTGGAGACACAAAGAGACAAAAGATAGTCCCTGCCCTCAAGGAGCTTACAATCTAATGGGAGAAACAAACAAACTACAACAACAAAACCAAATATATACTAATAAGGTATATGCAGGAAAAAAAAAGGAAATAATTAAAAGATGTCACTAGAATTAAAGGGATTGGGAAAGTCTTCCTGTAGGAGGTGGGATGTTAACTGTGACTTGAAGGAAGCCAGGAGGCAGAGATGAAGAGAAATAGCATTCTGGGCATGCAGGACAGTCAGAGAAAATGCCTGGAGCCAAGAAATGGAGTTATATCCTGTTTGTGGAACAGCAAGGAGGCCAGTGTCACTGAATTAGAGTGTGTGGTAGAGAGTAAGGTATAAGAAAACTGGAAAGGTAGAAAGGGCCTAAGGTATGAAGGGTTTTGAATGCCAAACAGATATTTGATCCTGGAGGTTATAGGAAACCACTGGAGTTTATTGAGTGGAGAGGGTGACATGATCAGACATGCACTTTAGGAAAATTCACTTTGGTGGTTGAATGGAGGATGGATTGGAGTGAGACTTAAGGCAGGCTGACCCATCAGCAGGCTATTGCTATAGTCGAAGTGTGAGGTGATGAGGTCCCGCACCAGAGAGAGAAGGGAGTATATTCAAGAGATGTTGCAAAGGTGGAAGTAGCAGGTCTTGGCAACAGATTGGATATGAGGGAGAGGGGAGTGAGAGATGATGAGGAGTTGAGGATCACATCTGGATTGCAAGCTTGAGGGAATGTAAGGATGATGTTCTCAGAAGTAATAGGGAAGTTATGGGGGTTAGGGGAAAGGTTTTGGGGAAAAGATAATTAACTCCTTTGAGACGTGTTGATTTTTAAATGTCTACTGGATATCCCGTTCGAAATATATGAAAGGCTGTCAGTAGAGAGGTTAAGGCAGAATAGGTAGATCTAAGGATCATCAGCATAAAGATGGTAATTAAATCCACGGGAGCAAATGACATTGCCAAGTGGAATATCATGGAAGGAGAAGAGAAGAGGGTCTTTGTGGGACACTTATAGGGTGTGCCCTGGATGAGGCTCCAGCAAAGGAGATTGAGAAGTACTCCTAGAGATAGGAAGAGAACCAAGAGAAAGCGGTGTTCTGAAAACCTAGAGACAAGAGAGTACCAAGAAGAAAAGGAAGATTAACAGTGTCAAAAGGCTTCAGAGAAGTTAGAAAGAATGAGGACTGAGAAAGGGATATTGGATTTGCCATTTAAGAGATCAATGGGAAGTGTTGGGCCACTATATAGTTTACAGTTACCCATGGTATCATTGGGTATCATCAGCAAGACAAAATGATAAGATTAGAAAACCTGGAGAAACTGAGCAAGATACTGAGTCTGATATGTGAGCATATGAAGAATAGAAGCTGTGGGCTTTGTTTTTATTGTCATCATGGGGTAAACAGATGCGATTTGAAGCAGGAATAAAATGGAGACTGCCTATTTTACATTTTAAAACTATTTTCAGATGATTCATAACACGTCCCATTCTATCCAATTACTTTTTTACTTGACTTTTATTCTCTCTGTTTATCTTTCCCAAAAACAGGAATGTGTATAGGCAAAACACAAGGCAGCTAGATAGAGCATTGGCGAGAAACTTGCTACATACCAGCAGCAAACTCACAGACGGTCTGGTATGACAAGGAGAATAATGAGGGTGCAGGGCATTGCCACAAATGCCAGTGCCCTGCAGCTCACCTATTTCCAGGCTGACAGTCAGTTAGTCAGCTAGATTGACATTCAGCACACGCACACACACACACACACACACACACACACACACACACACACACACAATTTAAAACTAATTAAATTCTTACAGGGAATTCTCTCAACCTTATTTGCAGAATATCCTCTGCAAATGAGAAGAGGATAGCCTGCAGAGCAGATGTTCTGAAAATGTATTAACTTTTTCTACTGTGATGCAATCCACCAACAAGCATTTATTAAGTACCTACTATGTGCAAGGAACTGTGCTAAGCCCTAGGGATAGAGAGACAGAAGTGAAACAATCCCTGTCCCTGCAGAACTTTCAGGCTAGCCAGGGGAGATGTTCATATGTAGGTATATGTGAACTGGATAAAAGATGATTTGGGGGGAGGTAGTAACAACTTGGGCAGGGGGGATCAGGAGAGGGGAATCAGGTTAGAGTACAGGGCCTGGAGTAAGGAAGACCTGAGCTCAAATCCAGCCTCAGATATTGACTATCCATGTGGCCCTAAGCAAGTCACTTCACCTCTTTCTGCCTCAGTTTCCTCATCTGTAAAATGAGGATTATAATAGCACCTATCTCCTAAGGTTGTTGTGAGGACTAAATGAGATAATAATTATAAAGTGCTTATCACAGTGCCTAGAACGTAGTAGATGCTATATAATGCTATTAGTTATTATTATGCTATTATTATGCTATTAGTTATTGTTATTATAATTGTAATAAAGAATAAGCATTCTTAGGACTAGATTTCAGGGGGTCTGTGAACTTGGATGGAAAAAAATTATATCTTTAGTTCATTGTAAGTGGTTTCCTTGGTAGTCGTGTGTATTTTATTTTATGCATTTAAAGACTTATTCCAAGAAGGGGTCCATAGGCTTCTTCATCAGACTGTCAGCAGGGTTCATAACACAGAAAAGATTAAGAACCCCTGAGCTGAGCCTTGAAGTCAGCTAAGGCTTCTGAGAGACTAAGGTGAGAAGGGACTGTATTCCAAGGAAAGGGGACAGCCAGTGGAAAGGCATGTAGATACAAGATGTATGTGTTATGTGTGAAGAAGAAAAAGAAATCTAGTTCATCTAGACTGTAGTGTGTGTGTGTGTGTGTGTGTGTGTGTGTGTGTGTTCCATTTCGTTCTAGAGTAGTGGTTCTCATAGTGTGGTCTGGGAACCTTTGGGAATCCCTGATCAAAACTAGTTTGAAAATCATATTATGATGTTTTCATTTTTAATACAAAAATATCAATACATATGACCTACATTAACAAAAGCTCTTTGTCCAATCCTTTGTAAGAGTGTAAAGGAGTCCTGAAACCAAAAACTTTGAGAACCACTGTTCCAGAGGTTATAGGAAGCCACTAGAATTTACTCTGTAGGGAAGTGACATGGTCTGATCTGTACTTTAGGAAAATCTCTTTGGCAGCTATGGGGAGGTCAGGGTGGGGTAAGGAAAAGCTTGAGGCAGGGGGACCCTTGAGGAAATTAGCACAGGTGAGAAGTGACAAGGGTTCAAACTAGAATGTCAGCCATATGAGTAGAAAGAAGGGGATGAATGAGAGAGGCTGCCAAGGTGGAAATTACAACTGAGTCAGCATTTAAGTGATTGCAGGTAAGTTTCTGATGTAGCTTTCCAATAAGTTAAATGATGGAAGCTTCTGCCTCTTGAAGTTTCAGTTTCAGAATGAGTAGCTCTAACCAGAGTCGACAACATGCCAATATCCAGTTTATACTGGAAGGGGATGAATCGTTGAAAGGCATTGAAGAGGGCCCTTCCACTGCAGAAATGACAAATTCCATGAGCTGTAGGTTTACAATCTACTTGATGACCTCATGCTATTAGACGACAAGAAATCTTGGGTCAAAAAATGCAGGAAGTGTTATTGCAGCTAGGGGAGTCTTGTAGGAAAAAAAGGATGGGCACCTAACAGGCACCTAATAAATTTTTGCTAATTGATTGCTTTGCTAATAGTGGCAGTTATTGATGAATAATCAATATTGATACATTATTTTTCTTAGCACTTCATGACCCATTTTTTTCCAGCAATATAGTCACTCTGTGTAGAGATTCTCTACTTTACAGATTATCCATAGTATATTTTAAATTCCCTCAATTTAACTATTCCCTTAAATAACCCCTACTCCAGATTATTTATTACTAAGATGTCTTTTCTTTTTTAAAATAACATTTTATTTTTTCCAGTTACATACAAAAACACTTTTTAACATTTTTTTTTAACTTTGAGTTCCAAATTTTCCCTCTCCCTTCCTCACCTTTCCATTCCCTGAGACAGTAAGCAATTTGATACAGGTTATACATGTGCACTAAGATATCTTTTCTTACTAAACAGTATGTGATCAGAAGACACAGATGCATTTTAGTATTAGCCTAAGTAAAGCATAATATAGTATAATATTTTTCTTCGTTTGTGTTTTTCTCCCCAGTTAACCAAATACCATACTGCAAAGCCAGATCACAGAGTTAGAAACTTAGAGCTGAAAGGGAAGAAATCATCTGCTGTAACCTCTTCATTTAACATGTATGGAAACTGAGGCCCAGAGAATTTATGTGATTTGTGCCACTAGTTAGTGGCCAAACTGTGTCTAAATCCCAGTTCTCCTAATTTCATATTCAGTGCTTTATCGTTATCCATGTTATTACATTTTTCTCTTAGTCCAGATAATTGAATAAGATCATGGATTTGGAGCCAGAAGGAACCTTAGAGGCTGCTTAGTCTAACCCCCTCATTTTACAGGAGAGAGAACTGAGATTCAGTGACTTAGACACAGTCAAACAGAACGTGACAGGTGGGATCTGAACCCAGAATCAGTACTGTACTTCCTCTCTCCACATAACCAACAACACAGTAATAGCATCTTGTATTTGTATAATTCTTTTCAGTACTCTTAAACCTGCACTACCTCAGATGGATCCAAACAATAACCCTATAAGCTAATCAGGCTAGGTCAAGGGTGGGTATTGTTATCTCTTTTTTAGAGATGAATAAAGTGATGCTCAAACTGGGGCAGCTAGGTGGCGCAATGGATAGCATGCTGGACTTGCAGTCAGAGAGACTTGAGTTCAAATTCTGCCTGAGACATATACCAGCTGTGTGACCCTGAGCAAATCTCTAATTATTCCCTTTTTATGGGAATAATAATAGCACCTACCTCATAGGATTGTTGTGAGGCTCAAATGAGATACCATGTATAAAGTGCTTGCAAGCCTTAAAGTACTATTTATTACTGTTATTATTATTTAGTACTATTATTATTTTTGGTAACTTGATCAAGATTCCAGAGCAGATATACAGCAGAACCCAGACTGTAACTTAGACTAATGCTTTCTCTCCATGTCTACACTGCTGTCCTGGTTTGCATTGATGAAAAAAAAGTGAAAATGCCTGACTTGCTACAGTTTTGTAGAGGTGTGGTGCAGAAATCCCAGAGGTGTTCAGCTATGCATGGGCATGACTCCAGTGCGTGCAGGATTATGTGTAGAGAAAGCCAGAAGATGTAATTGCTAAGCCACTGTCTGTGCTCTTTGAAAAATCTTGGTGAAAGGGTGGTACACCAGGCCTGATGAAAGGTAAAAATTGTCCCAATTCCCCCCCCCAAAAAGAAAGAAAGAAAGAAAAAAGGGTGGTATCTGCAAGCTATAGAACAAAAGGCTTCACTTCAATTTCTTAGGAATTTGTAGAACCCTATATAAAGGGATTAAGTTATTGTTATTCAGTCCTTTCAGTCCTGTCCGACTCTCTGTGACCTCATTTGATGTTTTCTTGGCTAAGAGACTGGAGTGGTTTTCCATTTCCTTCTCCAGTAGATTAAGGCAAACAAAGGTTAAGTGACTTGTCCAGAGTCACATAGCTAGTGAATACCTGGGGCCAAATTTGAACTCAGGTCTTCCTGACTCCAGGCCTAGCTCTATCCACTGTACCACCTGACTGCCTGAGGCAGATTTAGGAGTTCCTAATAATTAGTTGTTCAAATAGGGAGGGGACCTGCACCAGTCACCTGAGCTCTTCAAGGTGATAGCTTGTCAGGGGTCTTGTAATAGAAAGCTTTCCTGTTCAGCTCCAGGTTGGCCTAGAGGGGCCCTGTGGTCCCTCTTAATTCTGAGATTCTGTGACTGTTGTTATAGATTCTAGATGCCAAAACTTTTTTAAAGAGCGAGCAAACTTTTTTTTAAGTTTTTTTTTAAATAAGGGGTACCCCTTCCTTGGGTTCCCCCTTTTATCCTGCACTGCCTCCCCTGGTGCTCTTTTACAATGGGTAGATTCCTGACAAAGCTTAGTGGAGTCTCCTCCCCCAGCAGCTGTTTTAAAGGATTCTGGAAGGAATCCAACTTGCAGATACTTCTTGCCTTTTCCTTTGTGATCTTTCTTCCTGGCACTGTGGGCTAATCCCTTCATGCTTGTTTAGATCATAATATCATGAATCTAAAGCTGGAGGGGACCTTAGATGTCATGTGGTTATCCCCTCCCCACTCCATCCTCTCACTTTACAGGTGAGGAAATGAAGGCCCAGAAAGGTCAAGTGATTTGCCCAAGGTCACACAGGTGGCAGATTCTGGATTTGAATTCAAGTCTAGTGACTCTCACATTTAGCATTCTTCACTATACCACACTACTTTGGTGTTCCCTTACTAGACATAAACAATTACATCTATTCATTCTTAATATTAGGTCATGCTTATTCATTCCATAGCTAATTCTTTTTAATGTATTAGGCATTGTTGTTGTTCAGTCATGTCTGACTCTTCATGACCTCATTTGAGGTTTTCCTGGCAAAGACACTGGAGTAGTTTATCCTTTCCTTCTTCAGAAGATTAAGGAAAAAAGAGATTAAGTGACTTGTCCAGAGTCACACAGCTAGTGAGTGACTGAGTCCAGATTTGAACTCGAGTCTTCCTGTCTCCAGGCTTAGCAGTCTATCCGTTGTACGACTTGGGAGTTCAAAGGAGTGAAAAAAAACCCAGTTTCTGCCTTTAAAGGAACTTATGTTCTATTGAAAATTAACAATGACAACAATAGCACGATAATAATAAAGCTTTCTGATGATAAAGAATTAGCTCCAAGTCTCACGTTAAGGTCAACAGTCCTGCCCTTTTAATTGGTCTTATGTTTCCCTATTTTCTCAATGATTTGGTATGTATGAGAAAGATTATATAATCTCAGAATCTCTGAATTTTAAGGGAGTTCAAATGCCTCCCACTTCAACCTTACTTGAATAAGAATCCCATCTACAGTATCTCCAACAACTGACCTATTACCTTTGACTTGAAGCCCTCCAGTTAAGTAGAACACATACTTTCCAAAGCAGCTTATTCTATTGTGGATCAGCTCCAGTTATCAGAAATATTTTCCTTATTTCAAATACTAATTTGCTTGTTTGCATCTTTTACTTACCAGTCCTAGTTGAGCCTTTGGGTGCCCAAGTAGAATGAGTCTAATTTGTCTTCCAAGACAGAACTTCAAACACTCAAAAACAGATTATGTCTTCTCCTATCCAAACCAAACATTTCCAGTTCCTTCAACAGGTCCTTATATAGTGTGATAATTAGTACTGGAGGTAGGAAATCTTAATGTAGAGTGAATGGTAAAATGCATAACATTCAACAGTTTGGTCAAGGTTTCAGTTGGATTCTGCTGAGAGATCTCTGGCTGCCATTCCTTTCTAGGTGTGGTCATAGAGGTGGCTTCCGAACCGAAGTGATCTCCCAATAATGTTTTGGACTGGGTAGTATGACACCCAGCTGGGTGGTGCAGTGGATAGAGTGTCTCACCTGATGTCAGGAAGACTCATCTTCCAGAGTTCAAATCTGGCCTTAGACACTTATTAGCTGTGTGACCCTGAGCAAGTCACTTAACCTTGTTTGCCTCAGTTTCCTCATCTGTAAAATGAGCTAGAAAAGGAAATGACATGCCACTCCAGTATCTTTGCACCCCCCCCAAAAAACCAAAAAAACCAAATGAAACCATAAAGAGTCAGACATGACTGAAATTACTCAACAACAGCAAAAAAAGCAAAGGACAGCATGGCTTACTACTTACCTGTTTACCAGCTGTTTTGACCATGAGCCAGTCATTGCACTTCTGGGCCTCAGTTTCGTCATCTGTAAAATAAGGGTGTTGAAATAGATAATCTCAAGGGCAATTTCCCACTCCCTTGTCTGTGAACCCTTGCTTTTAGCCCCCTGACTTCCCTGGCTTCTTTTAAGCCTTAAGTAAAATCCCACCTTCTACAAGAAGCCTTTCCTAGTGCCCCTTAATGCTAGCCCATAAAGCTATGAACTTATCTCCAAGTTTATATAAATACATACATATATAAATGCATCTATATAAATATATACATATACACATACATGTATATTTATATATACAGCAATATAGTTTATATAAAACATATATTTGTATGGATGTGTGTGTGTGTGTATGTGTGTGTGTGTGTACGTGTATAGAGAGAGAGAAACGGAGAAACAGAGAGACAGAGAGTACATTTGTTCATAGTTGTTTACATGTTGTCTCTCCCGTTAGACTGAGCTTCTTGAGATCAGGGACCGTTTTTGTCTTTCTTTGTATACCCAGTGTTTAGCACAGTGCCTGGCACAAGGTGAGTATTTAATAAATAATTGTTGACTTGTTAAAAAAAAACAGTATGACTAACTGTAATGTTTTACTTCATATATTTTTGCAATTATCTCTGTACATAAAGTTCCTGGAACTCCAGCAGATCACAGAGCACCAGATGTAAACTTAGAAGTGTAATCATGGGGACACAAGGTTCTTGAAGGGTCGCCAATACTATTTAGCACTAAGTTTGTTGAGTGACATGTAGGCCTTCTCCTGTTGAATGCTTGTTACAGCTCCTCAAGGACAAATTGCCTTCAAGGAAATTGTCAAGTAGTGTGACACCACTGATGGGCCAGCGCACGTACTAAGTGGCATCTTGAAAGCAAACTCTCTACTAAGAGATAACATTCAGTGCCCAAGCACGGGGGGCTGTCTCGGATGAGTTCCATGTCTTTCTAGGTCACACTGTACTTGGTTTCTTCCCTCTCCCAAGAAGGACCCTTCCCTAATTTTGCCTCATTTTTTTTCCTGTCAGCAATATAGAACTGTGCGACTTCATAGAAGGGCTTTAGAGATACTCACTTTGACAGCACATGTACCAAACAAAACTCAGGCTCTTGAGAGGAATAGGTTTTCAGCATTGCTAGTAAGAGCTCCCATTTTTCTAGCACTTTAAAGTTTAGAAAGGGTTTTGCAAACATCTTACAGCAACCCTGAGAGGAAAGTGTGATTATTTTACAGATAAGGGAATTGAAGCTCAGAAAGATTCAATAACTTCCTAGGGCCACACAAGTAAGTGTCTAAAAGCGAGACTTGAACCCAGATCTTCCTGACTCAGAATTCAGCCATCTATCTGCTCTGTCAGATTGCCTCTCTAGGGCAGAACTGTGTAGCCACATGCTAAAGAAACATTCTCTTAAGCTACTAGAATAACTCTTTATATGCCATTTTCTCAATGTTATCTGCCGTCACTTTGCTCAGAATTTGTGTCTTGGTCTGTGCCGGCCCCATGGATTCATAGAATTTTAGACTAAGAGATGAAAAGAACTTTAGTGATTGTCTAGTCCAGGGATAGGGAACCTGCGGCCTTGAGGACACATGTGGCCCTCTAGGTCCTCCAGTATAGCCCTTTGACTAAATCCAGACTTCACAGAACAAATCCCCTTTATGGAAGGATTTGTTCTGTAAAATTTGGACTCGGTCAAAAGGCTACACCCAAGAACCTAGAAGACCACGTGTGACCACAGGTTCCAACATTCATTTTATTGATGAGGAAACTGAGGCTCAGAGAACCAGTTGAAATCACACAGATAGTGGCAAAGTTAGAACCAGAATCCAAGGTTCATGACTCTTAGTCCTGCCCTTCTTATATTACATTACATGCCCTCTTACTGTATACACTACCTACTATCCTATGCCCATCTCTTCCTTCTCTCTCCAGGTTTCTTCTTTAACAAATTTTTATGTGTTTTTTTTCTTCAAATTTATGCAGGTCAGTAAGCATTTATTAAGTGCCTACTGAGACAGCTCGGTGGTGCATCGGATAGACCACTGGGCCTGGTGTCAGGAAGAGCTGAGTTCAAATATGGTCTCAGACACTAGCTGTGCATTGTTGTTGTTGAATCATTTCAATCATGTCTGACTCTTCATGACTCCATTTGAAGTTTTCTGGGCAAAGATATGAAGTGGTTTGCCATTTCCTTCTCCAGCTCATTTTACAGATGAGGAAACTGAGGCAAACAAGGTTAAGTGATTTGTCCAGGATCACATAGCTAATAAGTGTCTGAGGCCAGATTTGAACTCAGGAAATGAGTTTTCCTGACTTTAGGCTCGGCACTCTATCCACTGTACCACCTAGCTGGGTACCATGGTACATAGTCCATAGAATACCTATGACTATTTGGGGTGCTATGGGGAACATAGAAGAAGTAATAGGAAGGCCTTGCTGTAATACATAAGCCCACCCACCTAGATATTATGAACAAGTGAATGATAATCATTACTACCTAACTTCCATGGGAATGATCAGCAGGGGAGACAATATCTTGAACTAGGTCGTGAAGGAAGCAGTGGATATGGTTAGCAAAGAAAAAACCAGAATAAATTAGAAGTGGGAGAGGGGGACAGGAGGAAGGGAGACATCTCAGGAGCAAAGCATTGAGTGTAGAAATGACTTAGCTCACTGAAGTCATCAAAAACTGTTAGGCTTTTGTTGAAGCCTACTTTATTCACCTCTTTGTACTTTTTTTGTTTTCCTTCTTCTCCTACCCCATTTAAAGACTGTGTTTGTGATGACTTCAGTCCTTTGCAGCGTGGGTTTACTTTGTGAACTAGCTTAGAAGGTGGGTCTACCATCAAAAGTGATTGACCCTTCCCATGTTCATAGGATATAAGGCTTTGGCACTATTTTCTGCCATTACATTAATACTTTTTCTTTACATCTCCCTCCTCCCCTACTTTCCATGTAAAGAGGAAAAGCCTGACTTCCTTATCAGTGTTCTCCATTCCTCCTCCCTTAATAAATTACCTTGGCCTTCACGTAGAGTGCTCATGGACTGGATGGCAGGTTTCTCGTTCCCGTGTACTTGAAATAAAGCCTTATTTATCTTAACCTTTTGTGCAATATACTTACATTCACTACCTTTCCTTCCTTATCATTATTTGCATTTGTTCTGTAGCATTTCCAAACTCACAGTTCATTCCATGGGGCAAATGCTGCTTCTAACACTGGATGAACCTGGATCTGGTTGTGCCCCTCTCTCGTCCCTCACTACCCTACCTGGAGTTACTTTTTGGGCATTGCAATTGGCCTTTTGTCTGTTTTCCTATATTAGTTCCAACTTTCTTTTTAAATGATAGGTATCATTGGATGAGAATCTGATCTCTTACTGAATGTTACTCAGTGGATTTTTTATTCAGTAATTCAGTTCAATAAACCTTTAGTGCCTAATATGTGCCAGGCATTGTGCACAAGCATTTCATTCAACTTTCCCATAGCTTCTGAAAAAAGGAAAAAGTCTGAGATAGAAATGGCCTTAAAGAGTTGCTCATTAGATAGAGACATCTTGAAATTTTGCTATCTCTTTGTTGCCCATATCTGAAATAAATCATCTAATCAAAATGGATCAGATATCCACAGTATCCAGAGAGATTAGGGGACACATAAACTTGCATTCCCACCAGCTTCCATGGAAGTGTGTGTGCGCGTGTGTGTATGTATGTGTGTGTGTGTGTGTGTGTATGTGTTTAGTCTAAATATGGTCAGAGAGCTGTTTCTGTTTAAGAGAGTTATATGTTTCCACCATATGTTTTCCTAAGAATTAAGCCAGATCTGTTTCCCTCTCTGATTTGTGGAACCCAAAGAGGCTTCCCTATTTCTCCCTCTTTTTACTTTAACTACAAGCTTCCAGATATAATGCACGGTCTACAATACTAATACTCTCAATGTCCTCATTGTGGAAGGCACCTCCTATCCTGTCATGCCCTAGCCTGCTACATTCCCTCCTCCTTCTGCCTGTTCACCCCTGCAGGGGACCTCTTCTGCATTCCCAGAGCCATGTTTACTCAGTACAAGTTTGTGCCAGTTGACACAGAGTCAAGAAACTTCTTACACAGAGGCCTGTTCTGTAGAGACTGGTGGAATAGGCTATACTTTAAAGGATCTCTTGCACAATTTCCCCACGAAAATGAAGACTTAAGAAGGAAATGTGGCTGTAATTTCTTCCTCGTCCCATCCACCATGTGAATTAGCAGGGTGATAACAGGTGAACAGCTAAGGATATTAGAAGTCACATGTCACAGTCCTTTGCTTTCTTAATTCTAGTACTAGCAGCAGCTTAGAAGGAATCTGTAGGTTTGGGGTTTTTTGTTTTTTTAACTGGGAAGGTTGCTGTACAGATTCTCCGTGGTTGTCCCCAATGTCCAGCTTCTTCCAAGTTCTGACTACTGGCCCTAGGCTGTAACACATACAAAGGCAATATCCTTTCTTTAAGATGACTTGGCTCAGTGGTTAAGTGACTTAGGCCTTAAATTTGTGTTTTCTCAGCAAGCTCCATTAAACATGATGCTAACATGACTTTACATGTAATGCCATGGTAATGCAGTCATTATTCAGCTGTGGTACCCTCAGGGTCCGGTTCAAAGTCTGTACTGCATAGAGCTCACTCACTATTTGGCAGTATTTATTAGATTACAATTATCTCTCTCTCCTTTCCCATCCTTTCCTCTCCTATTTCTTGTTTACACACACACACACACACACACACACACACACACACACACACACACACACACACATAAATGCAATCACTTTTTTACCTTCAGTTGTGACAGCTTGATATATGTAACCCGTACTTCAAGAAGCCATAATGCCTTTGACTGATCACAACCCTCCTCTGTCTTAGAAGGAAGTTCTCAGGGCTTCGTGTACCTCAGATCACCCCCAGGGGCCGGCTTTCTGGAGATGAACCTTTCTGAACCTCAGCTAGGCTGACCTTCCAGGAACAGATAAGAGTCCATCATGGCTGACTCTACCTGAGTCATCTCAGCACAGGATGAAGTATCAGACATTATATATGCCTCTTCTCCACTCATTAATGATTTTCCCATTTATGCAAGTGCTGAAGAAACTGAATCTTTGAAGCGTTGATAATATATGTACATATATATGCATATACATATATAATCTTCATTCAGAAGCTTACACAGTTGAAGGTAAGAAGAATATGTATTTACATGTAATATCCAATACTTCATCAAATAAATAACATCAGTTTATACAGATATATATGTATTACATATACATATATACATGCATATATATACATATGGGTATCATATCTGTTAATTATTTCATATTTATCTTGAATATAGCTTGCTTTATATATATATATTTGCGTGTTTTCTCTCTATTAGATTGTGAGCTCATTGAGGGCAGGAACTGTCTTTTGCCTCTCTTTTATATCTCCAGTACTTAGCACAGTTCCAGGCACATTGTAGATGCTTAATAAGTGTTAATTGATTGATTGATATGTAAAGCGCCTCACGTCACTTACACTGTATTTTGAATGCCTGAGCAAAGAATCCAAATGAGAGCTTTATATAAAAGCAAGTAAATATTGATAGTACTGAAAAATAACACATTGATCGGTATTTGTTTTGGCTAGTCTGTAGAACTTAAATAAAGTGACTATGACTTGCAAAATGCCCCCTATTAAATATGTGAAACCATTTAATGATATTTAAACCAAAGTAATCTTTTCAAAAAGGATTTATAATGAAGAAAATGGCAAGTTACCTGTGACTTATTGGTAAGCCTTTTTTGTTTTTGTTTTGTGAGGTAATCAGGGTTAAGTGACTTACCTAAGGTCACAGAGCTAGTCAGTGTCAAGTGTCTGAGGCTGGATTTGAACTCAGGTCCTCCTGACTTCAAAGCTGGTGCTGTATCCACTGCACCACCTAGATGCCTCCCTCCTTTTTTTAATCAAAGATTCCAATCAAAGACAAGTGTGACACATTCAAACTTTGAGAACTTTAATAAGTATTAAAATTCGTTCCCTGGTAGCCATTAGCTGTTTTATTTATAGAATCTCAGAGTTCGAAGGTGACTGCAGAAGTTATGAGTTCAACCTCTGTCTGAGCAAGAACCTGGCATATGCTAGCCTCAGGAAGTAGTAATGTAGCCTCTTAACAGATCTCCAGGAATAGTGAATATACAGCTTTCCAAAGTTGCTCATCCCACTTTTGGACAGCTCTCAACTGTTAGGAAGGTTTTTTTTTCCCCTTATCTAGTTGAAATCTGCTTCCCTACAATTTCCACACATTGCTCCTAGAGCTGCCCTACAGTGCCAAGTAAAACAAGTTTAATGTGACAGCCTTTCAAATACTTGAAGACAGCTTTCACTTCCCCTTTCTGTCTTCTCTGCTTCCTCCAGTCTAAACATTCCGCGTACTTTCAAACAATCCTTGTGCGACATGCTTCCCAGACCCCTCACTACACTAGACTCCTTCCTTTTGGATGCATCTATTCAGCATTGCTGTCCTGGAAATGTGGCCTCTGTAACAGAACTTGATGATGGCCCATTTATTGCAATACATATCCCTTTGACTAATGTGTGCCTCTGGCTACTGTCTTCTATCTTCTATATTTTGTATTTATATACTTAATTTTTTGAACCCACATGCAGAATTTTAAAATTTCTCTTTATTAAATGTTATTTTATTCCATCTTGTTGAGAGATGTCTTTGGTCATGTTAACTATACTTTCCAGCTTCTCTGTGTCATCTCTAAATTTAACCATTCCATCTATACCTTAGGCCAAAATAAAAAAATCATTCCACAGGAAGTTTCCCTGTAGGTTAGCCAATGTTGTTCTGTTTACAAACTCCGTATTTATTTCTTGTATCTGAATTAAAGGTCTGTAGCATTATATATGCATACTGGATATACTGTCCACTCCTGTAGATTTTGTCTCTGATTGGCTGCTTCCTCCCAGAACTTCTATTTTAAGGAGGACACCCAACCAAGCCAAGTCTTCCTTGCTAGGCCTCACTCCGGTGTCTCCTGGACTTTCTTTACAATTGTTCTTCCTGTCATCTTCCCTGCCACTTTTCAGCACCTCTTAGGTGCTATCTTCTCCCAGTAGAATGCAAGCTCCTACAAGGAAGATCTTTCTTTTTTCTTGTTTTTGTATTCCCACCACTTAGCACAGTGCGTGGCAAATAGTATGTTCTTAACAGATGCTTGTTGACTTAACATGCTCTCACTACAATATTATTTCTGTTTTTCCCTCCTTCGACCTTCACCCCAAAGAAATGCTCTCTGAAGGCTCTATGTTTCCCTCTTGTATCTGGTAGTTTTCCTCAAAGGTATCTATCTTCTTGATATGCAATACTATTTTTCCATTTCTTTTATCTTATCTTTTCCTTTTAAGTAAAGTGCATCCTCCTATTGCCATATTCTAGTCAGAGGTTGTATCCCACCACAGTTCAAGGATACCTATGAGACTGATTTTACGTGCTTGTATTGAGATCTCCATGTCACTTATGTCTGTTTGGTTGTAGACAGAGTATACAACTTTAGTGTTTTGGCATTGACAGAAGTAAAGTTTTACAAAATCTGGCAGAGCCTTCACATCCTTTGCCCATGGGAATAGTTTTCTGTTAATGGACAGATTGCTACATACAAGTAATAACTTTTATTAATTATTCAGCTATGTGATTCTTTGCTGGTAACCATATTCTTCATTTTCTTCTGCTTACTTTGGAATTCCTAAGCTCTTTGTTTTTGCTATGGTATCTTTGTTCTTATTATGATGTGTGTTTGGGGTATATTCCACCATCTCATGGGGCAACTAGGTGGTGCACTGGATAGAGTGCCAGGCCTCGAGTCAGGAAGACTCATCTTCCTGAGTTCAAATCTGGCCTCAGACACTTACTAGCAGTGTGACCCTGGGCAAGTGACTTAATCTTGTTTGTGTCAGTTCCTTCATCTGTAAAATGAGCTGGAGAAGGAAATGGCAAACCACTCTGATATCTTTGCCAAGAAAACCCCCGATAAGGTCCCAAAGACTCAGAAACAACAGAACAATAAGAACTTGACTCCGCCATCTTGCAAGTGTTTGCTGTATAGATAACTGAAGGCATTGGGTTCTTATGCAGTCTTGTAGTTCCCAGAACTACTATTTTTATATTTAAGAACAACATCCCAAATTACATGATATACCCGGAAGATCCTACTGTGGATTTAGAATTAGAAGAGGCCTTAGAGATCATCCAGCCCAATCCTACTTTTTTCTTAAGTTGAGGAAAATGAAGCCCACAAAGTTATAAATGACTTGGCCAAGGTCTCTATATCTATATTTATCTATCTGTATTTGTGTATCTGTCTATCTATAAATAAAAACATATGATATTATATATACATATATGTGTGTTTATGTATATATGTGTATGTATATATTCTATATATGTTACATGGAAGCAGCTAAGTGGTTCAGTGATCAGAGCACTGGGCCTGCAGTCGGGAAGACATAGTTCAAATCTGGCCTCAGACGCTCACTAGCTCTGTGACCTTGGTTAATCCACTGAACGACTGAACAACAACATATATTACATTTGTAAGTATACATAACATATACATGAGTAATATATACATGCATACTTATGTCTCCCTTCTCTATCACACGCATGATTCGATGGGCTCTACCAAACTTTGCTTTTATTAATGCTAAAATATTAAAGTAGCATACTTTGATATACACATACAAACATATGCATGTACACATACACACACATATATTTTTTACCTCCAAACAAGACTCTTTCTACTATATGACATAATCTAAATAATTTGCACAACCTCATCCTAGTTTATTCCTGAATGTGAGGATTGAATATATCTCCTTTCTTTCCTTCATTTGAGACACCTACAGAACAAACAATGTTGTTTCCCAAATGTGCTATGGCAGCAACATACTAGCCTAGGAATTCTTAAAACTGGGGTCCATGGATTCCTAACTTCCAGTAATTACATGGGGTCCATGAATTTGGATGGGAAAAATAAGTTTATCTTTATTTTCGCTAACCTGTTTCCATTTTCTTCAGTGATGAATGTAGGCAATAGACATTATTTGAGGAGAGATTCATAGGCTTCACCAGGCTGCCAAAAGGATGCATGACATAAAAAGTATTAAAAACCCCAGTTCTAGCCACATGAAAGGAGCCTCAGTTAAAGCTGCTAACCAGTCTTCCAGGTCAGAGGCTGAAACAAAACAGTTTGGACAGGTTCCTACTGGCCCCCATGGTGAAAAAGACATGTCAGTTAAGAGTAGCAATTGAAAGAATGCATCAGGAGAGCCATGGGGAAGGGAGAAGAGGCTTTGAGAGCTTTGGTGATGTCTTTGGCACCTGGTTTCTCTGTAGGGGAAGTCAATAATTAGAAACCCTTGTAAAGGGCCTGAAGAGAGAGGAGCTGCTCAGAGCTCCTAGACCACATCAGAATGGAAAGTACCTTATATAATAATATTAAAGGTAGAAAAGTGCCATCATCCAGGCAGACTGATGACTGTCCTTGTGAGTATTAATGCTTCTTCCTGTTTAATATACCATCACCATTCTTCTCCTTCCCCACCTCACCCCACTACACTCTTCACATGCCTCATGCCCAACTGCTGCCTACTAGGGAAGCATGAACCAGCAAGAGAAAAGCTTCGTGCTGGAAACACCCAGGCATGTGCCATAGGCATGTTGATGGAAGAGTGTTGGAAGAGGAAGAAGTATCAGAAGCTGGTGTTCTGCCCATGGCCAGGAGCCATCCACAGAAGAGATTAGTGCCTTCAGGACAGGAAGAGAGTGTTCACAAAAAAGACAAGACCTTTCTAACCTGAAAGGAAACTGGGAGCTTCCCTGCATCAGGAATTTAAGGGAGGGCAGCTAGGTGGCACAGTGGATAGAGCACCGGCCCTGAAGTCAGGAGGACCTGAGTTCAAATCTGGCCTCAGACCAAACACTTGACACTAGCTGTGTGACCCTGGGCAAGTCACTTAACCCCAATTGCCTAAAAAAACAAGAAAGAAAAAAAGAAAAAAGAAAGAAAGAAAGAAATGAATTTAAGGGAGTGAAAAAGAAAAGAAAATCCCTGGCCTACCTTGACCCCAGAGGGCATAAATGTGTCTTGAACCATCCTCTTTTTACCATGAATTAGGTAAACAATGGCCTTCTCATCTTTGGTGGTATAGTTTGGGAGAGGGAAGTGAGGGGAGAGGGGAGAAAATATGGCAAAGTAGAAAGGAAGAAATGGGAAAACATGTTCCTGGTGTCACCATGATCCCTTCTCATCATGAACCCACAGAATCCATTTTCCCATTAAAAAAAATGTCATAAATGGTAGTTAAGGTCCTGAGCCAACCCACAAAAATCTATTTAACCCATAACATGGCTGCAATAATACTATAGTTCAACTACATTATGGGTTAAACAGGCATTTGTGGGCTGGGCTGGGAAGCTAACCACCATTTCAAAAATTATTTTTATAGGAAAATGATTCCCAATTGTCAACAAGGGAAAATAACCCATATAGAAATTGGAAACTGTCTATACTTCCTTTATATCTCCTATTGTACCAAAAATAATGCTAGGCACATAATAGTTTCTAGATAAATATTTATTGAATTGAATTAAATGAACTTGAACAAAAGAACAATTCAGGCTTAAAAAAAAAGGAAAAGCATCATAAAACAGAAGTATTACACATGAAGATCTGCAGGGGTCCAGCAGCTGAAGCGTTTAGCCGGGCTGAAATGTGTATCATGGCATCTTTCTTTCTTCCTTTCTTCCTCACAACCTACATCTTTCCAAACAGTAGAACTTCCAAAAATGTATGGTCTTTCTTTTGTAACTTGGTCCTATATAGAGAATTCTTGATTTCCCAAAACTTTGCCATTTGAAACTATGGCCAGAAATCAGTAAATAAGCGAGAAAGGGTTCTGTGCAGCTGAACTAGATGTCACAAAATATTCCGTGAACTAGAGATCTCCGATTGTCACATATTTTGTTACTTAGCAGAATTCTAATAAATTTAATCACCTTATTTCTAAACTCTTAATAGTCAGAATTAGACCATTTGTCACAGGGGGGAGACGTTTCTATAAGTAGACACTCTGATAGCAGTAAGAGGTGCCAATTGACTGTTTAACTATAGGAGAGGAAGCAAAACCATAAAAAGCAAATATCAGAGTACAGCAGTCTAAGGCCTGTAGTGTAAAGCAAATCACCATACACCCAACCTTCAGTGGACCTACAGGCCATCACTATATTAAAGCATGTAATCATTCTTTTATTACAATGACCCTAAAAAGTTAAAAAAAGAAAAATTAAACAATTATCAGTATTCTCTGTTTAAGAAAGCAGAGGAGCGTTTTATGCATCTTCAAAATTCAAAAGATTTCTAAACAATATGTTATTTCCAGCAAAATATTTATGTTTGTCATTCTCACCTATCTGGAAAACCCTACTATCCAAATCATCTCTAATCACAAAACTGAAGTTATTAATTTTAGATACTAATTGAGCACCTACAACATGCCAAAGTTTATACAAATGGTTCTCCTTTGTTAAGAAACTGTGGTGAGATGTGGATATAAATTCAAATTTTGTGCCAGTCGTGAAACATTGTGATCTAGATTTGGTGAAATTTAGAGAATGAAGTCTCGTGCTATTACTATAATGTATATCTCAGGGCTCAATTGGTGAATGAATGAATAAATAGATTTTTAAAAATATTTATTAAGTACTTACTATGTACTAGGCACTCTATGGGGCATTGTGAATACAAATATAAAAGCAGTCTGGAGAGTTACAGCGGTGGTGAGTTGATCCACAGGCAAGCACTAGATATAGAAACAATGATAGTATTGACTTGACTACTAGCAGGAAGTAGGAAAAGGGAAGAGGGGTGTAGAAGGCCAAAAGGGCATATGGCAAGATGACTTGATGGGATGTAAAGTCTTGGGCTGGCTAGGTAGAGTAGAATAGATAAATTCATACTCATTCACCAGTAAAATAGTCAGTAGTCAGCTCAACCCCAGAGCAGGCGTTCCAATAAATATTTTATAATTAAAAAGCAATTGTAAAGCCAGTTGGTGAAATTTGGCAGGATTAATTCTGTAGTTCAGAATACTCAGCCTCTCTCTTTAGAGCTAGTTAATTACAGCTGGCACTTATAGTGTTTTTTGGTTTGTTAAAGTGATTTACATATTTTTTATTTGTTCCTTATATCTTGACATAATGGAAAGCCTCAAAGACAAGAAAGCCTGACATGTTCTGACTCTGTGACCCTGGACAAATCCCTTAACTTCTCAGTGCTCTGGGAAGCTAAAACTATACATTTCAGTGAAGGTGCCATTCTGCATTGTTAGAAGGATTTTCCTCACCCTGAAGTTCCTTATACCAATGAAATCATAGAGCTAGTCTTTAATTCTATGCTTCCCCACAGTACTTCAAGATAAGCATTGTTAGTGGATCAGTGGAGGCAGCTAGGTGTCTCAGTGCATGGAGGGCAGGACCAGAATCAGGAAGATCTAAGTTCAAATCCAGCCTCAGACACTTACTAGCTGTGTGAGCCTGGTCAAATCACTTAATCTTCATTTGCCTTAATCCATGGGAGAAGAAAATGGCAAACCACTCCACTATCTTTGCCAAGAAAATTCCATGGGCAGTACTGGCATATTATGGTCCATGGGGTCGCAAAGAGTCAGACATGACTGAACAACAAAGTGGATCAATGATGAAGCATGCAACCTTTTGATAGACAGATGATGGACTCGGTACCGAATGAGACATTTTTTTAAAAAAATTGTTTGGGGGCAGCTAGGTGCACAGTGGATAGAGCACCGGCCCTGGAGTCAGGAGGACCTGAGTTCAAATCCAGCCTCAGACATATAACACTTACTAGCTGTGTGACCCTGGGCAAGTCACTTAACCCCAATTGCCTCACCAAAAAAAAAAATTGTTTTGATTGACTGCATATTTGTTTCAAGGATTTTGTTTTTCATTTTTCTTTGTGCAATGGGAAGAAGAGAAAATAGATTGTGTTAATTGAAAAAAAAGTTTTTAATGCAAGTGCTATTATCCCAGTTTAACAAAAGAGTAAAATGAAGGTCAAAAAGTTTAAAAGTGACCTCTCTAGGAATACACAGCTAGCTGATAAGTGACTAAGCTGGGATTCTAACCCAGTTCTCCCTGATTCCAAATCCAGTGCTCTCTCTGGCCAACAGGTCCAGTCAGTCAACGTTTACTAAGCACCTACTATGTTCAGGAACACTAGGGATACAAAGAAAAGTAAACCAAAAAAAATACCAGTTTTTGCTCTTATGGAGCTCACAGTTTAATGGGAGAGACAACATGTGAACAGCTGTGTATAAACAAGGTACATATAAGATAAACTGGAGATAATCTCTGAGGGAAGGCTCTGAGATTAAGGAGGATTGGGAAAGGCTTTTGGCAAAAAGTGGGAAATTAGCTGAAACTTGAAGGAAACCAGGAGGCAGAGACTGGGAGGGAAAGAGTTCCAGGCATGGAGGCTTGTCCCTGAAAAGCTTCACGTAGGGAGTTGGTGTTCTGTTTGGAAAATATCAAAGACGCCAATATCATTAGATCACAGAGCATGTGAAGGGGAGAAAGGTGTAAGAAGACTGGAAAGGTAGGAAGGGGGCAGGTTATGAAGGGCTTTAAAAACTAAACAGAGGAATGTTGGTATTTGACCCTGGAGGTAATGGGGACTTTATTAAGCAGAGGAGTAGCAAGGGCAGACCTGCAGTTTAAGAAGATGACTTTGGTTGCTGAGTGTAGGATGGAGTGGCATGAGGAGAGATGAGGCAGGGAGAGTAACCAGAAGGCTGACCAGCTGTCACATGTTGAGGGTGCACCAGGGTGGCAGTAGTGTCAAATGAGAAGGGTAAAAAAGACAGGACTTGGCAAGAGATTAGATATGGGGTAGGTTGGGGAGGGAGGGAGAATGAGTGAAGAGTTAAAGATGACACCTAAGTCTAGAGTCTGTGTAACTGGGAGGACGGTATTCCCTCAATAGTAATGGGGAATTTTGGAAAAGGGAGATGCTTGGGGGGACAGATAATGAAGTCAGTTTTGGATATGTTGAGTGTGAGATATATACAAGATATCCGACTTGAGATGTCTAATAGGCTGTAGGTGGTACAGTGGATAGAGCTCCAGCCTTGGAGTCAGGAGGACCTAAGTTCAAATCTGGCCTTAGACACTTGACACTTACTAGCTGTGTAACCCTGGGCAAGTCACTTAACCCCGATTATCTCACCAAAAAAATGTAAGACTGGAGGTCAGAAGAGAGGTTAAATACATCTGGCAATCATTAGAATAGAAATAAGTCATTGAAACCATGGGAGTTATTAAGATCACCAAGATATAGTATAGAGGGAGAAGAGAACACTGTCCAGGACAGAGCCTCTGGAAACAATCACTCTTAATAGGCATCGCCTTCGTGAAGATCGGCACAGGAGACAGAGAAGGAGCAATCAGACTGGTAGGTGGAAAAGCAGGAGAGATTAGTGTCATGAAACCCTATCAAGAAGAGAGTGTCAAGAAGAAAAAAGTGATTGACAGTATCAAAGGCCACAGAAAGATTGAGAAGGATAAAGATTATTTGGGGGGGGGGAAGCCATTAGATTTGGCCATTTAGAGATCATTGGTAACTTTGGAGAAGGTGGTTTTGTTGAATGATGAGGTCAGAAGCCAGACTGCAGAGAGCTGTGAGTGAGAAGAATAAAAGTGGAGACACCTGTTGTACATGGTCTTCTGAAGCACCTTACTCATGAAAGGAAGTAGGATGACATAGCATATTAGCTAGAAGAGAAAAATAGATCAAGTGAGGGTTTTTTGAGGAGGTGGAGACAAGGACACTTTGTAGGCAGTAGAGAAGCAGCCAGGAGACAGGGAGAGATTGAAGATCAGTAAGAAAGCAAAGATGACGGAGGAGGCAACCAGTTGGAGAATACAGGCCAGAATTCCTATTGCTCTCTCAGTTTGAACCACTAATCGGAGGCAGTTGTAATTTTTATTTGGCTTTTAAAAAAATTACAGGGCCCTTGTTCCTCTGTAATTAGTGGTTGATTTAAAGGTGAAAGAGTAAGGTAGTAAAAAAAAGTTAAGATTAGACAGCCGGCTGTTTGAAGGACACCAAAGAAAGAATAGTACGTGTTCACTTGGGAACTAGAAGCTGTGTTCACAAAGTACCCTCCGCCTGGAAGTACTTCCTGACCTCCCAGAATATCAGAGTTAGAAGGAACCTCAAAAAACCTATAGTCTGTTCACCTCACTTTACACATGACTTAACTGTTTCTTGCCACCTTTATAATGTATGCCATATGTTGCTAATCATTGCCTTTTCTGTCCCTTTTGGTGTGTTTGTTGAGGAT
Source organism: Phascolarctos cinereus (assembly GCF_003287225.1). Lineage (NCBI taxonomy): Eukaryota > Metazoa > Chordata > Mammalia > Diprotodontia > Phascolarctidae > Phascolarctos > Phascolarctos cinereus. The sequence continues at coordinate 348,796,734 of NW_027555847.1, read as the reverse complement.
CTCAGTATGTACCAAAAGTATATAGTAGTAATGGCAGCAGCAGTAGCAGCTATTTATAGCACTATTTATATTTTTTTATATTTAAAGTGCCATTTTTATGGTGCTTTAAGGTTTACAAAGTGCTCTCCTTATGTTAACTCATACGGTAATATGAGTAAGGTCTGGATGCTTTTATTTTCTCACAGATACCATATGAACTCTGGAAACGAAGTGTGAATTTTCCTTGCGCTGGTTCTTAAAAATCTTTGTTCATTCTAATTGCTGGCTTAAATTCCCAGCTTCAGTATTTGAGGATTGCTGAATTCCTTCTTGTGAAGGATAAAGTACAGCCACTGGAATAGACACTTGACCTACCCACAGGCTCCCAGAGGCGCAAAGACACAGAGACATTGGGCTACAAGGAGATGTCTCCTTCACGTCGACAAAGCCTCCATAGGAGACCTTATGCCTCTTCAGGGGTGGGAGACCTGTGGCCTCAAGGCCTTCAAGTGCGGCCCTTTGAATCCAAACTTCACAGAACAAATCCCCTTAAGAAAAAGATTTGTTCTGTAAAACTTGGACTTAGAAGGCCACGCCCAAGGACCTAGAAGGCCATACTGCAGGTTCCCCACCCTTGCTAGGGGCTAGCATCATTTGAAGGCTTAGAAGGACACATGTTGCCTTTAACAGGGACCACATAGATTAAGGCAAGAGCCATGGCAGCAAAGGAATTCGAAGTCTTAACAAGAGAAGGTGGAAGAGGAGCCAGGGATCTCCATCCTCACTTAGAGCTAGAGAAAGCTCCATGGGCTACATCTTTATCACCCCAGATTTCATCCAAAAGATAGGCACAACAGAGAACAGTGTATACCAGGGAGCAACCTAGCCATATGCCTCCCCTAGTTATTCTCATGTGGTCATGTTTAAAGGGAAGGTGGAACCCATTAATCAATAAACATTTATTAATCGTCCATTAAGTGCCAGGCACTGTATTAAGCACAAAAGGGAAGATTGCTTGATGTCTTCTGCAAACAGGAATGAGAATTTTCTTGTCTGCTTCTGGTACAAACCCATTCATTCTGTGTTTTTGTCAGGTTAAATAAAACTTGTCCTGTAGCTAGTGATATGCTAGTAAATGTTTAACAACCAGCTCTCCAGGAGAAAAAAGTACTCATGACACTTTTTCAAGTTTAACATGCATTATTAAAGTTTTCTCCATTACTTTCTTAAGTAAAAACATCTCCAGGGAGAATAGGATTTCCACTTTGAGGATATGGAGAAGGGCTGGGCATTTACTCCTTCACTATCCTGTCTCCATGAGCGTATTGGGTGAAAATTATATCTATCTACCATACATTGTGTATTTGCAGTCTGGGGATACAATGCTTTTTTCACAGGTCATGAGGTTCAGAAGAAAAGCTACTTTTCTTAGTATCTTCAAAGGGGAAAGCAACAGTTAGTTTACTCTTTGCCAGACTAACTTCCTTCCCACCAAAGACAGTCCTTACACAAAAGACAGTCAGGTACAGTGAGCAAACATCTATAAATAATAATAGCAATGATAAGTAACATATAACACTTACTATGTATCAGGCACTTTGTTAAGAGTTTTACAAGTATTCTCTAATTTATCCCCACAACAACCCTGAAAAGAAGGTGCTATTATTGTTGCCATTTTAAAGGAAAACCCTTTTAAGGGCACTGAGGCAAGCCAAGGTTAAGTGACTTTCTCAGTGTCACACAACTATTAAGTGACTGAGGCCAGATTTGAACTCACGTCTTGATAACTTCAGGCTATGCGATTGTATCCCTTTGTGAAATTCTTTTTTTGCTTTTTTTGTTTGTTTGTTTGTTTCTGTGTGTTTTTGTTATTCTTATTTGATTTGTTCTTGTCATTTCCTTCTTGGGAATGAATATATGCTGTTCCTGGATCATTTTATGCCCTTTCCCTTAACTGCCTGTTCTTAAAAGGCAAAAAATTAGATGCCTGAGTTCTTTCACACCTGACACAGCTCTGAAGACCCAAGATCCTGTCAATCATTGTGTGTAGGTCACCTTCAGTTGCACCATGTTGATATCTGACATTTGCTGCACCCATGAGGAGAAGCCTAAACACACCTTTCTTTTTTTATTTTTATTTATTAATTTTTAATTTATAGAATAAAACAAGCATTTCCATAATATGATAAAAATATTGCACATGAAACTGAAAAGCTATTGTCTACAACTTACTATTACTTTTAAATACATAATAAAGTTATACAAATATTTTTTCTCTTTTTTTCACCCGTTCCCCCCACCCTAGAGATGGCTGCCTTTAGATACAAATGTGTGTGTGGGTGTGGGTGTGTAAAATCATTCTATACATTTACTTATCAGTTCTTTCTCTGGATGCAGATAGCACACACTTTTCTTAAAGCAGAAGAGCAAGAGTTCTATACTTTTCTTGTGTGTGTGTAAGAGTTCTTAACCTTTTTGTGTCATGGCTGCCTTTGGCAGTCTAGTGAAGCCAGTGGACCCCTTCTAAGAAATGTGTTTTATTTTTTAAAGTCAAAATTCAAAGGAAATATTAAATTTTAGTTAGAAGTTACTGAAAATAAAGATACAGTTTTTCCCGCCCAAGTTCATGGATCCTCTGAAATTTATCCATAGATCCCAAAAAGGTCTCTGGACCCCAGTTAAAAGCCCCTGTGGGAGAGAAGCTTAATCAGCAGTTTCTTCAGGCTAGGGGACCTTGTTCTGTGCTTACTCAAGTGACAACAGGTGTTTTTCCTAAGACTATTACAGGATAGCTGGTGTCTTCTTTGCTTGGCAGCAGGTTCCTTAAAGATGAACAGAAATATATTCTTTACACCTTGATTAAAAAGCAAATTCATTGAAAATTTGTAGCTGTATGCTTTGAAATCTCTCTTTCTGGTCTAGCAGCTAATCAGCTGCAAATTCAGTACTAGAATTACTCAGTTGGTGTTTAACATAGAAATTCTGTTAAAATGGCATTGTCATAGTTGGCAACTTTTCTGGACTGCTTGATCATATTTTGGCTCTATTTCTTCCTCCACAAGAAAAGAAGACTCTATTATTATATTATATTATATATATTATATATATTTTATTATCTATATTATATTAGACGACTCTAAGTTTAATCACAAACAAAAAGTAGGCCTGTACCTTACTGACTATTCCTTTCATCTTAAGCAAGTGTTGTAGTTTTCTGGTCAAAAACAAGGTTAAAGGAAAGAAAACAGTATTTGATAAAACTTATCTCTGACCTTTAGCTTTTTGTGAGTTCCTTTTGACATTTATTTGTTCCTTTATTTCTTTATTTGGTTCTTCCTTCTTTCCTTCCCTCCTTCCTTTCTTTCTTTTTTTCTTTCTTTCTTACCAGTGAGTTGTTTGGAGATTTGGTTACCTGACCTTCCATAATTTTCTAAAGTTTTCTATCACAATCCTAGTTTCTCCTTCTGGTTAGCTCAGATTGACTTCAGAGACTTGCCTTTAGGAAGCAATGTGGCTCTCAGATACTGCCTAGTTGTGACCTTGGAAGAGTCATTTAATCTTTCTATGCCTCAGTTTCCTTCACTATAAAATGACAAATTTGGACTTGAATCAGAAGACTAGATTCAAGTTGCTTCGCTATCACTTAATCTGTGAGATGTATTGCAAGTTGAGGCCACAGTTTTCCTCATCTATAAAATAGGGGGTTGGACTAGATATTCTTCTAAAAATATTTTTCTGAGTACCTGAAAAACCAGTAATGACCCCAAAGAACAAATAATGAAAGCAAGCTCCTACCACATAGCAAAGAAGGGCTAAGGGAGAGGAACTATTGGAACAAAATATTATATACATTTTCAGGAGCATTTACTGCATCAAGATGTTTTGTTTAATGTCGGGAGAAAACAAGAACACTTCCAGCATTGTGGATGAACCGGCCCCTCTGATGACCTTGTGGGTGGACACGGACAAGAATCACACAGGATAGGTAGGCTGGCCTACATGAGCTGTGATCTGAATCAGGAGAGGAAATTTCTGAGTGGATGAAATCACAGACCCATTTGAAAGTCAGCTACCAGTAGAGGTTTTATGCCCTTGGCTGCCAGTACCTGTCAGTTGTGAACGCAAAAAATAGGTCCAAGAAATTCCATGAATGTCTTCTTGCTATGTAGTTGTATTTTTCTGGGGGCTTTCCCCCTGTTTGCTAGCTCTCTTTGCCAGTTTTCATGGGATACTAAATATCTTCTTTTTGTGCACTAAGAATAACAAAAACAAAAACAAGACCTTTTCTGTCTGCTTTTAGATTGTTGATGTACCACGCCCCCACATCAAACACCCAATTGCCAATTTTGGTCCCACTTTAGGTAAAGATATAGTACTGTGCTAATAAAAGGATTGTCAAACCACAGGTGATGAAGGAAGGAAGAAGGGGACATCATAGTTCTGGATGACTAATAGCTTTGGAGTCTGGGAGCAGCCCCTAAAGAGAGTAATGTGAGGTGGGGGAAACATATTTTAACACTAGGAGCCCTAAACATCTTTGGTAGATTGAACTGTGGTATTTTCAGAAATGGGCAAAAAAATTTTTTTACACTGAGTACTCTACTATACTTCTATGTCATTAATAAATCCTTTACCTATATCTGAAATAAAATAACATACATAAAGAAATTTCAAATTTCAAAGTGTTACATGACTGTCATATTATCTGCATTAAAATGACTTCATCTGTAATCTTTATTAATGAATTGGATTTCCTCCCTCTTTACTTCTGTTCCTCTCTGTTTCTGTCTCTCTGTCTCTATCTCTCTTTGTCTCTGTTTCTATCAATTTCTCTCTGCCCATCTGTCTGACTCTCTCTCTGTCTCTCTATTTCTATCAGTCTCTCTTCATCTGTCTTTCAGTCTGTCTCTGTTTCTATCAGTCTCTCTTATTATGGGCAATAGTGTTTTCTTTTTTTTATTATTTTTTTTTTGGCTCAGTAATGGGGTTAAGTGACTTGCCCATAGTCACACAGCTAGTAAGTGTTATGTGTCTGAGGCCGGGTTTGAACTCAGGTCCTCCTGAATCCAGGGCTGGTGCTCTATCCACTGTGCCACCTAGCTGCCCCTCTATCAGTCTCTCTTTACTTGTCTCTCTCTATGTCTCTCTCTCTGTCTCTCTCTCTCTCTTTCTGTCTCTCTGTCTCTATCTGTCTATCTATCTCTCTCCTGTATTTCCTCCAGTTTGGCCCTCTCACTGTCAATGAGCTCAGTGAACCACACTTGAGCTAGGATCCTCCCCAATGATATTTGAGTGATGGAGCTTGGAGGTGGATGCGTGACCTCAGAGCTCTCCTGAAGTTTAGTAGTGACTTGGGCATTTTCAGCAAAGCTTCATGAAGCTGTTGTCCCCAAAAGCAAAGAATTCTAGACTCTGCCCTCATTTAAATATTCTGATCTTATCTGTGCTTTTGTAGGTGTTGAAATGATATTGGATCCTCCCAGACTTAATTCTCCTCTAGGCAACTGTGAAAATGCTTCTGTATAGTGTTCCTGGAGCTTCTGTATTATAGGGACCATTTTAGATTAATCTGGGGAGGGACACACATAAAAAACCGCAGTAATAATTTCACTCATCATACATTCTGTAATTCACCCAGCACATATTTAATAATACTGCTGAATTGCTATTCATTTGTTAAAGCCCAACTCAAAGAGCATTGTCTTCTCTGTTTTTTTCTGATCCCCAGAATCAGTCATGAATTTTCCTTCCTTACAACCTACATAATATGTTATTTGCTCCATTCTAATGGTGCTACCTATTAGACACCTCAAACTCAAAGTCACATAAGCATCTCAAACTCAGCATATCCAGAACAGAGAAGTTTATTCCCCCTGACAAACCTATACTTTTTTTGAACTTCCAAATTACTATTATACCAATTACTGTTATCCCACTCTTGTCTCAGATATCTAGTTCCCCAAGGTTTCCCTCTGGCCATGGATACCTCATACAGACCTGTCATTTTTTCTCTTCCCTATAACTCATCTACTCCTTGGGCAAAGCCTATTACATCACCCTCACTTCATCACAGACTCTTAGGTAGATGGACGTTAGAGATACTCCAAATCTCTGTACAATTCACAAGTCTGCATAGAATCATCCTTCATAGCAAGTGATTATCCAGCTTTTGCTTCAGCACAGAGGTGTTCACCCTTGTGAGCCCAGGTGTGCCTTGGGGGAAGGACAAATGGTAATGTTCACACCAGCACCCATTGTATGCTCCATGAATACCCATGCTTAAACACCTGCAGTGAAGGTGAACTCACCTTATCAGAACTTTTTTGTACTGTGTGCCATTTCCTTATAATCCTGGGGAGGTAGATAAACTAATTCATGATTCAGGGTTAATGGATAGTAACAGTCTAATGAGTTGCCTATATCTGGGCTTATCTCAGAGTTGTTTGTCCCATATTATTTCATCAAGATTTTTTTTTCGTGACCTCAAAACATCATATAATGTTGCCCCGGTGCTCTCCCTTGACTACTCTTAGCTACATCCTTGAAGCCAAGTAAGTGATGAGGCCAAACTGAGTGAATGTTTCCAAGGCTTATGGCCAAAGGAAGTGACTAGAGCTTTAGCCCCAGATCTGCCTTGACTATCTGTGTGGTCTCTAGGGAAGTTCCTTAAATTCTCTGGGCCGGAGTTTCCTCATCTGTAAAAGGAGTTTGGGTTTGGATAATCTCTAAGAGACTTTCCAGCTGTTACATTCTATAATTCTGTCTGAATGGACAGAATGAACGTAAAAAAGAGGCTCCTGAAGATCTAATACCTTAGCCCAGAGGAAAGCCTGAGCAATTTCAGACACCCCAGCCCTAGGGAAAGTCTTTGGAGTTGAAGACTTTCCTGATGCCTTCAATCACATTATTATATAAATAACTGCTTATTCCTCCTAAGCCACAGACCCCTTTGGATATATGTCAGAGGTTCCATGGACTTGAATTGGTGTGTGTGTGGGGGGGGGGGGGATTTACATCTTTATTTTTACTAACCGCTAACTGAAATTAAGCATTTCCTTCCATTGATTAAAAACATTATTCTGTGAAGGAGTCCAAAGGTTTCACTAGACTGCCTGAAAGGTCCATGAAATAAACAGGGTTAAGAACTCCTGTCTTAGAGTAAGGCTGGGTCTTTTGATACTATAAATCACTTTGCTGACCTGCTTGTCTGGTTCCTACTTCTCTCCTCGGGCAGTATTCTTTTTAACCACCAGGAGGTGAAGTTCAGCCCAGTCAGTTTGGTTGGTTTTTAGCAATGCTGATAAGAAGGGTAAGGGTTTAGGAAATGGTTAGAGAGGGAAAGGAATGAGATTAAAGCTATTGATTAATGAGGCTTGGGGATTATCTATAAATTTTATTTATTTGTATTCTCTGTCCCCCATTTCCAGGGATTAGTCAGGAGCTGACTTTAAGTCTTAACAGGGATTAAGACAAAGTTCTTCAGTATATGTTGAAAACACTTGGGATCAAAGACAAAAACACATTTTGCCTCAGATTTTTTAAAAATTATTAACAGTTAGTAACTGTAATGCCTGGAACCCACCCATGTGTCTTTGGGCAAGTCATTTCACTACTGGGGACCTCAATTTCCTTACCTGAAACATAAGAGGGTAAGGCTACGTGATTTCTAAAGTCTCTTCCACATTCTGAAGCTGCCAGTTAGTGCAAAATACAGCAGGCTACCTGCTTCAGGCTGGCTGAGTCCCCTTTAGGAGGATTTTACCCCTGCATTTTAGAATGGGCCCAGCTTTCCCATATGCTTCTGAATGTAATGACGCAGCTCAAGATATTACCATTGGTCTTTAAATATCTTCCTGTACTCCCCCACCCAAGATTCAGCTTTATTCACTGCAAGGTCCAGTCCAGGGCTATCCAGGACATCATAAAAGGTCACCTTCCACAAATGGCTCTTCCCTATTTCTGGCCCTTCTCCAGAAAACAAAAACAAAAATAGTTATATCTTCCCTCTTAGCTCAGTCTGTTGCTCTCCAAGAGTTGACCTATATTCACACGTACATGAGAATACATATGTGGACATAGAACCCTATAAGGTCCCAAGTTGGAGGAAGAAGATAATCATCTGATCAAGAGGGAGATAGACCAACAAATACATGCAATCCAACCAGAAATATTCTCAACCAACACTTATTTGGAGAAACTGGGTGTGAAGACTAGAAATGGAGAGACTGAAAAATTGATGAAAGGATGGGTAAATGAGAAGGGAATCAGGAAGAGGAAGACCATGACAGGGTCAATGGAGGGTGACTTCCAAAGCAAGTAGGGAAATTTGTAGAACAGGGTTTTGGGAGAAGCCTTATGACTCACTGTTGCTTGTGAAAAAAATATAGAATCATTGTTGCTGCAGAGGGCAGAACTGTGATCCAGTGGCTTTCATGACTACTCATCTATGTGTTCTCTGCCATCATGTTTAAGGACTTCCATGCAGGTCTTCTCGAAGAGGAGATCTATTTGCCTGCCTTGTGTTCTAGCCAATCTATTTCTTTCCAATAAAATATTCCCTTCTATTGGCATGGTCCAATCACATGTGCCATCCCACCAATCTCAGGGATCATTGTGAGACCCCATTTGCCATCTTGGTTTATAATGTCAAGTTTATTTTATTTCTTTGTGAAATGTAGAAATGTAAGGTTGTGACTTTAGTTCTTGATCTTTTCCTTTATCTTTTCATCTGAATTACTGAGCAACTCCACTGCTATTTCTTTTCTGTATTATAACTACAATATTTTTTTTAAATTGAAGCATTTTGCTATTTTCTTCATGTTCCTCAAATTTCAGTTTAAATACAAAGTAAATAAAGGAATACCTTCAAACATAGAAATGATCCAAACTGTCAGGAGACTAGATAGAAACCTTAAATTCTCCAATCTTAGAAAATGAAATAAATATAGCTGTAAAGGAGCTACCAAAGGAAAAAAAATCCTTGTTCTGATGGGTTCACAAGAGAATTCCATCAATTTTTTAAAGGAGAGTAAGTACCCATACTTCACAAATTATTCCCAAAATTTGAGAAAAAACATCCTCCCAGATTCCTTTTATTGAACAAATATTGTCCTAATACCTACATCAGAGAAAAAAAAACACAAAACCATAAGCCAATATTATTAATGAACATTGACTTAAAATTTTTTTTTAGTATTTTTAAAAAATATTTTAAAACAGACTACAATGACTTATCCAAGAAATCATTCATTATAATCAAGTGAGATTTTAAATCAGGGATGCAGGAATGGCTCGACATTAGGACAATTCAACATAATTAATCATATTAAAAAACAAAATGTACAAAACCACGTGATCATCTCAATAGATGCAGTACTTTAACAATAGAATTGTACTTCAATGAAATACAATTTTATGCTAAAATCCCTACAAAAGAAACATAGGGGACTTTTTTTAATATTGTGAAAAGCATCTATCTAAAATGAAAAGCAACCATCATATGCAATGGAGATGCATTCAAACCACTGTGGGCAAAGATGCCCACTCTCCCCTTTATTATTAGATATAATTCTGGGAATGTTAACAATAGCAATAAGACAAGAGAAAAGAATTAAAGGAATAAAGATAGGTAAAGAGGAGATAAAACTACCCCTGTTTTCTGATAATATTATGATTTTCTTTCAGATGATAGCTTCAGTAGAGTTGCAGGCTACAAAATAAATTCTCAAAAATCAACAGCATTTCTATATAATAATAATAATAATAATAATAATAATAATAATAATAATAATAACAAAACACAGAAGCAATAATAGGAAGGGAAATCTCATTTCACATAATTACAAAGTATGTGAAATATCTGAGGATCAGCCTACCAAAGCAGCCTAAAGACTTGTATAGATTTAATTGCAAAATGTTCCTTAAAGAAATGAACTTACCCTTTGATCCAGCAATAGGTCTATATCCCAAAGAGATCATAAAAATAGGAAAAGGACTCAAATGTACAAAAATATTTATAGCAGCTCTTTTTGTGGTGGCCAAGAATTAGAAATTATGGGGATGCCCATCAATTGGGGAACAGCTGACCAACTTGTGGTATGTGAATGTGGTGGAATACTGTTGTGCTATAAGAAATGATGAGTAGGTAGACTTCAGAAAAACCTGTAAAGACTTGCATGAATTGATGCTGAATGAAGTGAGCAGAACCAGGAAAACACTGTACACAGTAACAGCAAGATTGTGCAATGAGTTACATTGGTAGACTTAGTTCTTCTCAGCAATGCAGTGAACTTATAAAGTTCCAAGACTCATGGAGGAAAATACTGTCCCCATCCAGAGAAAGAACTATAGAGTCTGAATGCAGATCGAAGCATACTATTTTCCCTCTCTTTTTTTTCTTTGGTTTTTTTTCTTTCTCATGGTTTTTCTCTTGAGTTCTAATTCTTCTTTACAACATGACTAATGTGGAAATATGTTTAATATGATTGTACAGGTATAGCCTGTATCAGATTGCACACCATCTTGGGAAGGGGGAGGGAAAAGAGGGAGAGAAAATTTAAAATTCAAAATTTCATAAAAGTGAATGTTGAAAACTAAAACTAAATAAATAAATGTTTTTTTTAAAAAAGAAAGGAAGAATGTAAACAGCTGGAAGAATATTCAGTGCTTATGAATAGGCCATCCCAATATAATAAAAATGACAATACTATCAGAATTAATTTATACTTTTAATGCTATACCTATATGATTACCAAACAGATGCTTTACAGAACCTGATAAAATAATAACAAAATTCATTTGGAAAAACAAAAGATCTAGAATATCACGGGAAATGATGAAAAGAAATAGGGACAAAGTGGGAATCCACTTCCAGACCACAAACTATATTATAAAGCAGCAGTGATAGCTAACAATTGAAAACAAAATCGATGTCTATGAATTGGAGGATGGATAAAAAAAAATTGTAGCACACAAATGTAGTGGAATATTACCTTTCTATAAGAAATGATGTGTGTGATGAATACAGAAAATTATGGAAAGATCTATATGAACTGATACAGAATGAAGTAAGCAGAGCCAAGAAAACAGTACACATAGTAACTACAACAATGAAAACAGAAAGAATAACAGCACATCAAAAACTCAAAAGTAAATATAACAAAATTATAAAGATAAGCAGGCATTGAAGAGGTATAAGAAAACACCCCCAACCTACGTCTTCATGAAGGTGGGAGATCCACAGGTATTACACATTGTTTTGGGACTTTTTCAATGTATTGTCAGTGGTGCTTATTTGTTTACCTTTCAAAAAAATTCTGTCATATGAGATGGTTCTCTAGGAGAGGAAAAGGGAGGGGACCAGGGACAGATACTTGGGATAACCATTATGATGTAAGAAACAAAGGATATTAATAAAAGCTTATTTAAAAGTTTTAATCAGTTTAAATCAATTTCTTCCCGGGGCTCACAAGATATATTGCTCCCTTGCCTAGAGCCCATCATTTTGAGATTTTAAACCATAGTCCTGAAACATAAATGTTCTTTAGCACTACTCAGGTAACCAAATAATCTGTGTCAGGTCCTCCTTTCCCAAGTCCAGAAGCTCAAATGGAAGGTTCTACCTAGAATCTTTTCTGGGCCAGCTCTGCCATGACACCCCATCCTCCATCCCTTATTTTCTGTGCTCTGGTGGTCCTCCATGCCTGGACTGAACTCCCAATTCAGAGTGGGGGGAAAAAATTCCTTCCCTTTTCAAATCTCGTTTCCTTCAAGTGTCTGCTTAAGTGATATTTTCTACGTGAAGTCTTTTCTCATCTCCCCCAGCTGCTAGTAGTGCCTTCTGCTTCCCCCTCCCCCCCAAAAAAGACCTTGTATTTATTTTATATCTGCTTATTTACACACATTTGTCTTCCCTCAAAACTTTGAGGGCAGATACTGTTATATTCCTGTCTTTGTACTCCTGGCAGCTGACACACTGCCGGCTACATAGTAGGTGATTAATAAATGCCTGTTAATTGATTGCCTTTTGAAATCTTATCTGTACTTCAGAGTGCAGTTTCTATTTCATGAAAACTACCTAGATCCCCCTAGCCCTAGGTGATCTCTCCATCCTTGTAACTCTTAATAGTACTTTGTCTTTATGCATCTTCTAAAACTCATTTATATTCAGCCTTTTTGATGATGATGATGATGATTGCTATTATATTTATTTGTGGACCAATGGCCAATCAGAAGATACACACACACACACACACACACACACACACACACACACACACACACACACATATATATCTGCCACTGATTTACTATGTCAGTCAGTTAATCAATTAACTAGAATTTATTAAGAACCCACTATATGACTATTATGTGACCTCTGGTAGTTATTACTCTCTGGGCTTCAGTTTCTTCTTTGTAAAATATAACACAAGATTACTATTATCCTTTATTACTGAGTATTGTATATCTATATCTACTGTGTTTTACGGATCTACCTTTATATTCTTCTATTTCTTAGCCAGTACCAGATAGTTTTGATAATTAACTGCCTTATAATACAGTTTTAGGTCTAGTACTGCTAAACTTCTGTCCTTTACATTTTTTTTCTGTTAATTCCTTTGATATTCTTGACCTTTTGTTCTTCCAAATGGATTTTATTATTTTTTCTTGCTCAATAAAATAATTTTTTGGTAATTTAATTGGGATGGAGTAGATTGATTTAGGGAATATTGTCATTTTTATTATATTGCCTTTGCCCACCCATGAACAATTAATATTTCTCCAGTTAGTCAAATCTGACTTTATTTGCATAAAAATATTTTATAACTTTGTTCATGTAGTTTCTGAGTTTGTCTTGACAGGTATTTCATGCTCTCTACAGTTATTTTAAATGACATATCTCTTATTCTTGCAGGGTTTTATTGGTGATATATAGAAAACTGATCTTTTATGTGGATTTATTTTATATACTGTTACTTTGCTAAAATTATTAATTGTTTCAGCTAGCTTTTTAGTTGAATCTCTAGGATTTTCCAAATATATTATCGTATCATCTAGAAAAAGAGATGGTTTTATTACCTATCCCCAGCTTTCTAACATCTACTTCTCACCTTTCACCTTCTCTAAAATGTCATTTTTATATTATCTAGACCCATTGATTAGTCCCAAAGCACAGGTCATGAAAATCCAGTTCCTTAATCAGAGGGCAACAGGCATTATCCATAGTTGCAACATCCATTTGAAACCCAGCTCTGTTCTCATTTAATGGAAAAATACATTTCAGGGAAGAGAATATAAAGAAAGCCAGAAATAAGGACAGACAAGCAGGACAGTTTTGAAAGCTACAGGCTGAACTTATATAGTTAAAAAAGAAAAGCAAGCAATATATGATAGGTATCTGCAGTTTCATATACAAAACAAAATACATTTTCTAGCACTGCTTTTTCATTGGTGAATATACCTAATAAGCAATATTGTCACACTTCCCAGACTTTGCCCTCAGACATCCAAAGAGCAATCAACTCTTTGGAGAGTTATCAAATAATTGTATTTGAACAGGAGTCTGGTGATCTCCCAGGTCAGGTAGGGCATTTGGGCACTGAAACTAGCAAAGATTTCAGCAATAAAAGGTGCCACCCACCTTTTATCAAAAATGCAAACTGTCCCCGGGCAAATGTCCCCTGGGCCTAAAGGTCAGGGAATATGATAGCGCCTTGCACATCAGCCTTGTGCTGTTTCTGTTCTTTATGTTGGGATGACATTGGAACATCTCAGCATGAAAAGCCTTTAAGTCATCATGGTTCTGGCAATCTGGAAAAAAAATAAAAGATACCTACAAATCTTGGGGGATTCATAATTTTTTTAGGCTTTATTGATACCTTTTGATTTTTATAACTTTTATTTTCAAACGCACACTTTTGAATCTTCCTCTTAAACAAAGAAAAACACTAGTGGAACAATGCATATCCTCTTCCAACAGCATATGCAACGGTTGCCTCCAGTAGACCCCACCTCTTTATTCAGAGAAGAGCAAACGGGTTTCATTTTCTCTTCTCTAAGACCAAGATGGGTCATTACCATTCATCTGAGTTCAACTTCCTTTGAATGTTGCTTTCATTTCCATTCTTGGAATCATTATTCTCCCAGTTATGCTCACTTTCCTCTGCATCACTTCTTACAAGTCTTCCCATCTTTCTTGGAATCCCTTATATCAGTTGTTTCTAACAACACAATGACATTACCGCAAATTCACAGGCCACCATTTGTGCAGCCATTCCCCAACCAATGGACACCTTTTATTTCCAGATTTTTTGCTCCCATGAAAAGTTGCCTGCAGATGTTAAAAGCAGTTTGCTATATTGGTGGAAACAGTTTGCTTTTCCTTTTTCATTTATTTTGGCCGGCATATGCTAGTGGCTCCTTGGTCCAGACAGCTACTGTTTACAATGTTTATCATTTTTTTCTCTAGTCCAGGTCCCCCTTTATCTTTCTAGTAGGATGAGTTTTGGGATTGCAGTCTCTTTTGATATTTGTTCTTTTGGACTCTAGTTTATATCTCTATGCTTTGGGTGGGGTTAAGCAGAGTTGGCATCATTCTCCCTTTGAGTTGGGAGGAAAGAGAAGAACAGGTTGAGAATCTGCTCAGTTTTCAGGGAGAATTCATTTGCCACTTTCATTTTGCATCTTTTATCTTTTTTTCCCTTTTGCCTCTAGCTTACTGGAATTCCGTTCAGTCTTAACACCCTGAAGATGTTAATAGATGAGGCGAGAAGTTCACACTGGCCAGCTAGGGTTTTGTGGCTATCTAATTGAGTATTGATCCCATCCCCAAAGGGGCACCAAAAAGAGAGCACTAGCTGGTCCTTAGCTTTGGCTTTAATTATAGCTTAGGGAACAGCTCAGAGGACATTTTGACCTTCAGCTCTTCCAAGGTCTCTGTACTCTTCACTTTTGCCTAGAACGTGTCTTTAGTTTAAATTAAGACTTGCATGCTCACTAAAACCTCCTCCAGATACCTTAAAAAAAAAGATTATGACAATAAGAATTGTTTTTAATAGAAACAAAAAGCTGGGGGGATGGGAGGATGGGGGGGCGGGAGTTGGGTCATTATTGGGATGGAGAGGAGGTTTTTCTGTATGCTTGCTTTTTTAAACATCTGAAGCAGATCTCTATGTTTGGTCCTGGCCTCTGTAAAGATCTGAATGGATTGGTAGCTGGAGGGAACTAGTGACCTTTAAGGGAGGCCCACTCTAAGCACAGGCCCATCTGCCCTGAGTGCCTGTGATTGGTGCAACAACTGGATGCAAGCCCAGTCTTGACCCTGTCAGACTAATGCAGGAGAGCAGTCAGTGTCCTTAAAGTTGCAGAATGCAGTGGGAATTTAAATTGGCTGCTTAAGAGAATTATTGCTGGAAGGAAGCTTAGAAATATACATATTTGCATCTAATGGTAACCATGGGGGAGGGAGGGAAGAAAAAAGGGGAAAAAAAAGAAAGTTACATGGTAACTTTATTACTTATTTAAAAGGAATAGAAAGTTGTACATAATAGATTTGCAGTTTCATGTGCAATTTTTTTTGTTATACTATGTTATAGAAATGCTTGTGTCCATTAACTAAAAATAAAATAAATAAAATTTTTAAAAGAGAAATCATGCAGTTCAATACCATACCCTAGCTTGATTTTTTTGATGAGAAAACTGAGAACTAGAGATTGAATGACTTGTCCAAGGTAATAGCTCTTAGGTATAGAAGCAGGACTCAAAAGTCATTGAATCCCATATTTAAAGCTGGAAGGAACCTTAGAGGCCCTTGAATCCAACGTTTTACAAGTGAGGAAACTAAGGCCCAGGGTCACACAGACGGAAAGTACTGAAACAGAATTAGAATTCAGGCCTTCATGACTCCAAGTCTGGTCTCCAAATCTCTGAATTCCTAATCTTCTATTCTTCCTACTATAACAGTGCCCCTTAAAACAAAGCTTTTAAAAATAGGATTACCTGATTGCCTATATAATATTCAGCTGCTTACTTATCTCTTTTAAATGTCAGTTAAACCTAGATTTACCTCCTGCCTCTGGCTTATCCTGGCTGTGTGACCCTGGGCATGTCACAAACTTTCAGGGCTCTAGGCCAGTGGTGTCAAGCTCAACTAGAAACAGATCCCTCTGTGGGCTGCATATTGACTTAGAAAACCACAAATTAATATTATCTGTGTTTTATTATATTTTTAGTTATTTTGTTCAATATTTCCCAATTGCGCTTTAATCTGGTTTGGGCCAAATGGGCAGCATAGGGTGTGTGTTTGACCCCTCTTCCCTAGCCAACTCTCTAGGACTATGTTAGTCTTAAAGAAGGTGCCAGCCTCCATTGACAGAGGAAGTTCCTTCCTCCCAGAGTTCTTTATACCAATGTATCACAGACCTAGTTCCTAACTCTGCCATTTTAAAATGGACTCTACGAAGTATTGCTTGGTTATCGTTCAGTTGCTTCAGTGGTGTTTAACTCCTCGTGACCCCATTTGGGGTTTTCTTGGCAAAAATGTTGGGTTGGTTTGCCATTTCCTTCTGCAGCTCATTTTGCAGATGGAGCAACTGAGGCAAATAGGGTGAAGTGACTTGTCCAGGGTCACACAGTTAATGTCTGAGAACAGTTGTGAACTCGGGGAGTTTCATCCTCCTGACTCCAAGTCCAGCACTCTACCCACTGAGACAACTAGCTGCTCCTACAAAGGATTAAACTGTATTCCATTACAAAATATTTGAAAGTACATTGTAGTGAGCGAATTGGGCATTGGAACTGGAGTCAGGAAAACCTGGGTTTAAAATCCTACTAGAGACACTAACTAGCTGAAGGATCCTGGGCAAGTTTCAGCCTTTCACTGGATTGTAGTTTGGGAACTGGAAGGGACCTTAGGAACCATCTAGTCTATTTCCTGCATCCTCCATTGCATATATAAGGAAACCAAAGCCCAGAGAGGTTATGTGACTTAGCCAAGTGTAATTCTAACCCATGTCCTCTAATTCCGTGTCCGTATGCTTTCTACTGAACCACAAACCCTTGTCATTAATTATCTGTCATTAGAGAGGGGATCCCTATAAGGGGAGGGGATGGTCTCAATGTCCTTTAAGAACCCTCCCAAGTCTAAAATTCAGAGACCTCTGACTGAGTGGTGTGTTCCTGTTGAAGAGGTCTGTTCTACTGTCTTTTTTTTTTTTCATTTGCCCCTCTCATGTAACATGACCCTCTTAGGTTACAGAACAGACACGTGCTTAAGGAGCAGAGAAGACTGGTTCATTCATTTATCCGACAAAGATTTATTTATATAGTAATGTCTTGGGGAGAGGAGTTTTGTGGGAAGTGGAGAGAAGAGGCACTTGAGAAGGATCTGAGAGAGGTACCCGATGATTCTGATTTCTTCTGGCAGGATTGTTAATAACAGCTGACATTTTCATAATACTTTACGCTTTCAAAGCACTCTACAGTCACTAACTCGTTAATAATCCTCCCAACCCCATGGGAGAGGTGGCAAGTGTTAGGATTGCCAACTTAGAGCTGGGAGGGATCTCCATATCCATCTGGTCCATCCTCTATTTTATAAATGAGCAAACTAAGATCCCAGTAGGGTTAAGTGAATTTGTCCAAGGTCATACAGGTAGTAGGCTACAAAACCAGAATTTGAACTGAGGCCCTTGACCCTTGTTTCCACTGTGCAACATTGCCTCTTGCCTCCTACGCTTTATCGTAAAGGTGAGAAGGGAATCTTAAGTGACTTGCCCAAGTCATAATAGCTATTAAGTGACAGAGCTAGGAGTCTGACTTAGCTTTTCATCAGCTTTCCACCAGCAAAAGATGGGAATGTTTGAGGTTACCAGAGATTTCCTTATAGGGTACCAGCAGGGAACCAGATGAGACAGCTAGGGATTGGTACCCAAATGTACCAAGGGAACACTGAAGGATTGTTGGGACAACCTCCCCTACAAACTGAAAGGAGATTAATGGGTTCTGGGGATGAGAGAAGTGGAGGGTAGGCTGATGAGGGACAAGGTTGATCATTCACATGAAACTAAATTATTAGATTTCCAACCTGCCCTGTGGGAAAGTCAGGAATGAATGACTCTTCAGTGCTTTGGAAAAATTCAAATACCAGTCAGAATTGAGATTTCCAACTGGAGTAGGTAAAAAGTGTGAAGCTTTCCTCAGGTCATGGGACTTGTTGGTTCATTCAGGGGGCCAGCGGGTCTTTGTGGTCTCATCTGGAAAGAGTCACTAACTCACTGTGTCACCTTGGCAAGTCAGCTGATTATCCTGTGCCTTAGCACCCAGCCCAGCTGCAGGAAGGGCTGAAAGCAGGACCTCACTGAAACCAGATGCTGCCTCTGTGCAGGGCTCTCAGCAGTAAATAATATCTTATATACTTTGTTCCTGGCAGCAGATACTAAAGTTTCGTGGAGTATGAACTGTTATAACCCCCTGTTTTCACTTGCTTCTAAATTTCTGGAAATTTCTCCTTTGGGCTTGAATTTTTCCGTGCTTGGTCTCAGCCCAAAGCTTTTTGGAAAGTTTGATTAAAATCCACTCAGCTGTTTTTGCTGATTTACAGAAGAATATAGAGAAATGTAATGTTTTTTTCTGATCCTAAAGGCGACTTCAAATGCTCTTTGCCCTTTTATGCTTCAAAATGGTTGAAACAAAACACCTCTGAATTTGACACAGTTTACCCTGGAAATACATGGTATATAATGATGCAAGGGACATTTCTGAGCATCTAGTCCATCCCATTGCCTTTAAGTAGGACCGCACATAAACCACTCAAGAGAGAAAGGCTCTATCCTATTTTTAAAGACTTCTAATGGGAAGATGTCACACACTCCCTCAGGAATCCATCCTAAGTTACTGGTAAGCAGCCTCAGTTACTATAAATCCTTCAGCCCTTTTTGGCTCCTGGCTGTGTATTTTCAGGCCTTCATCCAAACCAGACTTCATGTCTGTATGTAGGCATGCCCCTCCTCTGCATTTTGAGTCAAGATTGACCATGAATGCTTGATACTTGAAGATATGCCAACAACCTCTATATACTTTTGATCAGGAGGTGTAGTTATTCTAGTTGGAAATTTTCCATGTTGTGGTTATGCCTGTTTTTGAGTTATCTCTTATTTTAAAGAATGCACAGAAGTTCTTACAGAGCAATCACAGACCAATTCAAATAATTCTTTCTTTGGAGTTTTCATCTATTAAAGTTGAGACTCTGAGTGGACAACAGACTTCTGTGCATGGAAGACTTAATTCAAGCAGTTGTCAGCAACTATTAATTAGTCTCTCCTGGGGCTCTAACACAACATTTCTAGGTTCTGTGAGTTGGTGATTAAGCATTGTGGGTGTCTTGGTGTGAGGTCTGGCTCAAGGGAGTATATTTATGAAGCAGTGGTTATTGAATGAGAAAAATAGAAAGGGATTTGAGAAAAAACAGAGCTTGGATCACTTCCATGATAGAGAAAGAAGGGAAGAGGTGGAAAGAGGAAGAATAA